>NC_142672.1:22064407-22390240 GCF_964200805.1 Pocillopora damicornis
TGCCTTTTGAAGTTGTAAGAGCGATGGACTGAAAGAAAAGAAAGGTTATTGAAGACAGTGTTAAATTGTCCAGACGGGTCAGACATTGTTGAGTTGTAGGAAAAGACAAAATTAACAAAACAAATCTTCAGAACACAAATTGCCAGTTGTTTGGGGCGGTTACTTGTTGAAAATCAACCGCATCTTTACATTAAACATGACTTTGCAGTTTTCTCTTTCTCTTTGATCGGAGAGAAAAAAATTGTTGTCTTTGAACTGTTGCCTCAAATTGTTGTCACATTGTGTGAGATAAGACCCTTAAAGATACTGGGAGCAGACCAAAGAGATACCTATTGTAGAAATCTGGCAAACGAAACTTCCAACTCTTGTTGATAGAACCACTTCTATTTTCAAGAATGATTCACTGAGCGATATGAAATTTGTCGTTCCAGTGTCGTCTACTGAAAGTAAAAGTAAAAAAGTGATCCCAGCCTAAAATTTTGTTGTTGCAATCAAAAGTCCGGTGTTCTTTGCCCACCCTACTTACACAATCTAAATAGCTAACACCCATATAATCTAAATTTAGATCATTCGGTTCAAGCCGTCTCAAATGATCATCTAAGTCTTCCCAGTAGCTTATTAAATATGCATAAACATTTCGACCAATCAACTCCCTTCACTTCGGATGCGTAGGGGGGAAATCCTTTACCGATTGGAATAGTTACGAACTCGCTAGCTTTTCTTGGTTTGAAGTTCAGGTATTATCGGCTTTGTCGTGCACTTTTGGCGCTTCTTCGTTACTATGACCGACAAGGATACAAGTAGAGCTCGCAAAAGAACATACAATAAAGTAAGCGATGTACAAAGGTCAAAACTACAAGAATATTATGACGGCGGCATGAAAACATGCGGTTCTGATAATACGGAAAAAATTGGAGTGGCAGCCGAGGAAACTGGGCTGACTATTGATCAAGTAAAGGTAAGATATTTTTTAGTTGGACTGAAACACTACCATGTTTCATGTATGTGGAATACCCCGCCACTTATTTGCATCTCGTTGAATAATAATAGCGATCATAAATGATGTAGCGGTATATTGTCCTACAAACACAGGAAAAAAAGTGAAATACCAACTTTGGAACAACATAGGATTATCAGTGGTTTTTTACTGGGATTTCACTGGAAAGTTATTTACTATACCAACATTGGGAAAATGATATAAAAACCAATGTTGGTATTTGAAATAAACTTTCCAATATTGGAAAATGATGATTCTCATTGGGATATTATTGGAAAATTGTTTTTGTTTTCCAACCTTGAAATATCAAAATTACTTTTCCAGCCTTGGGATATATTGATACTGTTTGGAAAACTATTGGAAGAATAGTTTTAAGTTACCATCCTTGGTACACTGAAATAATTTCCCAATACTGGAATATGTTAATATTGGACTGGAAAATTACTGGAATTTTGAATACTTTTTTCCAATGTTGGCATATTTGATTAATTTTCCATTATTGGCAAACAATAATACTTATTGGAATATTAGTGGAGGTTTTTTTTTGTCAATCTTGTTTTATAGTTTGTTTTGCCAGTCTTGGTATATTGAATTATTATGTAATGATATAAAAACTATTGGTACATTAAATCCAGCAAAGTAATACCACATTTGCCTTACCAAAATAAACTTTATTTTTTTTCCAAAATCAAATTATAAAGTGATAATCTCCTTCTTTCAGTTAAAACAGATCTGTAAGTCAACTGAATAAAGCTGTAACCAATAAAACATATTTTATGCACAGTTTGTAGCTTCTTGAATTTAGTTTTAAAAACCAAACAAAAGGTCTGCACTTAAACTGTCACTTATACTTGTAATCACTTTTCAAGATATATATATTTAATTAATAACATCAACTTAATTTCATATGGAAGATTAGCTAAACTATACCCATAATGGTAACTTAGTAAACATGTCCTTATTTCAGAAACTGTCAAAAACTGTCTAATGACTTTGAATTTGTGCTCAATCTATTTTCTCAGCATTTTCTTCCTCATCACTTGAAAATGGCTTACTAGGTGGCTTACCAAATAAGACACTTAAGCTCTTGTTGCTTTTAATTCCTGTTCTTTTAACACAATTGTAATTTAACTCTTGTGCAGGGTCCCTTGGAACAACATACTGTTGCTTTGACAATTGCTTTGCTATTCAACATGCCATTTCATATTTACCCATTCCTCATGTTTTGACTTTCAGATGTTTTTCTAGAGGATTAAGATTCCTATTAATAGATGAGTAGTCAAAGGAATTAACACTGAATGCAACTAACAAAACAACTTTGGCTGCGGTTTTCGAGATTTTATCAATGTTGTGCTCCACATCCTGCTCTGTTTCAGTATCAACTTAATTTCAAATTTCAACTTAATTTGATATAAAGATGAGTTAAACTATACCCATAATGGTAACTTGGTCAACATGTCCTTATTTCAGAAACTATCAGAAACTGTCTAATGACTTTGAGTTTGGATTAAACCATATTCTCATCATTTTCTTCCTCATCACTTGAAGATGGCTTAGGTGACTTATCAAATAAGAAATTTAAGCTCTTGTTGCTTTTAATTTCTGTTCTTTTAATACAATTGTAATTTAACTCTTGTGCAGGGTCCCTTGGAACAATATACTGTTGCTTTAACAATTGCTTTGCTATTGAACATGCCATTTCATATTTACCCATTCCCCGTGTTTTGACTTTCAGATATTTTGCTAGAGGATTAAGATTCCTATTAATAGATAAGTAGTCAAAGGAATTAAGACTGAATGCAACTAACAAAACAACTTTGGCTGCTGTCTTTGAGATTTTCTCAATGTCGCGTTCCACATCCTGCTCTGCTTCAGTATCTCCTGATTCCAATGTTTCTGTATCTCCACCTGAAAGTAGATTGAATTGAAAAAATGTCACTGACAAAACTGTACCATATATCACTTGACACTTGACAAATGAAGGACAAAAAAACATGCATAAAAAGACAAGCATGATTCTTTTCAGTCATATACACTGTGGTAAAGGTTTGCACAAATCATAATTCAAAGCCAAGTCTTGTAAGAATGTTCTGAGCAAGTGTACTAGTATAAGACCACATATAGTTAACCTCTCTTCAAAACAACTTGGCCACCAGTTTTCTTTCAAGTTAGACTTTGGTGAAAGTAAGCATACAGAGAAAATTATGGGACTTTTCTAGATTTCTGAGGGTAAAAAGGTGCCTCTTACTGACTGTAAAAAAGCACACAATTAAAAGTAACTTGTCTAACTGTTTATAAGCAACAGGTTTGGAAGGTTTGCTTACTATCGTCAGTGCCACTAGTACTTGTGCTTGGTGGGCTTTCCATGCCTGACTTTTTTGCCCCCTTAGCACGTGTATGTTCAACCTAAAAAGTTGAAGTAACAAAATTTTGATCTAATTGTGTTCCATCTTTATAGGCTATGGGGAAGACTGGGAAAAACGGGAAGAACTTTTTAAAGGGGATATGAGAAGGAAGTATAAATGGGGCTCAAGTTAAAGACACTACTCATTTGATTTTCTTTCTTCACTAGATGTACTCCTCATGAGAGGAAGCCTGTTCACAGGCATATTAACACATGATATGAAGAAAATGCTATTTGAGCATACACTATACCTCAAAATCATAGCCATCAGCTATTCTGCGGTTTTTTTCTTGAGACCACTGGAGGATATGTGATCGAATGGCTTCTAGAAAAAGGAAAGGAATAAATCATCAGGATGTTTAAAGACTTGAGGAATACACATATTTAAAAGCTATATAAGTCTTTCTGATTTTCTAAACTGTATAATGAGAAGTTCTTTAGGAGAGCTACAAAGTGTAGATACAGTTTATATTTTGACCTTTAGGAACTTCCTTGACTTGCTGTTATTTTTTTTTTCTATAATTTACTCACACAGAGAATCAGCTACATAAATTTTATTACCTCGTCCAAATCCGATCTCAGGTATTGAGCAAGTATCAGCTAGTCTTGATGCTAGCTCTTCCAACTTCAGTAGGTTGGCCTGGTTTTGTTTGAAGTAGATTTTCTGATTTCCTGGCCAAATCTTGCCTACTTCTCTTCGTACAACAGCAATCCTATTATATCAGGTCAATCAAAGTTATTCATTTTCTAGCCTTGTTGTAAGTAAAAGAATCTAATTGTGATAGTATTAAGTGTTGGTTTTCTACCTACTTTGTACGATATAAGTTCTTGTTACACTCTGACCATTTACGCTGGTCTGATTTCTTCACTTTCTTTTTCCACTGATTGTTGAACGTCGAAACGTTGAAAGTTGAGGTTCCTGCTTCTTGATCCCTGTCAGCACACATTTGTTCAGTGCCTGGCATTATTAATGAAAGAAATTATTTTGAAAGAAATTAAATTAAAATCTGACCTAAATAAAGACTAAAACATGGAGATCATTTGCATCACTACTACTGGTCATTTTCCTTCTTTCCTACTAATTAATGAAAACATGGTAGGCACAAAAGTTATACAGAGTGTGCCTCATGTTCAGTTAATTTAAAATTTGCACAGTCAAGACTACATTATTTTATCCAGAAGGAGCAAAGAAATCCAAAATGGACTATTGCAAAGTAACTGAATTAACTTGATCATTTTCCTTTACATCAACAACAGCAGCGAGACTATGAAGATATATTTTCTTCATGTTTTACTGCAAAGATATTTATTCAATTTGTCACGTTAATATTTACTGAGTAACATCTTGAGTGAAGTGCTGATGTTTTACAAAGAACATGAAACGGTCACAATTAATTTTTTTTTTCTCTGTTATCATTTGCCATCCAAATCGAATCTCTAAGTGTTCGGTTTCAGCTTCTTTTCGGCTTGCAACCAGTGACTTTTCCCAGAGGCATTTGATAATATTTCATTACCTGCATTGAAAACCAAAAGTTATTACGTTACAATGTACCTTTGCTCATTCTCAATGTTTAAAATCACGATTCATGCATTATATAATTATTTTTTATTAATCATTTCACTACTTTTCTTTTATTTTAAAAAGGACGCAATTTTTCATCCATGGCTATGAGATATTTCCTTTTTTCGTTTCTGTTGGCTTGGATCATTGACTGTGGTATGTATAACAAATTGCTTTTACCATAAGCATGCAAGTAAACATAAGGGGAAAGGCCATATGATTTTGTCTGATACTGGTTTTTATGTCTGATACTAGGCAGTCATGAATTGTCCTCGAGTCCAACGCACTTAGCGATCAAGCGACTAATTCTTTCTGCATGAGCAGAATTTAAGGTCTAACGGTTAGAATTGCATTTTGTTGTAGTTGGTGACCAAAAACTTGTTCTCATGGCAAGATTTCAACGGTAGTGTTGTGCAAAGCAATATGGACAACGCTTCTTAAAAAAAAACAAGCTTTTAGGAAAAAGGCCCCAGTTTATGTATTTAAGGTCTTTTTTCTCTTGTGAAACGTGACCCAGTACACCGTACCTTTAATGATGGCAGCGTTTAATTAATAGAGCATTCTTTTTTGTAGGGTTTTCCGCGACACAATTCACCTGCGCACAAGCAAAGTATAGTCAAACTTACCTGCACGAATTTGTCCAGAAATGCGTTTCAAACAACGGGGAATACCAAACGTGGCATAATTTTTTTAAAATTATTGAACAAAGCAGAGACCTGTGGATCACATTAAATAACAACTTGAAAGCTGCAGGCGAAAAACTTATCAACAATTACCAAGATGCTATTGAGCCACAAATGCCTCTCATTTTCAACGCCTTAAAGAAGGTGAAAGTGGAAGATATCAAGGTAGTTATTCTCGGTCAGGATCCAACCCCTCAAGAAGGAAAAGCTAAAGGCGTAGCATTCCTAGTTGACAATCCTCGAACTGTTCCAGCAGTTTTGAACATGCTATTAGAAGTGGCCTTTGAGGGTTTCGCTGTGGATTTAGATCGTGCTAACGTGGAGGAATGGTTAAAGAAAGGTGTCCTTTTGTTAAACACAGCATTCACAGTTCCACACAAGGATAAGGATAAGCAGCAGGGGAAGGGAAAAGAAAAAGATCATCTTGCTATGTGGCGACCTTTTACCGAAGCGCTTATCACTTACATTAAGGACTATGCACCACCATCTGCCTGGTTTCTCTGGGGAGAGAAGGCGAAAGAGTTTGGCAAGTTCATAAATTCTAATGAGCACCTTATCGTCACGGGAAGACACCCCTCAACTATGGGGGGTACAACTGGGGAAGGGAACACGTTCTTTGGTGGCAACTACTTTAACATCGCTAATCAGTTTTTGGAAATTAAACGTCGCGGTGCCATAGACTGGTCGCTATCTAGTACAGGGCGAAATGGTTTAGATTTGCGACTATGTCCTCAGACACGAATAGAACTACAGCAACGAGAAAACGAAGAGCAACAACTTAGAAATCATCAACAACAAAATCAATACCATATAAACTTAATTGAGCAAAAAATGACAGAAATACAGCAAGAGCAACAAAAGATAGTGGATCGTCATCAAACCATAGAAAACGCCCTCAATCAAAACGCGCCGCCTCTGAGCCAGCCACAACGGAGTCAATTCGAAAAGGAAAGACAGACGCTCCGACAAAACTACGATTCTCTAAAAAAATATATTCATAGCTACCAAGGGCAATTACAGCAATTAAAAATCCAACAGCCTAAAATTGAAGAAGAGATGAAACAAAATCTTATAAATCAACACCTTCTTGGAGGTTTACCGCTACATCTTCTAAAACAAAACTATCAAAAACAAATAAATGGAATAGACGAAGAACTAAATCAACTAAGACGAAAACCTTAACAATAACAATTACAATGCCAATATCATAACTCTCGACTACAACAGTAAATTTAAAAGCAACAGAAACAACATCACCATAATTCTTACCAGCGATGCGGGGCATCTGCACCGGTATCGCAGAGGTCATGGGTTCAAATCCCGTACAGGCCTGAATTTTTTTCAGGCCTTATTTTCACTACTGCCTAAATAGTGCACATTACTGCGAGGATCACTTTCATTCACGTCTTTATCCGCAGTTCAAATATATGACTTTCATATATTCTTAACCGTCTAGAACTAAAATAATAGCACCAGCAAAGTTAATGTTCATATTCGTTCTTAGTCTCCATTTTTACCATTAGCCAGGCTCGCTGATGGCCAGTCCTAGTCTAAACGCTTTATTTCCTCAAAAATCAATATCACCGAACAAGATGATCTATCACATTAGCAGAAAAAGAACTGAGCCAAGGTGGGTGGGGGGGGAGGGGGGGCAGTGGTGTTTTGTCGCTTGCCCTGCCGGCTTTTCTTCCTTCTGCGATTCTTTATTTTCACCCAAAATAGGGGGGGGGGGTGTCCCCCGGGCCCCTCCCCTAGATCTGCCACTGGTTTAACTAATTCTATGATGATTGGAGCAAGTCCACTATGAGCCTATGATTGAAGTGTGAGTTTTTCAAAGATGATCTCCCTACGGCAGTACGTACGTGTCACTCTAAGCTCAGCGGTTGCCAGTATGGATCACTCCACTTGTCCTGTCTTCTCAAAACTTTGTTCGGAGTCCCAAGACTACTTTGATCGATCCCGTTGGGCATCAATCAGTGGAGGACTCAGATAGACCTCAAAGGGTCTAAGGGTCTAATGGTTTTAAGGGCTTCTGCTGTAGTTCCTATCTACCCCACAAATCTATTTGAAGTCATAAAGATCCATGCATCCTCCAGGGGTATGCTAATGAAACTTCATCTATCATTTGGACTGTCACCTCCCCAAGAGAAACTGAGCCAAAGCATGTGATGAAACTGTGCAGATAGGGCAAGGATGCTAATTTGAACTTCGCAAAAGCTTAGTTAGATTGATGTTGATAGCTTTTTATTTAGTAATGCATACTTTTTTTCGTTGACAAGACTGGTAATCTTGGGGGACTGCTTTTACTCAAATATGGATTTCAATAAGTATAAATCTAATTTGTGACAATTACTCTTTTCCTCAACGCATTTAATCAAGCAGATGTTGCTGTTTATCTTGTGTTAAACATTTGAACCCATTATGATGCGATTAAAGAACATTACTTGAGAACGTCTGAAGGAAATAACTTGTATCTTCTATAAAAATGACGACTAATTCTCGTTTTCTCGCTTTAAGCTGAAAAAGAATGAAAGTTATCTAAACCGCTCTACCGCGATGTGTTGTTACTAATCGCAGAAAAGGCATCTTATCTTCGTAGTCAACGTTGATAGTTGTTCATTAACGTCAGACCCTATGTCACAGTTAGAGGATTGATTAAACTATACACGTATAATGGTGGCAAAGTAGATCTTTTTCCAGCCAGACCAAACTGTTGATGTTCCTTTTTGATTTACAGTCCTGATATCCTACGATACCAACTTAATTACAGACATGATAAAACACAATATCATGGTCACTTTCAAGTAAAGAAATGTTCTCGTGCTATAAATTGAAAAGGGATTTAACCAATTTGATAAAACAGAAACCTCGTGTTGCATTAGTTTCCACCTGTCTTCGGTGCTACTAGCATAGCATCCTTCATATTACATGTATATCCACTATTAGTATATTCTTAAAAGGCTGTAGCCCTTGGTGAAAAAGAGAGGAGGGAGACTTAGAATGGAAGCAAACTGTAGGAGATAAGAATGAATTGTTAGGGGGGTTATCCAAAGAAAAATCCCATAGATGCCGCCACCTGCCGGATATTTTACGCATATTTTCTCCTTCAACCTTCCTTCGCCAATGTAAGGAAAGCTATCTAGTAAAGTTATTCCATATTGTTTAGACAACGACGCGTCGAATCAATGCGTTGTGACCAAATAGTTAGGATCACATCGATTTTCCCTGTTGTTACCCCTAAATTGTACGACACCAAGTCTTATTGCCCATTTATTTGGGTCACTAATGTACAACTCAACGCATTTGTACTTCACGCAGGATGAAATTTTTAATAAGCATACAAATGCAAGAAGACATAGTAAAGTAATGAACGTACGCAAAACTACTTTTGTTTGGCAATCCTCTATTAAAAAAAAAAAAACTGTTCGATAAACTATGGTAACCTCCCTCCCCCCTCTGCCCCCTCTATTGAGAGCACTACTATTTTAGGAGACCTTGGGGCTCACCAGAATGTGTTAACTCTTAAAATTCTTCACTCTTTTATTTACACTCTCAGATTATCAATAGTACGTTGCTGACCTGCAAATGGCCACAGTTAGTTTTTGGCCGTTTAGTTACAAAGACTTAGGTAACTAACTAAACTTTCTAACCTAACTGCCTGAGATAAATTGGATGAGTATTACGACATACTAACAGTTAAACAAATTTTACCATCGAGAGACAGGTGTTTCTAGCATCTTTGTCCAGCTTGGTCATTATTAGCCTGTGTGTAATGGCTAGGTGTTACTTGACTGCACTTTTCACGGAGCTGCAAACTCTGCAGTTAATTCGAAGATCAGTTATCTTCTCCAACTACAATTGCATGCTAATTGTAAATGTGCGTTCAGTATCGCGCTACGATGGTGCATTTCGAAATACTGTTACCATAATGATAATTCTTCATTTTCTCTTTAGCATGTGTCTCAGCCATGGTTGAATGTGATAAAGTAGAGTACGATAATCACAGAATAGACCAGGATGCGGATATTGACAAATGTATTCCAGAACAGTGGAGAGGGTTTTTCCGAAATATGCATCAGGGTCACGAGCCACTGTTAAAAAAGCTAGCCGACGATCTGGTCAGTAAGGGTCAAGCCCTGAATAACGATCGTTCGTCGTTCGACGTCTAAAGGACTGCGAACACACCGCAAGAATAGATTCCGTCAGTCCGGGTACCTGCTTTAACAGGTACCCGGACTGACGCCGGTACTCCGCTACCATCGTTCGTTTTGACACGTTAAGTCACCGCTTCAAGTCTGGAATTAACTGCAGTAATTAACTGTGTTTGGTTAGAGCAAGTACGTAACTCGAAATAAAGAATATCTCGCGCTTTGCTGACAATTAATATGAAATTTGGATTTTTTTGTGTTTTGTTTTTTGAAAAGCACACTGTAGGAAAACGTAGCACAGTTTTGAATTCACAAACAGGCATAATTTTGAGCAAAACTCGGGAAAAAATGGAGTAATGCTGGTTACTAAATATGCTTATTTTACTAGCATAATCTATAAGGGCCAGCATTCACTTATCGCTTCTCTTCTCGTTTCTTCTCGTTAACCGCTCTGAAAACCAACTCTATATGGTACACGCTTTTATTCAGACTACTGGCAGACATGAATCGGCACACGGGCCGATTGATCTTGGATGATTTTAGAAACATTTCTGGTCAGAAAATCAACCCAAACCTTTCCACGAGAATCTCACGAATGAAAACCAACGTTCTTAATGTTTGCGATGAAATGCAAGAACCAACACCTCAATGTAGATCCAAGGCAAGGTCGGTAGATAGACCCATTCATTGTAAACTTCAACAAGCAAGTCTTAATGAACGGCCAATACAATTCAAGGAAAAACTACTGGAGAGTAAAAACCGCATGTACAGCGCTAGCCTTACAGGACAAGTCCAGACAACAACAAAAACTCAGTAAAAAAGTGCGCACGACTACTCCGAGAAACGATATTCGAGTTCAAAGAATCCCGCGACAGCGAGAAATGACAGTCAAAATCAGAAAACTCGTTCCTGGGGCTAAACCTCAAGTAACCTTGCACTGTAAATAAAAAAAATAAGTAAATACTAAATATAAACAAATAATTACTAACAAACTAACTAAACACTTCACAACATAAATCATGTAAGATAAAGACTTCTAATTTCTTGGTTCCTCCAGACATCACTGTGAAGTTTAATATCACATGTACATCTGAGAATGATTGAAAGGAAAATTTCAAAAGGCGAAGAAAACTCGAATGATATTTTCTTCTCCTCGCACATATTTACCCTGTGGTCTTCTCCTCATTTATGATAAAAACCTTCCTATCGAGATCTTAGGGAAACGATTTTAATTAGTAACTATCTCGTTGTAAACAAATTTCTGCCTAATTGTATGTGTTTCTGTGACTTAAATGCTTGTCCTCGACTTTTAACACTATAGGATAAGAATGTTCTCAATCTCTTTGATCATCCTCCACTGATCAGGTCTTTTAACCATGGAAAGGGAAATAACTTTGAACTTTGTGTCCAATAATTGATCTTTCTGTCGCGAGAAATGCGCGGCGGTTGTTTTATTGCTATATTTGTTACCCTTAAAAACCAATCTCGCGCTGTTCTCCACATTTACTTTCATGATCCTTTAAGCGCTAAGTATGAAACGAAACATAACCTTGCTCTTAGCTGATGTAAAACATTAAGAAGAGTTGATACCCGATGTAGGTGGTACATGCGTGCCATTGTCGCTTCTAAGTGCTCATGTCCCTATGAATTATGGTTCAATCGGGACTTTTCATCTATTTTATGAAGAAGAGGCCATCACTAACCCTGGTACTCGCATTTTTAATATATTCTGAAACCAATATGACGTTGATAACCTGATGGAATCAGAATGGCGCACAAGAAGCGATTCTAAAAGTTGGATTGGTCTTGACATGGATGCTACGAAGTTCCTTTTGTTAATCTCAATTTTTACAAACAATAGCATCTCATTGCTTTCAAAGCAGCAACCGTTGGTTTCAAGTGTCAAATTACTGATGGTTTTTAATGGTTTGACAATGATTCCACAAGCTGATCGCCGGAAACTTCGTTATTTCAGTTGAAGCAGACTTGACTCAAGGCCGTCAAGAGATTATATAAAGTTAATAATCTCTTGAGGCCGCTTAAATTAAGATCCTGACGGGTTTTCGTTCAAAAATTGTTCTTTTATAAAATGCGAAGTTCTATTGGGCTATGAAACTCAAGTCAGTGGTGATATAGAAAGGGCTACCCCGCTGGCTCATTGTAGAGTCTCTGCTTCAGTGAAGCGTGAATTCAAGGGTATTAAGTCCGATTTTTTTTCTCAACAAAGATGTTTTTCCTTTCATCCAACATTCGGGAGAAGACGAATAATTTCCATCTCGGTTCGAGTACTGGACTCGAGAAATGACAGTCAAAACAGCAAACTCATTTTTAGGTTAAACCTCAATCAACCTTGCATTGTAAATCAAAATAATAAGTAAATAATAAATACAAACAAATCATTAAATCGGAGCAACCTAACTGAACACATTATAACATAAATCGTGTAAGATAAAGACTTCTAATTTCTAAGTTCCTCCAGACATCACTGTGAAGTTTAATATCACGAGTACATCTGAGAATGATTGGAAGGAAACTTTCAAAAAGCGAGGAAAAATTGAATGATATTTTTCTTCTCCTCAAGCATGTTTATCCTGTGGCCTCCTCCTCGCGTATGATGGAAACCTTCCTATGAATTTTCCGTCGAGATTTTTGAATGACGATTTCATGCAGGATCTATCTCTATCTATCTCGCGGTAAACAAACTTCTACCTAACTGTATATGCTTCTGTGACTTAATTGCTTGTCCTCGACTTTTAACACTATAGGATAGGAATGTTCTCAAACTCTTTGATCATGCTCCACTGATCAGGTCTATTAACCATGGAGAGGATAATAACTTTGAACTTTGTGTCCAATAATTGATCTTTCTGTCGCGAGAAATGGCGTGTGTTTTATTGCTTTATTTCTTACACTTAAAAACCAATCTCGCGCTGTTCTCCTCATTTGCTTTCATGATTTTTTTTAAAATCTTAGTATTTAACAGATACATAACCTTGCTCTTAGCTGATGTAAAACGTTAGGAAGGGGTGATACTCGATGTAGGTGACACATGCATGCCATTGCCTCTTCCGAAGTGCTCATGTCTTGATGAATTATGATAAAATCGGGACTTTTCATCTATTTTATGAAGAGGCCATCACTGACCGAGGCACTTGCCTTTATAATATATAAACCAATGTGACGTTGATAACCTGATGGAATTAGGATGGCGCACAAGAACTGATTTAAAAAATTGGATTAGTCTTGACATGAATGTGACGAATTTCCTTTTGTTCATCTCAATTTTTACAAACAATAGCATCTCTTTGCTTTCAAAGCAGCAACCCTTGGTTTCAAGTATCAGATTACTAATGGTTTTTCATGGTTTGACAGTGATTCCATAAACTGATCGAAACTTTTTTATTTCCGTCGTAGCAGACTTGATTTAAGGTCTTCATGAGATTAAATACAGTTTATGATCTCTTGAGGCCGCTTAAAATAAGATCCTGACGAGTTTTCGTTCAAAACTTGTTCCTTTTTACAAAAATGCGATGTCTTATTGAGCTACGAAACTTAAGTCAACAGTGATGTAGAAAGGGCTAGTTAGCTAACTAATGGTAGAGTCTGTACGGCATTGGAGCGTGAATTCGAGGGTATAAAGTCTGATTTTCTTTAGGGACAAAGATGTTTTTCCTTTCATCCAACACTCCCGACAAGACGAACAAGTTTTGAGAGATGAAGAAATCCTCTCTTACCACTAGCTATCGTTTTTAAAAACGTTTCGGAAACATTGAATAGATAAAGGAGATTTTTATCGTTGACGGCCAGATGAAGCCATAGTGGTGTAACTGAACTGATTTTCAGAATTAGAGGGGTACTGATATAAATACAACGAATTGTATTATTACGGCAAAAGATAATAAACTCAAAGTGTATGTATTTTTAACGTCGGCTTTAATAAACAGCCTTATATCTGCAGGATAAACGCACTAAAAATTTTACTGCATGTTACAATTAGTCGACGAAAGGCCCCTCTAGGCTAGTGAAACTAGGATCATTTCAAGTTTCTTCTTGAAACTTTTCCTCTCTGAAAAATCTTGTGCTGAACGATAGCATTTGTCACGTTAACTAGATTAGCGAATCTCCTTTTCCGGGGGAAAAAATCAAGCATCGTGTATTCTCAATCTCTTGAAAATAGGTAAAACCTCGGCAACTCAATAGAAGTTTTACCATATTTGTGAAATTCATGGAATTCATAAACTTGATAATTCGATTTTAATGGAGCTATTTTCATTCGACGGGTACTAGAAGTGCCATGAAAACGTCTTCTCAAATGGCGTACTGGAGTTAAATAGGTCCACAAGCAAGGAATCTGAGTTAGTCAATGTGTCTTCCATTTGAAATGAGATAATCTAATCAGCATAATACTGACGATTGAACATCCACAAATTGAAGCTTTAGATTGTAGTAGGGAAGGACGTCGCTATTTCTTTGTCCTTAGTATTCCTTTACTTATCCTTCGGCAACCCTCAGGAGTTTCGGTAACTTTCTATTTCTTATCAAGCCTTTCGGAAACCTAGTGTAGAAAAAATGCAGTTTGCATAATTTTTCCTTCCTTTCCGATCCAGTTAGACCAGTTAGAAATGCACTGAGTTCGAATATAAGATTTCTTGTTGTTATGAGCTATTGCTTATTACAAAGTTAAAATCGATCCTTTTTATGTATATTACTGCTACTTATTTCTGAAGGAACATTTAAGAAAGAAAGTATACAACGTAGTCTACAAAGTCAGTGGATATGAGCATGTTAGGAAGTACTATATTCAAAGTAAATTTTGCCATAAGAATTTTCTCTTAGCTAAACATTCAATGATTTTTTTGAAAACGTTCTTCATTTGTCGTTGATGTTCTTGTCGCTGGTTATGAAGCTCGCTATCGTAAAGAAATTTTACTATAAACTCTATCCCTCATATCGATGCTGTAACGTTTTCATTTCATCTTGTTCTACCTAAATTTATCCAGACGCCCCAACTTTCTGGTATCCTTATAGTTCGTCTCTCCGCTTAAGCGGCAAATACAAGAAATTAATAAAGTACAGGCCAAGTGGGCAGAAAACTGCCGCGAGAATACAGTATTGGTCACCCCAGGCATCATGTTCGATGTTCATTAGGAAAAAAAAAGAATGAAGAAAGTGAATGTTGAGATTCCCTAACTCTATTGAAAATAATCCGGTGAAAATGTTAACTACTTACGTATCGTCAATTTCAAAGTGATGAAAGACAATTTAGTTAAGCAACTAAATAATTGTTGAACTCAGCTGTTATATCAATATTAAATACAATTTACTATTAAAAAGCAGATTAAACCTAGATTTTTTTAACTCCTTACTAACACTTAATCATTTTCCCCACATCAACAACAGCAGCGAGACTATGAAGATTTATTTACTTAAGACGGCTAATGCCAGCATGCATGAGACAAACAGTAGCAAGTCACGAATGTACTTGACCTCCGGTATTTCTGTCAGCATAATCCATCGTTTTATCATCTAAACTTGATCCCCTGTCATTATTGAAGCTGGCAAAGTCATATTATTTTTTGGTGAATATTTTTGTCCGACATACTTTTCCTATGTCGAATAGTAGCATCAAAACAAAGACAGTTTTAACAATGACCGATATGACAGAATCTATTAAGCTTCAAGCTTTTAAAAGACAAAAGGATGGTTCAAAACTTACTGTAAAAATTTCCTTGTGTAATTGTGTTGTTCTATCTTGAGACGAACTCAAAGGCCAGCAAAATTTATTTGTTAGCGACTATGAAATATACATGGTGTGCCTACTTGTCGGCACCGTTTACCAGCATAAATCACTACAATTTGTAAAAAAATCCAACATAACACTCTTACCTTGAGTTCCAGTTTCTCTATCTTTTTATATCAGTTGCATGACAAGCGTGACACATAAATTCAAAGATGTATCAATCTTCGAAATACCAAGAGATGGGTTTTTTTCCGCTTCGCATGATATCCAGAAAAACCTTTCAGGAACTACCGCATGCAGAAAACTAAAGATCCATAAAGATTCCTTTGCCGGCCGAAGTCAAAGAATGGTTTAAAGAGTCAATTTGATTGACAAGCCACTTACTGATTTAGGTAATTATCTGTTGTGTAAGCGTCTCATCTTACATGCTAACATGGAAATTTGTTGTTCATGTAAATTGTTTCCTGATGGAACTTGAGGGTTTAGTTATCGAGAAGACCGAAGTTGCATATCTCAAGTCGTTCCCTTGCATAGTTGTAAAAAAGACATTTCAAATCACTTGCGGAGTTGCAAGTTTTCAGATTCAGAAAATGAAGTTGATCTTATTTTGTCGCTTGCCGGCATCTTCGAGACGCCAACAAATATCGATTATTTTACAATTTGCCCCACACATAGATGTTAGGTAGAGTTGTGGTATCCAATAGTAGATGTAGAGTGCCTAAAGAGGTGTCCAGCCATTGCAATGGTAAGGTTAAGTCGATTCCAAAAGCCGATAGGGGATTGGCAAACGTGTATCACAGCTAGTACTCAGGATGTCTGGAAAATTCATACAGCCTGGCTCCTGTAAGTAGGCTACTTACTTGCGTGAGAAAAATTACGCGTCCCGTCAGACCTAAGTATCGATTGGGAATTGGTCAATAGGCAACCAAAAATCCAGACAGAGGCGGAGTTTTCTATTATTAATGTTTGAACACTTTATTGGCTTCCCGCCGTTTGGCGGGACGCGTAATTATGCACACGGTGGTAAAGGGCCCTTCCGCACAAGCTACTAGAGGCTGACAAAACTCGTTTCTCTTCACCCAGAATCACATCAAAATTTGTCCTTGTTAAATTTCAAGTGTGCTGCACGTATCATCACCCCCGGAGGACACATTTACATGAGAGGGCGAGGATGTCTACAAAATTATAAAAGGTACCGCTTATCTGTATGGGAGTGGCAACAATTGATGTCTACCTCTAAAAAGTACCAATTCAAAAGCAAACAACTGAAAAATCCCAAAAATAAAAATTCCTCGATCGATGTGCTCTAGAAAACACCCTAAAACGTATCAGCTAGGTCTCTGTTTTTTTGACCCGTAAAAGGTACGACAAGCATCCTTACCCATTTCCGATCGCCTTTTCACCCCGGTCGGCACCTAAAAACAAAGATTTGCCCCCCAATAAAAAAAAAAGTGATTTGCCCCAGTCGCCCTCCACCTGAAAAATCTAATGTTCCGTCGCTAAGATACCTCCTACATAATTCCAAAACGAGTTTCGTTCCGGAACGAAATGAATTTCATACCGCGTTTACATGCAAGATGATTTAGCCTGTAAAAACAATTATTTATGTCCTTTTTCTGTCTTTTTCTATGCTTCCCTCGCTCCTAAAGAGGATTCATACAGATAAAAGAGTCGTACCGCGTTTATATTATACAGGTACAAGAATGAGTGTTTCGTTCTGGAATGAAAACCCCAACAAACTCATTCAGAAATAACTAGTTTCGAATAAATTTTACTTTGGTATCATGTGGCAACCTGTATGAACTCGTTCTTGAACAAAACTCATTCAGATATCATGTAAAAGGCCCCTAAAAGTTTCCCATAGCATCACGCTTTACTCTCCTGTCTAAATACTATAAATTTCAATACTATTAAAGCAACAACCCGCTTTTAACTGCTTCGCTGCCACTGAAACAACGATCAGTGACCACAAAAGGCATATATTCGAACATTTTCAATTCAACATAAACAAAAATCTCTATACATGGTAAATATTCATTTGTGTCAATATAAATTATTACGTGACTAGCTTATGATGTAAATGAGGAAAGGAAAACACAACGCAAAACCTGGGTTCCCGTCAAAAAGTAATAACTGGGCGTTAGATAATAATCGAAACAGCTAATAAAATCATAAATAAACAAGGTAAGAGTGTTATGTTAGATTTTTTTACAAACTGTAGTGATTTATGCCAGTAAACGGTGGGGACAAGTAGGTACCATATATATTTCATAGTCGCTAGCAAGTAAATTTTGCCGGACTTTGAGTTCGTCTCAAGATAGAACAACACAATTACACAAGGAAATTTTTACAGTAAGTTTTGAACCATCCTTTTGTCTTTTAAAAGCTGGAGGCTCAGTAGATTCTGTCATATCGGTCATTGTTAAAACTGTCTTTGTTTTGATGCTACTATTCGACATAGGAAAAGTATGTCGGACAAAAAATATTCACCAAAAAATAAATATGACTTTGCCAGCTTCAATAATGACAGGGGATCAAGTTCAGATGATAAAACGATGGGTTATGTTAGCAGAAATACCGGTGGTCGAGTACATTCGTTACACGAGGTCACACAACTCGGTTAACATTCAATGTGAAATTTTGCATATTTGAGCGGTCGAACGAAAAAAATCATTTCTTGAAAACTAAAATATATTTTTACAAAAAAACTACACCACAATTATCAGGACATATTAGGCTACAAAATATGAAAGTAGGGGTGAAATCGAATTTTGGGCGACTTGCCACAATATTTCAAATTTGTGCGATGGATGCTGACATCCTCTCTTAATATTTCGCTGCAAAGATATTTATTCAATTTGTAACGTTAATATTTACTAAGTTACATCTTGGGTGAAGTGCTAATGATTTACAAAGAGCATGAAACGGCCACTGTGAATTTTTTTTCTCTCTGTTGTCATTTACTTTCCAAATCGAATCTCTAAGTGTTGTTTCAGTTTCTTTTCGACTTGTAACCAGTGATTTTTCCCAGGAGCATTTGCAAATATTGTATTACTTGCATTGAAAACCAAATTTATTACCCGCTTACAATGTAATTTGCTCATTATAAAGATTTAAAATAATGATTCATTAATTATGCTATTATTTTTTATTATTCATTTCACTACTTTTCTTTTATTTTCAAAAGGACACAACTTAGCATCCATGGCTACGAAATATTTCTTTTTTTCGTTTCTTCTGGCTCGGAGCATTGACTGTGGTATGTATAACAATTACCATGACCAATTTCCATTACCATCAGACTTTATGTGCGATACTCATTGCTATGTCTGTTACTAGGCGACGATGAGTTGTACTAGAGTCTCACGCAATTAGTGATCAAGCGACTAATCCTTTCTACCTGAGGAAAATTTAAGGTCTAACCGTTGGAATTGCATTTTTTTGTAGTTGGTGGCCAAGAACTTGTTCTCATGGCAAGATTTCAACAGTAGTCTTGTACAAAGCAATATGGACAAGGCTTTCAGACAAAATAAGATACATTTTAGGAAAAAGACCTCAGTTGATGTATTGAAGTTGGTTTTTTTTTTGTGAAACGTGACCCAGTACACCCAACTTTTTATGATGGCAGCGTACAATTAATAAACCATTTTTCTCTGTAGGGATCATGCAATTCAACTGCGAACAAGCAAAGTATAGTCTGAACTACCTGCACGAATTTGTCAAGAAATGCGTTTTAGCCAAGGAGGAATACAAAACATGGCATAACTTTTTTTTGGAAACTATTAACAAAAAGAACATGTGGGATACTTTAAATAAAGAATTGAACGCCGCAGGCAAAAAACGTATCAACAATCAGCAAGATGCTATTGAACCAAAAATTTCTCTCATTTTCAACGCCTTAAAGTGGGTGAAAGTAGAAGATATCAAGGTAGTTATTCTCGGTCAGGATCCAACTCCTCAAGAAGGAAAAGCCAAAGGCGTGGCATTCCTAGTTGACAATCCTCGAACTGTTCCAGCAGTTTTGAACATGCTGCTAGAAGTTGCCTTTGAGGGTTTTTCTGTGGATTTAAATCATGCTAACGTAGAGGAATGGTTAAAGAAAGGTGTTCTTTTGTTAAACACAGCATTCACAGTTCCACACAAAAATAAGGGAAAAAAGCAGAGGAAGGTGAAAGAAAAAGATCATCTTGCTATGTGGCGACCTTTTACCAACGCGCTTATCTCTTATATTAAGGACAATGCACCACCATCTGCCTGGCTTCTCTGGGGAGAGAAGGCGAAAGAGTTTGGCAAGTTCATAAATTCTAATAAGCACCTTATCGTCACGGGAAGACACCCCTCACCTATGGGGAGTACAACTGGGGAAGGGAACACGTTTTTTGGTGGCAACTACTTTAACATCGCTAATCAGTTTTTGGAAATTAAACGTCGCGGTGCCATAGACTGGTCGCTATCTATTACCGGGCGAAATGGTTTAGATTTGCAACTCGTACTTCACACACGAATAGAACTAGAGCAACGAGAAAACGAAGAGCAAAAACTTAGAAACCAATACCAACAAAACCAACACAAAAAAAACTTAATTAAGCAAGAAATAACAAAAATGCAGCAAAAGCAACAAGAGACACTGCGTCGTCGTCAAAGCATAGTAGACGCCCTCAGTCCAAATGCATCGCCTCTGACCTGGCTAGAAAGGAGTAATTTTAAGAAGAAGAAACAGATGCTCGAAAACCAATACAATTCTCAAGAGTGGTGGATTCAGAAATACCATAAGCAATTACAGCCTCTAGAATCCCAAGAGCGTCAAATTGAAGAAAGCTTGATACAAAATCGGAGAAATCAACACCATCTTAGAGGTTTACCACGACATCTTCTAAAACACAACCATCAAAAACAAATAAATGCGATAGAAGAAGAACTAAAACAATTAAGATGAAAACCATAACAATAACAATTACAATGCCAATATCATAACCCGCGACTATAACAGCAAAAGCAACAGAAATAACATCACCATTATCCTTACCAGCCACACCAACATCGCAAACGAGAGAACTTAAACAATAGCACCAACAACAACTGTCGTCTCAAAGCTATGTTCGGAGTCCCGAGATTACCGTGATCGATCCCGGTGGGTATCAATCAATGGAGGACTCAGACAGACCTCAAGAGTCCTTTTAAGGGCTTCTGCTGTAGTTCCTATCTACCCTATGCATCCCCCATGCAGATGAATCCCCCATGAAACTTCATCTGTCATTTGGACTGTCACTTCCCCAAGAGAAACTGAGCCAAAACATGTGATGCAACAGTTCAAATAGGGCAAGGAGAACTTCGCAAAAGCTTAGTTAGATTGATGTTGATAGCTTTTTCTTTGGTAATGCGTAGTTTTTTCTGTTGACAAGACTGGTAATCTTGGGGGACAGCTTTTAATCAAATATGGATTTCAATAAGCGTAAGTCTAATTTGTAAAAATTACTCTTTTAATCGATGCATTTAATCAAGCCGATGTTACTGTTTATCTTGTGTTAAACATTTGAACCATTATGATGCGATTAAAGAACGTTACTTGAGAACGTCTGAAGGAAATAACTTGTATCTTCTAAAAAAAAGACGACTAATTCTCGTTTTCTTCGCTTTAAGTTGAAAAAGAATGAACGTTATCTAAACCGCGCTACCGCCCTGTGTTGTAACTAATCGCAGAAAAGGCATTTTATCCTCGTAGTCAACGTTGATAATTGTTCATCAATGTCAGACCCTATGTCACAGTTAGAGGATTGATAAAACTATATACATATGATGGTGGCAAAGTAGATCTTTTTCCAGCCAAAATTTCAGCCTCAAAACTGACCAAACTGTTGATGTTCTCTTTTGATATACCGTCCTGATATTCTACGATACCAACTTAATTACAGGCATGATAAAACACGATATCATAGTCACTTTCAAGTAAAGAATTGTTCTCGTATCATAAATTGAAAAGGGATTTTATCAATTTGATAAAACAGAAACCTCGCGTCGCATTAGTTTCTTCCTGTCTTCAGTGCTACTAGCATAGCATCCTTCATATTACATGTATATCCACTACTAGTATATTCTTAAAAAACTGTAACCCTTGGTCAAAAAGGGAGGTGGGAGATTTACAGTGGAAGCAAACGATAAGGGAAAAGAGTGAATTGTTAGGGGTTTTTTAAAGAAAAATCCATCCCATAGATGCAGCCACCTGCAGGATATTTTACGCATATTTTCCCCTTCAACCTTTCCTCGCCAATGTAAGGAAAACAATCTCTAGTAAAGTTATTCCACATTGTTTAGACAACGACGCGTGGAATCAATGCGTTGTGACCAAATAGTTAGGACCACATCGATTTTCCCTGTTGTTACCCCTAAACTGCACAACACCGAGTCTTATTGCCCATTTATTTGTGTAACCAATGTACAACTCAACGCATTTCGGCTTTACGCAGGATGACATTTTTAATAAGAAAAAAATATAATTATAAAAGAAAAAACTGTTCGATAAACTATGGTAACCACCCCTCTCCCCCACCCTCTATTGAGAGCATTGCAATTTTAGGAGACCTTGGGGCTCACCAGAATGTGTTCTCTCTTAAAATTCTTCATTCTTTCATTTGCACTTTCATATTATCAATAGTACGTTGCTGACCCACAAATGGCCATAACTAGTCTTAAGCCGGTTACTAAGACCGAGATAACTAACTAAACTTTCTAAGCTAACTGCCTAAGATAAATTGGGTGAGTGCTACGACATACTAACAGTTAAACTAACTTTACCATCGAGAGATAGGTGTCTCTAGTATCTTTGTCAAGGTTGGTCATTATTAGCCAGTGCGTAATGGCTAGGTGTTACTTGACTGCACTTTTCACGGAGCTGCAAACTCTGCAGTTAATTCGAAGATCAGTTATCTTCTCCAACGCATACTATTTGCAAATGTGTGTTCTTATTGCGATACGATGGTGCATTTCAAAATACTTTAACCATAATGATAATTCTTTATTTTTCTAGGATGTGTCTCAGCCATAGTTGAGTGTGATAAAGTGGAGTACGATACTCAAAGAATAGACCAAGATGCGTATATTCACAAATGTATTCCAGAACAGTGGAGGGGTTTTTCCGAAACATGAATCAGGGTAAAGACCCACTGTTAAAAAAGCCGACGAGCTGGTCAGCAAGGATCAATTCCTGAAAACTAACGTTCGTCGTTTGACGTCTAGAGGACTGCGAACACACTGCAAGAAAATATTGTGTCTGTCCGAGTACCTACTTTTGCAGGCAACAAAATGGCGTCGAAGAAAAACGTGATGCTACCATCGTTCATTTTGACACATTAAGTCACCGCTTTAAGTCTGGAATTAACTGCAGTAATTAACTGTGTTTGGTTAGAGTAAGTATGTAACTCAAAAAAAAGAATATATCGCGCTTTGTTAACAATTAATATGAAATTTGAATTTTTTTGTGTTCCCTTTTTTGAAAAACATAATGTAGAAAACGTAGCATAATTTTCACAAGCGAGCATAATTTTTAGCAAAGCCCGGGGAAAAAAATCCAGTAATGCTGGTTGCAAAATATGCGGCTTATTTTAACAGCATAATCTATAAGGGCCTGCATTCACTTGTCTCATCTCTTCTCATTAACCGCCCTGAAAACCAACTCTGTGGTATAAGCTTTTATGAGCACACAGGCCAACTAATCTTGGATGATTTCGTATCAGAAAACCAATCCAAACCTTTCCACGAGAGTCTAGCGAACGAAAATCAACGCTCTTAATGCTTGCGCTGAAATTCAAGAACCAACACTACAATGTAGATCCAAGGAAAGGTCAGTGGATAGACCCATTAATTGTAAACTTCGATAAGCAAGTCTTAATTAACGACCAATACAAGGACAAACTACTTGTGGGTAAAAAATTCATGTACAGCCTTACTTACAAATTCCAACCTAACTGTATGTGCTTTTGTGACTTAATTTCTTGTCCTCGATTTTTTACACCATAGCATGAGAACTATTCTCAAGCTCTTTGATCATCCTCCACTGGTCAGGTCCTTTAACCATGGAAAGGAAAATAACATGAACTTTGCGTCCAGAAATTTTTCTTTCTGTTGCGAGAAATAGCGGGTGTTTTATTGCTATATTTGTTACATGCACTTCAAGACCAATCTCGTGGTGTTCTCCACTCTTACTTTAATGATCCGTAAAGCGCTAAGTATTTAACAGTGCAAAACCTTGCTCTTAGCCATTGTAAAACTTTAGGAAGAGATGATACCCAATTTAGGTGGTGCATGCGTGCCATTGTCGCTTCTAAGTGCTCATGTCCTGAAGAATTATTTTACAATCGGGACTTTTACTACAACTAATTTGACGTTGACAACCTGATAGAATTAGAATGGAGCACAAGAACTAATTTTAAAACCTGGATTAGTCCGACATGGATGCTACGAAGTTCCTTTTGTTCATTTCAATTTTTACAAACAATAGCATCTCTTTGCTTTAAAAGCAGCAACCCTTGGTTTCAAGTATCAAATTACTAATGGTTTTTAATGGATTTCACAATAATTCCACAAGCTGATCAAAACTTTGTTATTTCAGGTGTAGCAGACTTGACTTAAGGCCGTCAAGTGATTATATACAGTTTATAATCGAATGATGTTTTCTTCTCCTCAAACATGTTTATCCTATGGCCTTCTCCTCGCGTATGATAAAAAAAACCTATTTATGAAGTTCCCGTGGAGATTTTAGGGGAACTATTTCACTCAGAATCTATCTCGCTGTAAACAAATTTCTACCTAACTGTATGTGCTTCTGTGACTTGATTGATTTTCCTCGACTTTCTTCACCATTACATGAGCATAAGAACTGTTCTCAAGCTCTTTGATCATCCTCCACTGAGCAGGTCTTTTAACCATGGAAAGGAAAATAACTTTGAACTTTGTGTCCAGAAATTGATCTTTCTGTTGCGAGAAATGGCAGGTGTTTTAATGCTATATTTGTTACACTTCAAGACCAATCTCGCGGTGTTCTCCACCTTACTTTCATGATCCTTTAAACGCTAAGTATTTAACAGATACATAACCTTGCTCTTAGCTGCTGTGAAACATTAGTGAGGGGTGATACCCGATGTAGGTGGTGCATGAGTGCCATTGCCGCTTCTAAGTACTCATGTCCTAATGAATTATGGTATAATCGGGACTTTTCATCTATTTTTATGAAGAAGAGGCCATCACTAACCCAGGCAATCACCTTTTTAATATATTCTAAAACCAATACGACTTTCACAACCTGATGGAATCAGAATGGCACACAAGAACTGATTTTAAAAAATTGGATTAGTCTTTCATGGATGCTACGAAGTTCCTTTGGTTAATCTCAATTTTTATATACAACAGCATCTCTTTGCTTTAAAAGCAGCAACCCTTGGATTTAAATTTAATTTAAAATCTCTTGAGGCCGCTTAAATAAGATCCTAACGAGTTTTCGTTCAAAACTTGTTCTTTGTGTAAAATGCGAAGTCTTATTGAGCTACGAAACTTAAGTCAGCAGTGATGTAGAAAGGGTTAGTCAGCTAACTAACGGTAGAGTCTGTAAAGCATTGGAAAGTGAATTCGAGGGTGTAAAGTCCAATTTTTGTTCAGGGACAAAGATGTTTTTCCTTTCATCCAACACTCGCGACAAGACGAATAATTTCCATCTCGGTTCGAGTACTGAACTCAATTTTACCACATTTCTGATGCATTTTCTGTTCATCTTTCATTCACGGATATTAACTTACTTGCGTCATCAGCGGGTACAAGCAAGAGTCCATTAGATACCTAAAATTTTGGAACGGAACTTAATGCATCCACAAGCAAGAAATTTTTGTCTTCGACTGGCCATATGGCCATACTTTTGCCTAAGAATTTTCTTTTTCTTTTCTTCTTTTATGGGTGCTTCCATTGTACTCAAAGAAAAACATGTTCGTTTATTTTTACGTTCATGTTATTGCAAATTTTATTATAAATCATGACTTGAGGTGATTCCTCAGTATTGCACTGCACATCCCATACTGCACACAGAAATCGCGTGATCAGGCGAAAAAGCGCGCGCCCATTCCGAGAACGCAGTATTGTCCTTCAATCACTACGTACTTTACAAATAGAGAAGCTTTGACTATGCTCTGTTCTGTTGTAAAGCACGCAGTAAGCGGCTAGAGTACGAGACGTCGAGTGTTTCTCCACACTTCTTTATAGAATTTAATGGAAAGAAAATACAAGAAAACTTTCTTACTTTTTTAAACGTTAATCTTATCATAGCCTATGTGAAACCCCTCTAAAAAAGACTCCATAGGTTCACTGAAGAACAAAAACTATGAAGTTAAATCCCATCAAATCATTTGAAAGTGAAGCCCAGATTAATTGCCGAACTTTAAATGAGCTGAGTTAGTCAATGCGTCTTCCATTTTAAATGAGATCATCTAAACACCATAATACTGACGATTGAACATCGACAAATTGAAGCTTTAGATTGTAGTAGGGAAGGACGTCGCTATTTCTTTGTCCTTAGTATTCCTTTACTTATCCTGCTGCAATCCTCAGGAATTTCGGTAACTTTCGATTTCTTATCAAGCCTTTCGAAAACCTAGTGTGGAAAAAATGCAGTTTGCATAATTTTTCCTTCCTCTCCGATCCAGTTAGGCCAGTTAGAAATGCGCTGAGTTCGAATATAAGATTCCTTGTTGTTATGAGCTATTGCTTATTACAAAGTTAAAATGCTTTTGATGTATATTACTGCTACTTATTTCTGAAGGGAAATTTAAGAAAGAAGGTATATAACGTAGTCTACAAAGTCAGTGGATATAAACATGCTAGGGAAGTACTATATTCAAAGTAAATTTTGTCATAATAATTTTTTCTGTTTATTATTCTCTTAGCAAACCCTATGTGCTAAACATTCAATGATTTTTTTTTAAAAACGGTCTTCATTTATCGTTAATGTTCTTGTTGCTGGTTATGGAACTTGCTATTGTAAATAAATTTTACTATAAACTCTGTCCCTCATATCGATGCTGTAACGTTTTGAATTCATCTTGTTTTACCTAAATTTATCCAGACGCCCCAACTTTCTGGTATTCGCATAGTTCGTTTCTCCGCTTAAGCGGCAAATACAAGACATTAAGAAAGTACGGGCCAGTTGGGCAGAAAACTGCCGCGAGAATACAGTATTAGTCACCCCAGGCATCAAGTTCGGTGTTCATCAGGAAAATTCCCCAACTCTATTGAAAATAATCCGGTGGAAATGTTAACTACTTACGTATCGTCAATTTCAAAGTGATTAGAGACTATTTAGTTAAGCAACTGAATATTTGTTGAACTCAATTGTTATATCGATACTAAATGCAATTTACTATACAAATGCAGATTAATTTAGATTTTTTTAACTCCTTACTACCACTTAATCATTTTCCCCACATCAACAACAGAAGCGAGACTATGAAGATTTATTTTCTTAATATTTAACTGCAAAGATATTTATTCAATTTGTTAGGTTAATATTTACTTAGTTACATCTTGGGTGAAGTTCTGATGTTTTACAAAGAGCATGAAACGGCCACTATGAATTTTTTCTCTCTGTTGTCATTTGCCGTCCAAATCGAATCTCTAAGTGTTGTTTCAGTTTCTTTTCGGCTTGTAACCAGTGATTTTTCCCAGGAGCATTTGCGAATATTGTATTACCTACACTGAAAACCAAATTTATTACCCGCTTACAATGTACTTTGCTCATTATCAAGATATAAAATAAGAATTCACACATTATTCTTCTATTTTTTATTATTTATTTCACTACTTTTATTTTATTTTGAAAAGGAAACAATTTAGCATCCATGGCTGCGAAATATTTCTTTTTTTCGTTTCTTTTGGCTTGGAGCATTGAATGTGGTATGTTTAATGTACATATATATACAATTGTACAATAATGTGTATCTATATAGTGTGTATATATATAATGTGTATAATTATGTATAACAATTATTATGACCAATTTCCATTACCATCAGACTTTATGTGTGATATTGCTATGTCTGTTACTAGGCGACTATGAGTTGTACTAGAGTCTCACGCACTTAGTGATCAATTTGCAAGTGACTAATCCTTTCTGCATAAGCAGAATTTAAGGTCTAACCGTTGGAATTGCATTTCTTTTTTGTAGTTGGTGGCCAAGAACTTGTTCTCATGGCAAGATTTCAACGGTAGTGTTGTACGAAGCAATATGGACAACGCTTTCATACAAAATAAGATAGATGTTAGGAAAAAGACCCCAGTTGATGTATTTAAGATGTTTTTTTTTGTGAAAAGTGACCCAGTATACCCAACCTTTTATGATGGCAGCGTACAATTAATAAACCATTCTTCTTTGTGGGGTTTTCCATGACACAATTTACCTGCGAATTTGGTCAACGATATGGACAACGCTTTCTTTAAAAAAAAAATGCATTATAGGAAAAAGGCCCCAGTTGATGTATTTAAGGTTTTTTTTCATGTGAAGCGTGACCCAGTACGCCGAACCTTTTATGATGGCAACGTTCAATTAATAAAGCATTATTTTTTGTAGGGCTTTCTACGACACAATTCACCTGCGAACAAGCAAAGTATAATCAAACGTACCTGTACGAATTTTTCCAGAAATGCGTTTCAAACAACGGGGAATGCCAAACATGGCATAACTTTTTTAAAATTATCACAACAAAGCAGAGACATGTGTATCACATTAAATAACAACTTGAAAGCCGCAGGTGAAAAACTTATCAACAATCACCAAGATGCTATTGAACCAAAAATGCCTCTCATTTTCAACGCCTTAAAGAAGGTAAAAATGGAAGATATCATGGAAGTTATTCTCGATCAGGATCCAACTCCTCAAGAAGGAAAAGCCAAAGGCGTGGCATTCCTAGTTGACAATCCTCGAACTGTTCCAGCAGTTTTGAACATGCTACTAGAAGTGGCCTTTGAGGGTTTTGCTGTGGATTTAGATAATGCTACCGTGGAGGACTGGTTAAAGAAAGGTGTTCTTTTGTTAAACACAGCATTCACACAGTTCCACACAAAAATAAGGATAAGCAGCAGGGGAACGAAAAAAGAACATCATCGTGAAATGTGGCGACTTCTTACCGAAAAGCTTATCTCTTACATTGGGGACAATGCACCACCATCTGCCTGGTTTCTCTGGGGAAAGGGGGCGAAAAATTTTAGCAAGTTCATAAATTCTACAGAGCACCTTATCGTCAAGGGAAGACACCCCTCAACCATGGGGGGTACAACTGGGGAAGGGAACACGTTTTTTGGTGGCAACTACTTTAACATCGCCAATCAGTTTTTGGAAATTAATGGTCGCGGTACCATAGACTGGTCGCTATCTAGTACTGGGAAAAATGGTTTACAATTGGGACCATTACTTCAGACACAAATAGAACTACAGCAACGAAAAGTCGAAGAGCAACAACTTAAATACCAACACGAAAAAAACCAAGGCCTTAGACACTCAAAAGAGCGATACATAAGAGAAATGCAGATGGAGCTGGAAAAAAATAGCACATCACATCCAAAATACAAAGAGAGCCCGAGAAGGAATAAAACATTCAAAAAATGAGCAAGAAAAGACTCCAACAAACGCACAGTTTCCAATTAATTCTCTATCGCGTAAAAGAATTGGAACTACAGCGCGTAAAAGATCAACAGTCTGATTTTGGAAAAAAGTTACAAGAAAAACAAAACAGTCAACACCATATGAAAGGTTTACCACTACATCTTCTCAAACAAAACTATCAAAAACAAATAAATGTGATAGACGAAGAACTAAACCAATAAAGACGAAAACCTTAACAATAACAATTACAATGCCAATATCGTAACCCTCGACTACAATAGTAAAAGCAACGAAAACAACATCACCATTATCCTTAGTAGCAACACCAACAACGTAGACGACAGAACTTAAACAATAGCATTAACAATAATCTTTGCATTCGTTCTTAGTCTTCATTTTTACCAGTAGCCGGGCTCGCTGATAGCTAGTCCTCGTCTAAACGTGATATTCTCTAAAAAAAATCAATGTCACCGAACGGGATGATCTATCACAATTAGCAGAAACAGAACCTTTTACAGGGGCGGATCTAGACCTTGAGTCAAGGGGGGGGGGGAAGGGGGGCGGTGTTTTGTCACTTTCCCTGCCGGCGTTTCATCCTTCTGCGATTTTATTTTCACCCAAAATAGGGGGAAGGGGGAAGGGGGGGGAGGGGGGGCGGACGGGCCCCTCCCCCAGATCCGCTACTGGTTTAACTTATTCTATGATGATTGAAGCAAGTCCACTATTTGTGAGCCTATGATTGAATTGTGAGTTGTCAACAGTGATCTCCACACGGCAGTACTTACGTGTCACTCTTAGCTCAGCGGCTGCAAGTATGGATCACTCCACTTGTCCTGTTGTCTCAAAGCTATGTTCAGAGTCCCCAGATTACCGTGATCGATCCCAGTAGGTGTCAGTCTATTTGAAGTCATAAAGATCCATGCATCCCCCAGGGGTATGCTAATGAAATTTTAACTACCATTTGGACTGTCACCTCCCCAAGAGGAATTGAGCCAAATCATGTGATGAAACTGTGCAGATAGGGCCAGCGAGGGCATAGGGCAAGAATGCTAACTTCGCAAAAGCTTATTAGTAAGATTGACATTGATAGCTTTTTATTCGGCAATGCGTAATTTCTTCTCTGTTGACAAGACTGATAATCTTGGGGCCTGCTTTTACTCAAATATGGATTTCAATAAGTATAAATCTAATTTGTGAAAATTACTCTTTTATTCAATGCAATTAATCAAGTAGATGTTACTGTTCATTTGTGTTAGACACTTGAACCCATTATGATGCGAGATTAAAGAACATTTCTTAGGAAAGTCTGAAGGAAAGAGCCTGTATCTTCTATAAAAATGACGATTAAATCTCGTTTTCTTCACTTCAACTTAAAGAAGAATGAACGTTATCTAAGCCACTCTACCGCTCTGTGTTGTTACTAATCGCCGAAAAGGTATTTTATCCTCGTTGTCAGCGTTGATAGTTGTTCATCAATGTCACGGTTAGAGGATTGATAAAACTTGTATACATATGATGGTGGATCTTTTTCCAGCCAAAACTTATGCCTCAAAACTGACCAAACTGTTGATGTTCCCTTTTGATCTATGGTCCTGATATCCTACGCTACCAACATGATAAAATGCGATGTCATGGTCACTTTCAAGTAAAGAAATGTTCTCGTACTATTAACTGAAAAGGGATTTTACCAATTTGATATAACAGAAACCTCGTGTCGCATTAGTTTCCACCTGTCTTCAGTGTTACTAGCATAGTATCCATTCATATTACATGTACATCCACTACTAGTATATTCTTAAAAGGCTGTAGCCCTTGTTGAAAAAAGGAGTTGGGAGATTTAGAATGGAAGCAAATTATAGGAGGAAAGAGTGAATTGTTGGGGGGTTTTTTAATGGAATATCCCATAGATGCGGCCTCCTTTCGGATATTTTACGCATATTTTCCCCTTCAACCCATCTTCGCCAATGTAAGGAAAGCCATCTAATAAAGTTATTCCACATTGGCTAGACGATGACGCGTCGAATCAATGCATTGTGACCAAATAATTACGATCACACTGATTCTCGTGATGTTACCCTTAAGTTGTGCGACTCCGAGTCTTATTGCCATTTATTTGCGTCACCAATCTACAACTCAACGGTTTTCTGCTTCACACAGAATTTAAGAATACAAATGCATGACATAGTAAAGTAATGAACGTCAACAAAACACTTTTGTGTGGCAATCTTCTTTACAAAAAAACCGTTCCACAAACTATGACAACGCCCTCCCCCTCTCCCCTCCCCCCTCTATCACGATCCCTGCAATTTTATTTTCACTCTTTTATACAATACTAACCCGCAAATGGCCCAGACTAGTCTTAGGCCGGTTACTAACTAAGACCGAGATAACTAACTAAGCTCTCTAACCTAACTGCCTAAGACAAATTGGATGAGTGTTACGACATACTAATAGTTAAACTAATTTACCATCGAGAGATAGGTGTTTCTAGTATCTTTTCCCAGCTTGATCATTATTAGCCTGTACGTAATGGCTAGGTGTTACTTGACTGCACTTTTTACGGAGCTGCAAACTCTGCAGTCAATTCGAAGATCAGTAATCTTCTCCAACTACAATTGCATACTATTTTCAAATGTATGTTCTTATTGCGATACGATAAAAAATTTCGAAATACTTTAGCCCTAATGATAATTCTTTATTTTTCTAACATGTGTCTCAGCCAAGGTTGAGTGTAATAAAATAGATTACGATACGTAAAGAATAGACCAGGATGTGTATATTGATAAATGTCACAGGACAAAATCACATGTTTCCGTATTTCTGAAACGTGGCGGAAACATGCAACTCCATGTTTCCGTTATGTTTAACATGCACAAAAAGGGGTCCGGTTCCGTTGTATACGCAGCAACGGAAACGCGAGAAAACGTCACGAAACTGGTAACGGAAACATAGGTTATCCGTCGTGTTTCCAGAACGGTTTAACATGTTTCTGCCACGTTTCCGTTTACGGATTCTTGCAATTTCGTCCTGTGTGTATTCCTGAAGAGTGGAGAGGGTTTTCCGAAACATCAATCAGGGTAAAGACCCACTGTTGACAAAGCTGGCCGACGATCTGGTCAGTAAGGGTCAAGCCCTGAATAACGATCGTTCGTCGCTCGGCGTCTAGAGGACTGCGAACACACCGCAAGAATAGATTGCGTCAGTTCTGGTACCTGCTTTAACAGGTACTCGGATTGACGCTGATACTCGGCTACCATCGTTCGTTTTGACTTGTTAAGTCACCGCTTCAAGTCTGGAATTAACTGCAGTAATTAATTGTATTTGGTTAGAGTAAGTATGTAACTCAAAATAAAGATTGTCAACAATTAACATGAAATTTGGATTTTTTGTGTTTTCTTTTTTGAAAAGCACACTATAGGAAAACGTAGCACAGTTTTCACAAACAGGCATAATTTTAAGCAAAACTCGGGAAAAAATGGAGTAATGCTGGTTGCAAAATATGCTTATTTTAGTAGCATAATCTATAAGGGTCTACACTCACTTATCGCTTCTCTTCTCGTTTCTTCTCGTTAACCGCCCTGAAAACCACTCTGTGGTACATGCTTTTATTAGACTATTTGTAGACATGAATGGGCACACGGGCCGATTGATCTTAGATGATTTTAGAAACATTTCGGATCAGAAAATCAAACCAAACCTTTCCACGAGAATCTCACGAATGAAAACCAGCATTCTTAATGCTTGCGATGAAAAGCAAGAACCATTACTTCAATGTAGATCCAAGGCAAGGTCAGTGGATAGACCCATTCATCGTAAACTTCAATAAGCAAGTCTTAATTAACGGCCAATACAATTCAAGGACAAACTACTGGAGAGTAAATACCGCATTTACAGCGCTAGCCTTACAGGGTCTTGAATCAAGAGATTCGCATAAGGGCTTCAAAACATTGGGACAAGTCCAGACAACAACAAAAACTCAGTAAAAAAGTGTGTAAGACGACTACTTCGAGAAACGATATTCGAGTTCAAAGAATCCCGCTACAGCGAGAAATGACAGTCAAACTCAGGAAACTCGTTCCTGGGTCTAAACGTTAAGCAACCTTGCACTCTAAATCAAAATAATAATTAAATACTAAATATAAACAAATCATTACTAACAAACTACCTGAACACTTCACAACATAAATCCTGCAGGATAAAGAATTCTAATTTCTCGGTTCTTACAGACATCATTGTGAAGTTTAATATCACATGTACATCTGAGAATGATTTAAAGTATAATTTCTAAAGGCGAGGAAAAATCGAATGATATTTTCTAGTCCTCGCACATATTTATCCTGTGGTCTTCTCATCGCGTAATATAACCTTCCTATGAGGTTCCCGTCGAGATTTTAAGGAGAACGTTTTCAATCAGCGTCTATCTCGCTGTAAACAAATTTCTACCTAACTGCATGTGTTTCTGTGACTTCATTGCATGTCCTCGACTCTTAACACTATAGGATGAGAACTGTTCTCAAGCTCTTTGATCCTCCTCCACAGATCAGGTCTTTTAAGCATGGAAAGGAAATTACTTTGAACTTTGAGTCCAGAAATTGATCGTTCTGTTGCGAGAAATTTACTTTCATGATCCTTCAAGCACAAAATATTTAACAGTGCAAAACCTTGCTCTTAGCTGATGTAAAACATTAGGGAGGGGTGATACCCGATGTAGGTGTTACACGCGTGCCATTAACGCTCATATCCTAATGAATTATGGTAACATCGGGACTTTTCATCTATTTTATGAAGGAGAGGCCATCACTAACCCTGGTACTCGCATTTTTAATATATTCAAAAATCAAGATGACGTTGACAGCCTGATGGAATTGGTATGGAGCACAAGAACTGATTTTAAAAAACTGGATTTGTCCTGACGTGGATGCTACGAATTTCCTTTTGCTCATCTCAATTTTTACAAACAATAGCATCTCATTGCTTTCAAAGCAGCAACCTTTGTTTTCAAGTAACAGGTTACTAATGGTTTTTAATGGATTTGACAATGATTCCACAAGCTGATCGAAACTTCGTTATTTCAATTGTAGCAGACTTGACTTTAGGCCGTTAAGAGATTATATTCAGTTTATAATCTCTTGAGCCCACCTAAAATAAGATCTTGACGAGTTTTCGTTCAAAACTTGTTCTTTTAATAAAATGCGAATTTTTATTGAGCTACGAAACTGAAGTCAGCAGTGATGGCTTGCTCATCGTAGAGTCCCTGTAAAGCATTGGGGCGTGAATTCGAAGGTGTAAAGTCCGATTTTGTTCATGGACAAAGATGTTTTCCCTTTCATCCAGCACCTGTGAAAAGACGAATAATTTCCGTCCCAGTTCGAGTAATGGACTCGAGAAATGACAGTCAAAAACAAGAAACTCATTTTTAGGTTAACCTCAATCAACCTTGCATTGCAAATCAAAATAATAGGTTAATAATAAATATAAACAAATCCTTAAATCAGAACAAGCTAACTGAACACTTCACAACATAAATCATGTAGGATAAAGACTTGCAATTCCTTGGTTCCTACAGACATCACTGTAAAGTTTAATTTCACATGTACATAGCAAAATGATTGAAAGGAAACTTTCAAAAGGCGAGGATAAATTGAATGATATTTTTCTTCTCCTCAAACATGTTTATACTGTGGCCTCCTCAGTCCTCGTAAAAGATGAAAACCTTTCTATGAAGTTCCTGTCGAGATTTTAGAATAACGATTTCATGCTGCATCTATCGCGCTGTAAACAAATTTCTACCTAACTGTATGTGTTTCTGTGACTTAGCTGCTTGTCCTTGACTTTCAACACTTAACAATTGGTTCATACATCAGCGTGCGTTCATCGAGATATGAAGCACGCGGGAGGTTTGGAGAGCACGAAAGATGCGTAAGAGTTGCTCGAGGCGTAGCCGAGAGCAACTCTAGCTTCTTGAGTGCTCTCCAAACTTCCCAAGTGCTTCATATCTCGATGAACGCACAGCTGACGTATGAACTACGGTTTTATAACATTTTCAACCCGATGGAAAATTTTTTCCTCGAGGGATTTGTTTGCTGACGTCATGAGCGTGCACAATAGGAATATGAAGCACGCTCGCGCAATTGAATTTGATTACACAGATTTACTGGCTATGTTATGATATAAGATGAGAACTGTTTTCAAGCCCTTTGATCCTCCTCCACTGAGGTCTTTTAACCAAAAGCGAGAAATGTTGCGAGAAATGGCGGGTGTTTTATTGCTATATTTGTTACACTTCAAAACCAATCTCGCGCTGTTCTCCACGTTTGCTTCCATGATCCTTTAAGCGCTAAGTATTTAACAAATACATAACCTTTCTTTTAGCTGATGTAAAACATTAGTGAGGGGTGATACTCGATGTCGGTGATGCATGCATGCCATTGCCGCTTCCGAAGTGCTCATGTCCTGATAAATTATGGTACAATCGGGACTTTTCATCTATTGTTATGAAAAAGAGGTCGTCACTAATCCAGGCACTCGCCTTTTTAATATATTCCAAAACCAGTATGACATTGATAACCTGATGGAATTAGAATGAAGCACAAGAAATAATTTTGAAAATTGGATCAGTCCTGACATGGATGCTATGAATTTCCTTGTTAATCTCAATTTTTATAAACAATAGCATCTCTTTGCTTTAAAAGCAGCAACCCTTGGTTTCAAGTATCAGATTACTAATGGTTATTCATGAATTTTACGGTGATTTCACAAGCTGATCGGAACTTCGTTGTTTTAGTTGTAACAGACCTGACTTAAGGCCGTCAAGAGATTAAATACAATTTATAATCTCTTGAGGCCGCTTAAAATAAGATCCTGACGAGTTTTCGTTCAAAACTTGTTCTTTGTGTAAAATGCGAAGTCTTACTGAGCTACGAAACTTAAGTCAGCAGTGATGTAGAAAGGGCTAGTTAGCTAACTAATGGTAGAGCCTGTTCAGCATTGGAAAGTGAATTCGAGGGTGTAAAGTCCGATTTTTGTTCAGAGACAAAGATGTTTTTCCTTTCATCCAACATTCGCGACAAGACGAATAATTACCATCTCGGTTCGAGTACTGGATTCAGTTTCACCACGTTTCTGATGTATTTTCTGTTCATCTTCCATTCACGGATATTAACTTACTTACATCATTAGCGGGTACTAGCAAGATTCCATTAGACATCCAAAATTTTGGAACGGAACTCAATGCAACCACAAGCAAAAAATCTGTATCTCCACTTTTAATAAGGGAATGTGATCATGCTACCACAATTCAACATTACTCAATGAAGGATAAAGCTTGAAGTAAACACAGATTCGGTTATTTCAGTGCTGAGATTCACCGGGCTGTGTCTTAGAGAGACTTCTGTTGCTGTGGGCTTCAGAAACTCAGGTAATGTTCTGTTCCCCTTGAACCTCTACATGTTTCTATCTTTCTTTCCGCCTTTCTTTTCAACTTATCTTGAGCGAAAAGAAGTAGCCAGAAACAATTTTTCCAATTTCTTCATTTAATCTTCTGCGCCCATCGTTTGATAGCTTACTCGTCAATTTCTCAAAAGGTGCGTAGGAAATTACTTTAAGTCGGAAATCCAGCTAAACAGATTATAACACATAAAGGAAATCTTGAACTTTAAGTTGTATAAGTTTCGATTTGCCATATGGCTAAATTTTTGCCCATAATTTTCTTTTTCTTTTTTTCTTTTATGGGTGCTTCCACTGTACTCGAATAAAACCATGTTCATTTAATTTACTTTTTATGTTATTTTTAATCATGACTTGAGGTGATTCCTCAGTATTGCACTGCGCATACAAATCGCGTAATCAAGCGAAAAAGTGGGCGCGCATTCCGAGAACTGCTCCATACGCTCGAGACTTTCTCCCTATCAGGTTATTTTTTATCAAGTGTTACTTAAAACCCTAGCTTCCAGCTACCGCAAAATGTACCTTAAAGCGATGGAATAGCGCGCGATCAGTGCCAGTACAGATATAAATGAAGTAAGTTTAGCCCATCATATCTTTTAAACAAGTACGGTGACATTTTTTTCACTGTTTCATTTTTCGAAACCGACATTGGCAGGGGAAATTTATTAAAAGTTAAAAAAAAAACGGTTCAATAACTTTTTTTCTGAGGAATCACCTTAAGCTTCAATGTCTCGCTCGACAAGACATTTTCAGTTGCGAGTTTGTGAATCTTTCCCATACACCTTAGGTGGATCATACATTTCTTTGAAACTTCACGTTTAAAGATCATGGCTTCGAAGTATCTGTTGATTGTTTTGCTGTTTGCTTGGAGGCCAGGTGTGTAAAATAACATGATTTTTCCTATAAGTTATAAAAACTGCAGAATTCAGGAGGAATCAAGAATGCGCTTTCTAATTATGATAAACAGGGGCGTGGTTCGAATTTATTTCTAAGAGTGAGGTCCGTTATTTTAAACCCAGGCTTCTTGGCTTACTTTCAGTTGACATCCACTTTTATTATCTAGCGATCGATATTTTGTCGGCTGAACAGTGAGCGATGCATGATGAGTATATTTTTCAAACTTGAGCTATTTTGCCATCTGAATCGTAAGGTTTCCATGAAGATGAACTGCAGTAAAAAAATATAATAGTAAACATAAAAGGATAATTATATATATCCCAAAGGATAGGGGTTAAGGACACCATGGTACCTTCCCTCATGGTACCTTCGCCCATCCATGATATTTTCCCCATGATACCTTCCCCCCTAGCTACGCCGCTTATCTAGAATTAATTGGGAGGAGAGTAAGAGAGTTTCAAATTTCCTGGTAACTCAGCTTCCAATATGATAACCCGGTATGGAAATCACGTCTTCCGAGAAAACGTCATCCCGTGAAAAAAAGGAGAGAGGTTCCATTACCCTGGGATCCTGTTTCGGAGGGTTCGTAAATATATGTTGCTCTACTCAAACTGAAATTTATCTTTTTATTCATTCATTTATTCATTTTTATTCCCTTCTTTTTTCCTGATTGTTTAGTCAAATCGGCTTGGTGCAATAATGTCAAGTACACCAAAAACAGAATAGACAGTAATAGATACATTAATAATTGTATTCCGAAACCGTGGAAACTTCTCTTCAAAAGCCTGAAAAATACAACCTTGTTAAGAGATTTGGCAGACAATCTTAAGAATAAAGGTAAACAACTGAAAAACGCCATTGAACCTCGAATGCCATTGCTGTTTAAGGCTTTGGAGCTGGTGAAGCCAGAAGATGTGAAAGTAGTGATTTTAGGCCAGGATCCAACTCCACAAAAAGGCAAGGCTACTGGTGTGGCATTTCACGTGGAAAGACCTCGTTTTGTTCCAGCGGTACTGCACATGTTTTTAGAAGTCGCCTTTGAAGGTTTTCCTGTGGACCTTAATTATGGTGATGTTACTAACTGGACAAGGCAAGGCGTCCTTCTACTTAACGCAGCGTTAACATGTCCACATAATCCTCCGAAGGGTGCAAAGGACAAGGCAAAGTATAAAAGTCACTTAGATATATGGAGAAAATTCACCATATCCCTGATCAGTTATATGAGTTATATTGGGGTTAAGAAAGCGAAGCCATCTGTTTGGCTATTGTGGGGGGAAATGGCTAACACGTTCTCGGGGTATATAAATAATAAGCATCTTATAATTAAAGGAGGACACCCTTCACCTATGGGCATCGCCATTCGTGGAGATTCGTTTTTCGGTGGCAACTACTTTAATGGTGCCAATCAGTTTTTGAGCCGCAATAAGCGTGGCGTAATAGACTGGTCATTATCTGACACTGGGTGGAATAGTTTAAAACTAATCCCTGAAAACTGGGGAAAACAGCTCCGAAAGGAAAAAACGAATATAGAACGTGAGCTAAGTAAAAAAATACCTTTTAAAAAAACTAGAAAGATTAAAAAGAAAAGAAAACCCAAATCCATGCTCGAATACCGCCTGAAACAAATCGACAAACAATTGCAATGTATTCCATATGCACAACTTCAAAACCACTACATGAAAATGACAAGAAAAATTGTTGAAGAAATTCGGTCAAAAAAGAAGGTTTGTGTATAGAGGTTCGATGATAAATGAATGTTTAATCGTGTTTCTCATGACTGAAAGTCTCTGTCAATTGTAGAGCCAAGTAGTTGAGAGCGACTTTCTGTGAGAGCGGTCTAGTTGATTTTGCTGGCGTGAGTATATAAGAGCAAAGTAATCAATAATCCCAGCAGGAGAACCAGCGATTATTCAAGTGTCTTCCTTCTACTTTGCAAGGAATTATCATATTCAAATTAATAACCCAAAGAGTGCCAATGGTGGTAGCATGTTTTGCTAAAAATGAAAATACTACAAAATCCTTTATCGTTTGACACTTAGGCAACAAAAGGATGATTGTGTGTTGTTGTATAATGGTCAAATGGTACAGTTGCAGTAACTCTGATAAATCTATAAATATCATCAGATAGAAGTCACTTGCGCTGCTACTCGAGATTTATCAATGAGAGACTCACGTAAAGTTTAAAATAAAATTTTAGGTATATGTTTAATTCATATTTATCATGTGATACCAATGCATATATCATGTGATATCAATGCATATAAAATATCGCTGACACGATACACCGGTACACCATTTTCAGAAAAACCAATCATTTAACATTGTAGCCCAAGACATCAAAGATCATGTATCAATAAATGGATTAATATTTAAATCGATATCCAGATGAGAGAATTAAACAACGAAGCCGAATAATCTAAGTGATGCAGGCAATTCAAGCGTGCTTCTCAAAGTTTATGGCTGTATTCAACGTTTGGAGCGATATATTTCTGAAAGGTTAGCTATGAGATTCGTATACATCGTAGGCTTACCTATTTCAAGAGCTAAATATTATTGCCTTAATTTATCAGTTAATTATAATAACCTCTTATGTTTAATATAGCCGCTCAGATGACTGACTGAATTATTCTGTTCATCTCGTTAAGAGTACGTGGCTTGTTGGTGATATTTAGCAACCCTCGTCTCTTCTCACATTAGTTACGTTCTGCTCTTTGTCAGAAAAGGTTATGTCCTTCATACGTCATATAGTCTATCACAAATGTACTCATTGGATAATAAAGTTTATCATTCAACTCTACTCTGGGATATTTTACAGATTGTGCGTGAAAGACTGCAGCCCTTGGTAGAAAATAAGTGGAGTTCGTAGGGGTTTACATGAAATAGATGCACTCAGTAGTCCATTATAACTACAACCTGCCGTAATTTTTAGCGCACCTCTCTCCCCAACCCCCACCCTTCCTTGACTAACTAAGGGAAGGTGATAAGCTAGTCATTCCTCATTGTTAACATAATATCGCGTCGAATTTGAGCATTGTGACCGAGCATTAGGATCACAGATGTGTTGTTTCCGATGATAGGGAATGCTGAAAGGTAGAAATACGTTTACTTTATTCAAATCCTCCCCTCAGGGCTTTTCAGTATCAGATTACAGATTTTGTATAAAAACTTCTATAGACAATTCAAAACTTTGTTCATAATTCTTCAAAGACAAATTATAAGATACTAATATCAATATTGATATGCATATAATCAGAATTCTTGAAACTATTGAAGAATCTAATTTCGATACAATTTCGCGTACAGTTAAAACTCGTCAAAAAAAGGGCCTGAAGTTTCGTTTTTAAGTTTTATACACTTTCGCGCTTCTTCAGCTCCTCGAACAAGGAGTTCCATGCTGCTATAGCAGACAATTTTGACAAACTCTTCATCTACGTATGAGGGGCGGGGTCTGTAAAATGTCGAATAGAGTGCCGTGCCAAAACGAACAAGTTTAATGCTACAAATCTTGCACTCTATTCAGCACCGACAGAGGAACTGAGGATTTTCTCCTTTAGTTTAAAACATTCCGTCTGGAAAGATTCGACACGGGATTATGGCTCCTTTCCATAACGATCTGTTATTGGTGTAATACGAGAGTTCTACGTCTACTGCTGCTGCTGCTATTAATTAAAGCTTGCCCAGTTTGACACGACTTATCGAACGCAATTACTGGGCGCTTTAATATTCCAGCCACAGTGAATATATTGGTCGAAGGCAACACTTGATAACTGCTGAAAATTGAAACTAATGGCGAACGCAGCTCGACGAACCCATCAGTTGCGTAACAAATATTGAGTAACCACACTTCGTCATTTGCAATAATCATTCATAATTTGTGCGGCGTGCTTTATTCGGCACGGTGCTCTATTCGGCATAATTAAGGCCCTTTAAACACTTGAAAGCCGTGGCACTGTCTTTAAGTTTAGCCTTAAGACAAACTGGTTACCGGTTTACCTCTTATAACACGGGGAATACAAGCTGGTACTTATTGGTGCCAGTTAAAATGCAGGCAAGAAAATTCAGGACCTGCAATTTATCTTTTTAAACGTATTCGCCCGTCGCATTATTCCCTTCATCTACTTTGACTACATTAAAGCACATCAAGGTAAAGGGGATTCGAATTATCGCGCTCGTATTTTCAATTCGAACTCGTGCATTGTTAACCTTGAATAGTGCGATAGTCTTACTGCCATTCAGTTGCGTTGCCAGTCAACAAGTCAACGCTTTTCTACTTCACGCAAGATGAAATTTTTGACTATATTAAAAAAATGCAAGGCAAAAAAAGTTAAGAACGCAATGACAATTCTGTCTGTGTGGTACATTGATCCTTTAATTAAAACATCTTTCTATTAAAATACTTGTAGCTAAACTAGGGTAATACGCAATAATTTAAGCATTGAGATAAAATAAAGACCTTGTTTTTGTCTGCTTTGCAAAGAGAAGACGATGTATTATCTTTTCGAAAAGGAGAGAAAATTATTCAATGTAAATTTCACTGTAGTGTGCGTACGAACTAGTGATATTGCAAAAGAACAGCTATGAATTTTAACCATGTACTGCTTCGCAAATGGCATATTTAACATTCGATTTTTCTGATGTTCCTTTCCCTGCAACGTTAAATTAAGGTACATCTGCTCGCAGCTCCTATCATGAAGTGTCCGTCAGGAAGTGATGCTTCAGCAGCTCATCGGCTGAAGGCCGCCAGTCTGGGTCCCTTATATGAAAAAAAGGAGGGGTGACCAAAGCTGTTTTAATCATAAAATAATATCAAGAAAAAAAAAGCCGAAAAAACTCAGAAGAAATCACTTGTTATCAAGGTTGTTTTTAAGAATTAGGCCTAATAATGCAACAAGGAAACCAACCTCGTGAGACACTTGCTGACAAAGTCTCGGGCAGCTGATGAGAACTCCTCACTGAGTTGTGGCACTGCTAAAGAACCACTTCCAATTGCAAAGATGGCTGCCATGGGAGGCATGTCAGACCTGGCAATAAAACAGAAGATGCAGCTAAATTACTTCACTCCGTTTCAGAAAGCAACATGTTACTTCGTTGTTATTTTGCAGTTGCATACACGTACTACATGAAAGCTTTCCTTCTTCCGAACCGAAAAAAAATTGTATCAACGCCCCCAACACACATATACACAAACCAGACACAGGCTGGATATCGCTATCCACTGGATGAACCCCTATCCGCTGGAGAGAGCATTATGTTCCTTTCTCCATTATTTATCCTTTGGATAGCGTTGTCCACCCTTTAAACAACTGGGCCAAACCCTATGAATCGCAGAATTTCCTTTACTAGCAGGGAGTGTAGTAAATAAGTATGGTATATTCGAACATAATTCAGGTCATATCAGGAAACAATGAAATCTTCGTGAACGTACCATGGAGGTTTTCCAGTTGCCATTTCAAAGACTGTGCAACCAACACTCCTGTTTAAAAAAAACACTCATGTCAAACAAAGAAAACAAAGCAATAGCGATGAAAGAATCAGTCGACCAAATAGTCAATGAATAAAGTGGGTAGGTTTCTAAAGAAACTGTGGTGCTGCGTCGGTGGGAGAGTTTAACGGGGAAATTTGGTATTATAAACTGACTTGATAACGTCAATTGGCCACCGTAAAGAGTTTCAACGCTGAAGTTTCGAAGTTAGCCCTCCGTCAGACGAATACGCAGAATGAAGAGGCTCTGACGAGGGGAAACGTCAGCGTTGAAATTCTTACCGGTGGCCAATTTACAGCATCAAATCAGCTGATAATACCAAATTACCCCAAATAGTCGATGGTTCGATTTTGGCTTTTATTAGAAAAAATCTCTAGAGCTGACTGACATTGGGTACACGCGGGCGTGCAATAATAACACATTGGTTTACCAGCAAGACTTTTACTGGGAAGTAATTTCACAGAAATACCATACTAGCTATGTTAAGTTTTGTTGTAACTGATGATCTCACTCACCAGATATCAGACTTACGGCCATGCCCAGTCTCCCGTATAACCTCAGGTGCCATCCAATATGGCGTACCCTTCATGGAGCGAAGGATGTTACTTCTACTCATGCTCAGATTCTGAAACAAAAGTAGTTGAATTCGAGGTCATGGTACTTTTTGGATCGCTTTAACGACAATGAAAGGGTTTTGAATACCGATATCGGACAATTCACCGGTTCACATTAAGAGTTCCTTCTCGGCGTAGAAGACACAGAACACGTGAAAATAGAACACCGTCTCATTAACCGTTTAACTTCCAGGATCTCATTAGTAATTCTCCTTTCTATCTGCTATACAATTCTTCTGATTTTACTTCTGAGAATTTGGTATTGGATCAACTAATAATCCTCTAATTGATATTTTTCTTGGTTCTCATCACTTGTCTTCTTGATTTTGTACTGATATTGTAAGGAGAAAGTCTGTCTTGGTCACTTAGACTCCATTGGAGGAGAGAGCCACTGTGAAAGTAAAGTGTTTTGCCCAAAAACACGACACGATGACCCGGTCAGATCTCGAACCCAACTCTCTCGACCCGGAGTCCTGCGTGCTGAATACCAGGTCACCGCGTCCCCCACACCCTACTCTAAAGCAAGCAGCAAACCTTACCATGTAAAGACGTTTGGCACAACCAAAGTCGATCAACTTAAGGACGCCGCTTGGCATAATAAGAATATTACCACCCTTGATATCTCTGAGTAGCAAAAAGGATAAAGTAACATTAAATACATGAACACCCAAGAAAGAAAAAAATAACCGTTAATGACGACAAACTGATATTAGACTTGGTGGAAGACGGGATTGACTCAAATACCTATGAATGACGTTGTTTCTATGGAGATAAGACACGCCCGACAGCAGCTGCTTCGTGTAACGACTAAACACGGGCTCGTCAAGGCAACCAAATCTGAAAAAGAAACAGATAACAGTGTTATTATTTTATAAACTAGTGGAAGACTCGCTAGTGTCCAGTCATTAAATGATGTCCGCTTTCCACAGATCGGGTAAATTGCACGCCAACAGTTGACTGTTAAACTCCAAATGGGACAGACTGAGTAATGAGCAACCTTTCGAATTTGGCCGATATGGGATGATAAAATAACCCCTAGTAATCAGAACCGCGTAAACAGATGTTTACAGTATCTGTTTACAACTTCTGGTGAGATTAATCTTGATTCGCGGACTGCAATTTACTGATAATGAAAGGTGTTATTGTTTTAAGGGGCTGTACTATCACGATGGAAAACTTATGTGTCTAAAGAAACGATCAAAACATGCTGTGAAGCAATTGGGAATCTTCTTCTTCAATACCATTTTCATGGACACCACAATCTATAAAAGACTTAGTGTTTTCAAATGATGGAAACATCTTCCACCACTTTGAGGTCATAAAACTTAGAAGTTTGGATGTTAAGCACAGGAACCATAAGATCGGAGAGTTACTATGTCACTTTAAGTAAAAATTAGGAACCTTACCGTGCAAGTATGGAGGCAATGGACCCTCCTGGGACGAACTCCATGAAGATATTTACTACACCCCCATCTAAACATGTTCCAATGAACCTGAGAATGATGGTCAGAAAATTAATTAGCACAAGAAAGAACGTCAGACTGTTCAAGCAAGCAACTAGTCCCTCCTAATACAAAAAATAAATAAATAAATAAAAATTGATCTGTACTCACTTGACGATGTTTTCGTGTTGTAACGATTTCAACAATGACACTTCTTCTTGGAGTTTCTCGTATTGCTAACATGAAAATAAAAGATGCAAGACGCTGAATATTGAAAGAATTTCTAAATAAACTAACTAAGGAAATATAATGGCAGTTAGAGAGGGTACCATAAAGAGAATTTGGAAGTTTAAGGGTCAGTGATTTGCCTTCCCTAATTAGACTTAAAAACGGGACATTGGAATTTCGACCCACCATACCATTCTTAGATAATTTAATTTTATCAACTGAGTTGATACTTGGCTACCGTAAAGAGTTTCTAGCTTTTAAACTTTTAGTTCCGAGTTTTTAGCTTTCGAAACTCTTTGCGGTGGTCAATTATGTTATTAATTCAGTCGATTGAACCAAATTATCTCGTAAAACCCCCACCGACGCAGCACCACAATTTCTTTAGAACCTTACCCCTATATGCTATTCTTAGCTTTGTGTAATAAAATTAACAATTTGCTTTTGCTTTTGTGAAACAATTAAAATCGATCCTTCCTCGGTGGTAGAAAGGAGAAAAAAGCCCGTTGCTGCAATACTCGGGTTTGTCGCGCATGGAACGAATTACCTCTCAGCATTAAAGAATCTAACACCTTACCAGTCTTTCGCAAGAAATTGTTTAATAATTTTATGATAAGTTCAGTGCCAATTTTTTATAGCAAGACATTGTTTAACTATGTTTATGATAAGTTCAGTGCCTATCTTTTATCGTCATTATCTTATTTCTATAATGAGGTGAGAGTATTTTTAACACTAATTTTTTAACTAGGTAAATAATCAAGGCGGCTTATTTTAAGGAATCTTGTATTCTGTTTTGAGCTGACCTGAAATTGATTGAATTGACTTGTTCAATGTAATTAATTTGGAATTTGTATTAGTGTTAAAGTTCAAATTACTCAGCCGAAAAATTTGCAGAAAGTCAACGTACCTCTTCAGCCTCGTCAAAATTGCTGTGGTTGAGCTCCACTTGTTTGACAGCGATCATTTCTCCTGTGTTGGTGAGTCCGCACCAAACCTGCACAAAGACACCACAAAAAATGAGAGGGTAAAACATTAGTGCTAAACAATTTACCAATGCTTTGAAGAAATAATGATACCAGATACCTTGATCTTAACCATGATGAGTATGGACGTTTTAACTGCTTCTATTTGATAAATTAAATGTTTAATGAAGCAAATGATATAATACACCAAGTCAATATGGGATGGTTCCTTCCTTACTCTATTTAGTTGATTTTGCACTTCAGAAGTATACTTTAATTCACTCAATACGTAATCCGGAGCTAAACCACAAGTACACTTTCAATCACATACTAATAACAAGAACGACGAGATTTAAGTTTTTGACAAAAGATGACGTCAATTAGCGCAAGTACCGCGCTTATGCAGATTGTCTGAAATACGCGAAGAAAAGATCCTACGACTATACTTACATATGAACAATATACTCATAGTTCTGGATTTTGCCAACGAGTTTTCATCGATGGTTTGTAATCCATGCCGCTCAGTGTCAATAACTTACCGTTTGAACTACGGGGGTTGAGCAACTACGTTAATTACCTTTATTATACATAGATGAATTCCAATAGCTACACCAGAAACATGAACAATGGTTCTGGATTTCGCTAACTAGTTTTCCTTGATAGTTTTTACTCCGTCAAGCCTAGTATCAGTAACTTACCGTTCCAAACGCGCCTTTTCCAAGTATGTTGCCCTTCTTCCAAACTATCTCCTCTTCACAGCTTGTGGAGGACTGGCAACGAGACGATGCACTGAGTCGACTTCGCACCACGTTTTCAGCGATTGAAGGAGCGAAACTTCCCATGGAGCCCTGGGAAATATTACCCAAACTTCCAAGCGAGATGTTAGACCGAGTGCAAATTGTAGAACTACTGCTACTACTGCTGCTAATGGATGACTTATCTCTCGCCACTTGTTCGTAGTAATCAATTTCTACAGAATTTTCCGAGCGCATTTCTCGTTCCGGAGTCGGTGTTTCGGGACACGAAGAGTCACGTGGCGAAGAGAAGTATGTATCGCTACTGTTCAGCGAAGAAGCCGGAGAAAGAGGCCGAGGTGAGGCCGATCCCAAGCTGTTGTACGACGAGTCCGTATCCGAGTACTGCTCGGAGAATGAACTCGCTTCCGAAGATGTCCGCTCTTCACTCGGTAAATCTGACTCGCCTAATATCTTAGAAGAGAAGTCTCTGGAATACTGGTAACTCAAAAGTGATTCTTCCCCAGTGTTTATTTGTGATAAATTAGACGCTGCACGAAACGTCTCATCTGGCGAGCAGTTCTTAGTAGTTTGATTATGCGAAACAGAAGTCTGATCCACTGAATCTGTCCCATAACTTTCTCTTTGATTTTCCAAACTAAGCTCGCGTTTAACAATGGCCTCCATAGCGTCGTCAGCTTCATCTTGCACAACCTGATGTTTCGCACCAACTCCTTCCACACCCACAACACTCTCCGTATCTCTTGCAATACCTTCTTCCGCAAAATCATGTGGCTGCTCCGTAACCCTACCACCTCGAGGTTGTGTAACAAGAGCTTCAGTACTCTCTGCATCGGATCCCGAATCAGAAACCACGTCGGATTTTCCAAACCTAAGCCGAGGGACACACATCCCAATCAAACTACTAAACATTCCACCGTCCACAACATCGAATCCACCTTCTTCCACCATTCCCGCAGAATCCTTCCCAGCTCCTATAACCGCCACATCAGGGCCCTTTTCGCTTTCCTGCTGAGAGGCAACGACTTGTGCGGTACCCTCTGTGTTCTGAGGAGTACCCAGTGTACTTCGAGGCGACTCTGGTATTGGGCTAAGAATTGGATGTTTTCCTTTAAACATGCTGAAAGGGCGGAAGGTGGAAAGATAGTCCATGGATTCCTCGGCTACATCCAAACCTCCCTGGGATATCGTCCTTAGCCCGAGTTCCTCCTGGGCGTCCCTTTGCTGCACTGTGACCATTTTAATGTCACTTTTCTTTTTGGCCTTTCCTTTCTTTTTACCGCCTTTGATGTTTTGTTCGGGTACTTTGCTCTTCGTCCTTGGCTTAGTTTTGCAAGTAGTCGCTGTTTTTCCTCCACATTTCTTTCCTTTTTTACCCAATGTGTGTTTTTTATTCCCCATCCTGTTGTCGTCCACGGGGCCAATCGGGGGATGTACAGCGGATTTGTCCACGGGTGGCACAGGTGATGGGAAAGGGTTTGTGATTTTAACACCACTCGAACCAGGTTCTTCTACTCTGGGTGTTGCCCATGCATGTTTCGGCGGACTAGGTTCTACAGGTGACTTGGAAATTGTACCATCGCGATTGTTGTCTGGGTTGGTCTCTTGCACAAACGGCTGTTTTGCGGCTTGACCTGGCACGTTTTGATGAGCTTCGACCAGGTGCTTTTCGTTTTCTTCGAAATTTTTCATTGTTGGTTTAACTGTGCCTTCCACAGCCAAGTGATTAGAAACATCATTTTCGGAAAACGATTTAAGAACAATGTCAGTTCCGTTTCTCGCTGATGATTGACTTTTGGAATAGGAAGATGCACGTGGAGAAGAGGCGTACTCATTCGCTGGCCGAGAAACTAAGGTAGATTCTACCAAAGAACTTGTCTCGCCTATTGTCTTAACGACGCCTGTAGCACCACTTGCTTTGTTCAAAGTGTTATCAGTTGAAGGAGAAGACACGTCTTTCTTTACAATTGTACACGAGCACAAGCCAGTGTTATTGTCACAAACACAAGAGACATCATAACCTGTCATGTCCGAGGAAGAAGGAAGGACAGATTTGCTTAGAACAAGAGCTTTGCTATCGCCGCCCTCCATAACAGAAGAACTCACATCAGATTGTTCGCTCTGAGGATGAGGTCCTCCATTGCTTCGCTCGGCGATCCTATCTTTAGAATGTTTCCTCCCATTCGTTATCGAGGCATCATCTCGAAGTCCATTTTCCATTCCACTCAAATTTTTCAAAGCAAAAGCTTTTCTTTTGTCGGTAAATGGGATCCAAAAAACATCTTCACTTGAACGGCGGCGTGGTTGGCATGATTCACAAATTTCTTTGTCAGCGTTAGATGAGACAGATCCTCTTTTTGATTTGGTTGTTTCGGTAACAGAATCTCCACATAGTGAGCACTGGCCTGTGGCTAAAGCTTCTAAGTTAGTAAGATCGATGTAAAATTTTGTCCCATTTGATGACGATTCTCCAACTGTTGGAGCACTGGTTGGTCCATTCTTTTCCGCGCTACTTCCATCCACGGGAATCCAAAACGTGGGGCGTGAATCTGATTCAAACGTTCGTGTCATAACTGATTCGTTATCTTTTTTCGTTGTGTCGGATTCCAGTTTAACGTCCTCTTGACTATTGCATGACGCACTACGCGGGGACGGAGGAGGTGGTGTGACTTCTCTCACCCCGGAAAAAACTAATGATGAAGCTTTGTCATTGTTTAGGCCTTGTTTTGTGAGCAGATCTGAAAAAAAAAATAACAGCAATAAAAAATGACTATCTAATTCAGGCTAATTTAAAAAATAACACCCAATCTAGTAACGATGAATCAGGAGAATTATTGCCGGGAACGTTACTTGAAATTCGTTCATAGGAGTACTCCGTTACTCTGTTGTCTTGATTACTTATTGTGGCACGTTAAATTTTTTAAAACCTTGGAGTTGGTCAAGCAGGTCTCTCATCTAACTTAAAACTCTAAACCTCGTGAGCTTTCTCATAGTCAGCAAAGAATAAGCATTACTGAAACAGGAAAAATAAAATAATTTGCTCTCCGTAAAAAGCCTTAAAAGAGCACTTATGAAAGGGCCTCACCCAGATCGATGACCTCCGGTGTTAAAGTCATGTTCTCTATGACCATTTCTGGCGTCGTAATGGATCGAAGTTCTGGTGTCAGGGCTCTTTTCCCTCCAAGTGGAGGCACTCGTGAGGGCAGCGCCAATCTAGAACTTGGCACCTGGCTTTCAGAGGACGATCGAAGACGCGCTTCATTGCCAGGCGTTCCGGGCGGTGATAACTTTCGTTGATATGGAAGGACTGGGCTCGACAGTCGATGATGTAAGCGATAGCTGGGAGGAACTGGTGACTGAAGTGATGTCTTTCTCTTACGTATCACTGGTTTTGCATTACGCAAGTTTCTGTGGAGACGAACGAAAATCAAACTTTAAAATACCATAAAATTTTTTCCCAAAAATCACAGCTTTTAGTTTGTAAGGATTAATTCATGCTTAGAGCTTTTCATTTCCTCCGTTTATAAAGTGTTGAGCAGTAAACCACGCAATTCAGTAGCTTCAAAATTTTGGCCTGAATTTTCTTCATCTTCGATCAGCACTCGTCTTTTGCACCGCTTCAGTATCTGTAGACAAGCAAACAAAAACAAAACTGAAAAAAGAAACAAATACAGGTTTGATTTCATTACTTTACCTGACATTTTTCAGTTCAATGTTGAGAACTGATACGACTGGCCGCAATGCTTCTGAAGATCGTTCGTCTTTTAATCCTGGACCTAAATCAAAATAAATACGTCACGGAATCATACCGACAGATAGTGCGCTTTTCGATTGAGTGTCGCAGAACCAGAACCACGTTATCAAAACGGCCAATCAGAGAAAAGGAAAATACCCGAAAAAGCCAATCAGAATTCAAAGCAAAACAAGCAAACTGCTCAAAGCGCGGGAAAACAAGAAAACTGCTCAAAGTGCAGGAAAACAAGCAAACTGCTCAAAAGCGCGGGAAAACGTGGGCTTTCGAGTCGTGATTGTTTTGCTTTGCATCTGGTTGGTTAAGAATTTCTGGACCAATCACAGAGCGAATCAAAGAAAAACCAAGGCAATCCCGGATAACTTTGGACACTCACTAGAAGATTGCCCTTTTAATTGAAAAACAAAACTTAATCCATGTACTCCCTTGAAAAGTTTTCAGTTGGGAGTCGAAGTAATCCGGGATCGCAATAGGTTTCCTTAACTTAGTGCTATGATTGTTCCAGAGAATTTGCGCCACCTCTCATTCAGTTAGATGAAAACTGAAACCAATCGTGACTTAGTCATTCACGTTTTCCCGCGTTCCAGGAGGTTTTTTTATTTTCCATTTACATGAATTCTTAATTGACCTCCTTTTTCCTATAAGTGATACTTTGCTTTATGATTTAAATTAGACATGCGCTCTGAAGTCTTTCATAACCCTTAAACTTCAAGAAGTACTTAACACGTTACTTATTCCCATAACTTTGATACATTGTTGCAAGAACAGTAGATAAAGCGCATCAAACAATTCACAAACCTGTAAACTCTTGTTTACCAAGCTTCCCTCTACCAATCAACCCAGAGCTGGCCCTGGAACTGGGGGATAACTCGGGTTTTAGAGCCGACGGAATTTTAGGCATGCGCAGGTCAGACGCTTTTCGTGATATGGGATGGCTTGTTCTACACATAAAACATACAAAAAGAACGATATGGACGTAAGTAAATAGTACAACAAATGTATGAACAACTGAATACACTTGTACACTGATCTACTGGTTATAAGGCTACCAAGAGACCAAGAGAACGCAGGATCACTGGATGTAACACAACTGCTTGAAAGACAAGGAACAGTTATAAAAAGCGTGTTTATAATCATTATACCTTTCTTCAGGTACAGAAATCTCCTCTAAGGAACCCTGTGACCTTTTCTTCAGTTTTCCTGGGGGGAAAGAGAGAACGAGCCTTGTAAACAGATACAATAAATATTGGTAAAACACCAACGCAAAGCAACAATCGTTACGTTTACGTTGTTAACTCAGAAATATATGTGACCTGCACAATTTGCCTAGTTGTCGATAAGACTGCAAATTTTGCCAATACAAAAGATGTAGTTGGTAGGTGAAGTAAAAACAAAAAACTATTCGATGTAACACTAGAAACTGTACTTGTGGCCCATGTAAGTCCTGCGTACAACTAAAAATGCTCTTTAATCCGTGCGTTTCTTCAAGGGATGGGTGGTGCATATCTAAACTATATGACTGCAGAAACCTTTTCCTTCAACTTACGCTCTTTTCCTTGTGAAGGCGCAGTGTTGACTCGAGAAATTAAATCCTACAAAATGGTAGATACAAAAACAGCGTATAAAATCAAACATAAGCAGTTTTGAACCAATTATAGTGATTATAACGATATTTCACTATTTATGTCGTTGTTCATGTACTTTGACAGAAAAAGTATTCATATCTAATAACTTTTCACCCAGAGGCATGTTTGTTGGGTTGCATCGGAAAACTTACAGCACTTAAAAGATTGCTTTTCTTCTGTTCAGTGGTGTCAAGTTTGGTTGGAGCTGATTCTTGGTCATTCTTAGGTGGGGCCGGAGCTAAATGGTATCATAAAAAAAGATTCCAATGAAAATGTAAACACAACGAGGAAATTACAGAAATATACGTATATTGGACCAAGCATCTAAAACAATGATAACAATCTGAAAGTAAGGGAGGCAAACCGTTAACTTTTCAGTTATTGATAGGGAATCACCAGACTACACAGTAATAATCATGCTAAAGTTTTTCATGATGGAATTAATTTTTTTTTTTTCATAAAAACACACATGCCATCCTACTTACCTGAATAGATCCGCTGCAAGTGGTTTTTATTTCCATGGGTTTGCCCTGCCCACGCCTCTGTAAGAAAAAGGAGGCAATTAATAAAATAATTGAGTGAACATTGTTAAGAAAACACATTTTAACGGCAATCCTTCTCAGTTAAATTTATAAATTGAAGTTACCTTTTAGAGCCTGTTTCACTCTTTTGCCTTTGGCTACATCAACAGGAGAAAGTCCTACAAGAGAAAAAACAAATCAAGACTTCAGGTACAGATAAAGGTGAAAGTCAAGTCAGCCAACAAGTTGGAAAGCCTGCCCTGCCTTAAATGCCATGAAACACTTCGGTTATCACGGTTTAAATCAGTGCTAGTAAACTTCAAATTGATCATCATGTTACACTAACCATTATCATCTGTGATGGTAACATCAGCTCCATGATATAGAAGGGTATCAGAGACTTGCTCAAATCCATGTGAAGCCTGTTTTATTCCAAGAATAATAAAACTAAAAAAATAGCACCAATAATAGGAGGCAAAAATTATTTCCCCCAGTAAAAGGGTCTTAAAATGACAGTGATTAACAGAGATCTACTTCAGATCTATTTATAGGGCCTCCTATGCTCACTGACAGCTCACAGTTTGCTTAAGATTCTTATTTAATTCCTTCTAATTGGTCACAACTGCCTATTTTGCAATAGTCACCCATGCCAAAGGGCTAAATTCAAAATTAGTGCATGTACAGTACCAATGCAATTTTATTGATCAGAAGTTGGAGTTCTCCAGGTGTCTCTAAAGCAAAAATTAGTCAAAAACTAATTGTTTCATTCTTACAGCTATGTGAAGAGGAGTCTTTCCAACATGTCCCTTGGCATTGACATTGGCACCCCCTTCAATCAGGGCCAGCAAAATGGGCTGATTGTCCACTCTTGTTGCCCAGTGCAGGGGGGAGTAGCTGAATCTATCTGTTACATCTGTAGGAGGTAGGATCAAGAAAATAATTTTAAAATGTTATATTGTTTCTTTTGGTTGGGAGGCAGACAGGCAAACAGACATAATGAATCAAGGGGGTAAGTTTCTTAAGAAACTGTGGTCTTACGTCTGTGTGGTGGGGGGGGGGGGGGTTTGGTATAACAAGAAAATTTAGTTTCATCAGCTGCATTGATAATGAAAACTGGCCAACCCAAAGAGCTGACATTTCAAGCATTGACCCTTACTCATGGCGACAGACTGGTAAACTGAATTCTGGATTTCAATTTAAAAGAAAAAATAAGTTTCTTCATATATTCTGTATTTCCAAGCCAATGGTGTTCTATTCTGAGTAAAACATTTTGATAACTCACCAATCTCACTGGCTCCCTCCTGTATCAGGACATTAATGACACCCTGAGCGTGGCTTCCTTTTCCATGGGCAGCAAAATGAAGAGGTCTTTTACCTTCACTATCTCTGGCTCCACAATCTCTATAAGTTTACATTATACATTAAGTGAGCACATGTCTACTGTGCAATTCAATTTGTACTTGGTAGACGTACAAGATTTAATGTAACCAGCATGTAAGTAACATTTCTAAAAAAGTACTGAGTATGGGATATATCATTTTTTTTTTCCTCAAGGAATCAACTTGAAACAATTCAACATCACAGAGTACCGACTTCAGGTTTTGTACAGATCTTAGCAATTGAAACAATACTCATGATTTATGGGACTCTCTCCAAATTTCCCTATTTTCTTCAAGAATTCATTACTCTGTGCAAGTACTGGAGATTATAAATGTACAACACTTACTATATCAAGCTCAGAAAACTGTGAACACTTTTAATTTGATTCTGTGGGTCAGTTATGTACTGGTTAATCATAATGGACTTCAAGATAAACATTTAAACATCAAAATCTTTTGGTTTTGTTTCCCACAACATAACATTGGCTTCTGTTGTAACATACTGACATGTACAGTTTTCTCAGTTTCACAGTAAAAATAACGGTTAATGTGACTTACGCATTGTGGGCTATCAGTTCCCTGACGACTTCAACTGGGTGATAGAGATTCTCCATAACAGCCTTTTCAACTAAAGGATTAAAGGAGATTTATCAGTTTAAGAGGATGATGTTTAGGTATTAAAAACTGCATGACTGAATCCAGGTACCAAGAACTATAAGATGCAAATTTTTTATCACAGAAAGGAAAACTCTCTCATTCATTTTCTATTAGGCTGCTTTATAATGGTAATGAACTGAGTGGAGTGCAATTTGGGCTAAAATAATACATGTGAATTCGAAATCAAAGTGCGCAACGCGAGTTCGATTTGAAATCACAAGTATGATTTCAGACCAAAATTGCACAACACAAGGTTCAACTACCACTTTATTACATCCATTTTGAAATTGCCCAAATACTGGACTTGGTCAGTTCAAATATTTTATTAATGCAGCACTGAGCTGGTTTGAGATTAAATTCATCCATTTTTTGGGGGGAAAAAAGAGGTTTGGAAACAAAAGTTGCAAAATTTGTCATATGATACTCTTTGTCTTTCATTTCCTGCAATTTGATTCAGGTTACTTTAAACAAGCCTTGAAATCTGATTGGTTGTTATGTTTTTAGTGTGGCCTGCTCATTGGCTGGGAAAAAGATGCGATTTAAAGCAAAAAATAGTGCAATTAGTGAATAAATCGCACCGATTAGAGCCAATCAGATTATAGGGACCACCAGTGATTTCAAAATGGGTGTAATAAACTCCAAATATTCTCTGTGCTCTACAAAACTTGTCATTAGCTTATTGAACATCTACTGTAAAAGTTAGGTGATTGTGTTAACTGATTTTTATGGTGAGAGCAGCAACCCGAGGACTTTTGTGGGTAGAGGTGACAGAAATTTCCACAACCTCAGGTGGAAGTCACTATCAGAGTCATCTCCACTAAGTTTGTTGCAATATCAGCCACCAATACCAGAACCACCTTCTAGGGATTACCCTTACCAAAAGGATTTGACTCTACAAGGAGTTGACAAACCAGTTATTGCAATAAATTACCTTACTTTTTTCAAAGAGATTTATATCTCTAGTGACAAGCAAAAGAGGTGTCAATCCATCAGCATTCTTGCAGTTTACATCCAGCTCAGCCTTTGATGACTAGAACAGAGATCATTATTAAATAAACAAGATGAAAAAAGACTTCATGATTGTGAGCTCTATTATGATTATCTAAGATGTAAGCAAGTTTATGATATAAAACCAAATCCAAAAACTTTCAATTATAATACTTTGAAGTACTAAAGTACTATTGTCACCGAACCAAGTGAAACATCTTTTGTTGCAGCTTAGCTAAGTTTAGATTACATTTTGCAAAAGGCTCCCACACTTACCAGCAATTTCTTAACAAGTTGAAAATTTCCTTGCCAAGCTGCTTGCAGTAAATGGCGAGAGGAATATCCTGGGTTCAAAAAGATATATGCTCTTAATACACATCTACAAATGCTTTAAACTAGCATCAGTTTCCATTTTTAACAAAATATCAATGTGTATAATCTTTACAGTGTAAATGTTAAAATTAATTGTCAACATACCTTGCCTTGCCACAGAACCTAAGAGGTGAGACAAAATTTCACATTAGGAAAAACCACATTAAGTTTGGACCAGAAAATTATTTAAAAACACAGCCAACATACCCAGCAGGAGTGGTCTCATAGAATCAGTTGCAACATCAAGCACTGTCTCCCCTTTCTTGTTATGTAAAGTGATGTCTGCTCCATAGTTTAACAACAGTGACACCACCTGAAGCAGAAAAATACCTGTTTGTTACCGGAAACTTTCTCCTTACAATAGCCTCCTTTCAACAAACAGTTCAAATCCAACCCTTTTGCACCCCTCTTATAATTCATCCCTCTTTGTCCTCTTTAAAGTAGAGACAAAATCTGTCCCTGTGACTGATGCCATTACAACCTTAAAAAAGCACTGGCTTCAGCAAGTTGACTTCAACAACTTTGCTGAAAAGTATTTAGATCAAATAGTAGTAAACAAGTCTCTCCTGTTATCCTAGTGTATCCTTGTGATACAACAAGAGTCTGGAATTGAAATCCCATGGTTTCACTTTCTAGTTCTACAGCTTCCGAGCTATGATTCCAAATTGCACCTTAAGAGCTTTACAAAAAGTCTTCTGCATGTACATGCATTTGCCTTACTCTGGAGACTAGAGCAATTAAGTTTTATCTTCTTTATCCTCAAGGGTTCAAAACAATATCAGTATAAAATTCTTAAATGATGCTGTTTGACGCCATTGTATATCGGCCCTAATTGATCTTAAATCATTACCTTTTCGTGTGCGTTCATGGCTGCAAGCATAATAGCGGTGAAACCTTCTTCTCTATCTTTTACATCAACGTTCACTGACTAGAAAAGGACAGAAAATTAAATTAAGGAGCGGAGGTTGTGTTGTTTATTTCATAGCAGAATCATGCTACTAGCTGCCAAAAGAAACGGAAAGCTGATCAAAATACAAGCATTCCAATTTGTAGACAGTTGGTGTAAATGTAAATGTAAATGAATGGAAATAAGTGTACATTTAAAAAGTGATGAAATGGCTTTGTGCTCGAGGTCACAAGAAGTTCGAAATATTAACTTACTTCCCTCAAGCCAGGTTCTACCATAGCATTATCGATGATAGGGAGAGTCAGAACATATTCATAAGAAGGCGGAAGGTGTTTGGATTTAAGTAAATATGAGTAAAGGGTTGTCACAAAAAGAGAAGCTTAAGCTTATTTCTTTTGTGTTAATTTAATTGCCATGCTTACCGAATTTCTCGATGTGCGAGCGAGAAAGTTCTGTACCCTCTCGATGTCACCATTCTGCAAGGTGAGAAGGTCGTTAGTATCTCGAAGCAAATGTAAACAGCTGATCGAGAGAGAAAAATAGCGTATACAGCAATAAGAACGGACGCCGTAGAAACTTACCTTGGCTGCATTCAAGAACAGTTCGTTGAGATAATCGTCAGCCCTGGGAAAATACAAGAGCACTTTTGATGTCAAACAGAAAATCTCAAATAGATACAATAGCTGATAGGAAACAGTGAAACAGGAAATTCGAGTGAATTGATCTAATCTATATTTATAATTTACCGTCCATCGTTGAATAGTCTCGAAGTAAAATCGTAGTAGTGTCGCATGCAGTCTTTGCTTCGGCGAGCGCGAGTAGATTGGCAAGAGAAACCTCCCTTAGTCATTGCACCGATGGTTAAAGATAAAGGAAAACCGCCGTTTGTTTGGACTCCATTGGCGGAAAATCAGCGTGAACGTAGGCGCTTTTCGGCCATTAAAAAAACTGATATTCCAACAACAATATAACAACAGATCTCTGGCTTCTAAGTGATTCCCATAATTCAACTTTGTATACTTCGCTACACCATGGCAATAGCCAATCAGAGAGCAGTATTTCAACATTTCTGTTAGATTACGTCATTTTCCCGCAAAACATCCAAATTTACGTTTTTAGTGCCTTCAATGATAGCTTTTGTCGTACATATGCAAATTTACTTATTTTTAATGTTGGTTGATCTAAGTGTAAACTCGCGTGAGAATATATTATAAACAAATTACTTGAAATTTCATTTCGAAGTTTACCTACAATTTTCTTTAAATCCTATTGCTGTTGATGACTTCTTAGTGCTGAAGTTAACTGTCTCGATCGATCATCAACAACATTATTCGAGTATAATCGGCTCGAACATGCACAAAGTTTGACTCAATAGATTAGAGGCCAAAGGCTATTTTCATATATATTGTACTAACTCAGCAACATAAATAACAACAACATGAGAAAGAAACTTGTCTAAGGTCATTTTTTGATAGCAACGACGTTGGCAATTTATGCATGGCTCGCGTGAGCACCGAGTGTTTATGAATAATAATTTCGCGAAGTCATTACATTTTGTGATAAATTGTGACTAAAAACTTTGCTATAAGGACTTCATCTCGACGATAACAGGGTCTTCAAAAATTCGACAACTTTCACACGAAGACTTTCACGTAAGGATTCATCGTAAAACCATCCTTACTGCAACCATCACCAAAAGTGCTTGATCCAATACAAGTCACGCAAAGTTATTACGATCGGAGTTAACAAACATGGAAAGAAACTGTTACAAATGTTTCTGGAAAAACGATTAGGAACGGTTAATCAACGAAATATTTTCTTTACGCCCCCTTACTTATCTTCCATGTACAATTTTGTATTTCATTCGTCTTGAATTTCAACTTTTAACTTCCTTGAAGGCAATATCGCGAGGAACAGTTAAGTCGTTGCTCATCGACCAATGTTTCAGATATCATTTTGATTCTTTTTCTTTTCACCGCTTCATACTCTCAGAGCAACGAGGATATACGGTGAATTCCTGTAAAATGAATTGAATATAAAGAATACTCACTTTTTCAGCGGTATCGGGTTTTGCAGCCTGAAATACGGCATTGTATCTGACCGCCCAGGAAATCAATATAACGTGTATTTAACTGCCAAGAGAGTATACCACTGCTTTGCCTCAAGAGAGTATTTCTCTGCTACTGCGATCAGTCTAAATCCTGGTCTTCTCATGACGAACACAACTTGCTAAGTACTTAGATCTACTCGGTGATAATTTGCAATTGTTTCCTTATTTTTACAATTCGGTATTATGATTGGTAAGTCTTGCGTGAAAGCTTCAGCTTGAGAGGACACGAAATTACCGTTCCTATTTCCATGAAAATGGTACGTGTCGTCAGCAGTCACGTTTTATGCTTGAGTGGCACGCACGCGACAAACTAAGCAAACAAAGCAATCAAAGACAGTTCAAGTGGTCTTTCTAAAAACGGAATCCTTTGGCTTCCTCTTTCCGATCAAATGACGGAATTACTACATTCGAAATGGGTTACAAGGAAGTTGAAAGCCCGTAGAGACCTGGAGCTTATAACTTTATTCCAAAACATCACTATCCCTTGGCACGCAATTCATGAAGTATTCTTGTGTTATGTTCTTCTTTTTACTAAAGCAGGTTGCTATCAGAATGTTTTATTCGTATTACTGCTATGAATTATCCTACTTTATAAGTTTTCTCCTCAGCTCCGAGAACATTGTTCAATAAACCCCTTGCTCTGTTTTAATTGATTATCGTTTTCCCTCAGCAATTAATCATTTGTATTAGGTCCGCCTTCGGAGAGTAATGCAGCATAATCACAGAAAACAAAGAAAAGGAAACAGCCGTATATACACCTCGTGCCTTTTATTTAGCATATCAATTAATTTATTTACAAAATGGCAAAATTCAATTCTGAGGAAAATAGAAGAAAACTCTTTAGTTCATAGTCTTCAAATCGCAAAAAAATTATTTCACAAAGCCATATTACACCTCAACAGAACGATCCGATTCATTTAATTGTTCATCCAGCGAACCAGTGACACGCCACAGACGAACCAACCTGTCACTGAAAAACAAAAATAAACATTTTAAAGAATTTAGGAAGCCATTCGATATTTGCAGTACTTGGAGAATTAAAAAAGAAAACTTCGCAGATCAGAACAGTAACTACTCACTGGACTACCCGATCTAGATGAGATGGGACCTTTAAATCGTTCTATTGGCCCTACAATTCACTCATTGGTATTTACTCCCACATAATGTAAAATAAACTCAGTGGGTGAATGTCTGAGGCATGAAACGTTTAAACCTTCTGAAAATGCCGGTTTTTCCTTTGTTCAGTAATAAACAACCACTTACCTTGACGCAGTAAATACACAAGACGAATTTGTACAAATAGCATTAATGGGATGCCTGTGAGCTTTGATTTCACCTGCAAATTGTAAAGACAGAAGGATTTCGTTTCACCTTTAGTTCTAGTTTTGTAAAAAACGAAGGGAAAATGGGGCGACGCCAACAGGAGCCAATGTTTAAACCTCATAAAAAAAAGGAAAACGAAAATTCTCGTTCAAAATCGATTAATTCTAATTAATTTTAGCTTTATCGACAATTCAAATGTGTAGATATTTTTCCATCAAATTTTTCTGGAACTAAATTAAAATCAGATGGGTTTTCGTGTAGATGTGATTAATCCTCAACTCCCAAGGGTCGGACTGTCATTTAATTTGTCGTCACAGTAGGGTTAGGGCGTAAAGGATTAAAATATATAGATGAGTAAGATAACATAAGAGAATAACTTACAGACTGGAGCTCCAGTTTCCACCCGCCATAATTTTAGCATACCACCGCGGCAACCGCTAAGCAGCACGTCTTGAGGGTGTAAGAAATCTAATGCGCAGACCCAGTCCTTATGAGCTGCCGTCATATGCTGTGGAAGCAAAAAAATCAACATTATGGAATATCCCACAGGTTTAACTCATTTGACCAAGCATGGAAAAGTGTTAGAGTTATAGGCACTTGGGGACTGTTTCGTGATCATAAATTTCTTTGAGAAAAGCTGGTTACTCGAACAAAAATCTCCAAATTTCTTTGACATCTTGGATCACAAAGTACTTGGACATTCTTAAAACAAAGCAAATGCAAAGAAAAACAAACACAAAAAAAATCGTGATCTGCAATTGATCGTACGAGTTTTCCTGCGCTTGAGATCACGGTGGGATTTCGCAGAGATCCATTAACCCTTTAACTCCTGGAAGTGATTAACACGTAACTTCTCCCTGTAATATTCATACATTATCAAGCAGACAGGTAATGAGAATACTCAAACTTAGAGAGGTAGAATTTGTTATCTTGATCTATCACCAAAATCTCGTAACTAACTTACAAGGGAATGAGTAGAAGCTGGAGGGGAGAGATAAAAATCGGATCTTGTGTGTTTGCGGGTTTTAGTCTCCACGAATGCCCACGTTGATTCATTTGGCTAGCAGGGTTTGTCCATGACATGTTCTAGCAAGAAAAATCTCCTTTTTCAAAATATTAGCCTATCCTACCAAGAAATCACTTGTCAACTAAAAGAAGGACATGAAAAACGTGCTAGCGAAAAGCAGTTGGAGAGGGGATTCTGTTGTGATGATCCTGTCCGTAACCAGCCTGAACACCGAAACCAATTAGATAACGAACCAAATTACTGTAAATATATCAAAATCATATATGTGAACAGCGGTTAAAGAAACGAATATGGAAGTGATCTTCGCAGTAATGAACACTACTCAAGTATTAGTGAAAGTAAGACCTGAGAAAAAATTCAGGCCTTACGGGATTTGAACCCATGACCTCTGCGATACCGGTGCAAAAAGTACCGTAGTACTAGGTACTACGTTAAGTAGTAATGAAAATTATTTTCACTACTACTTAAGTAGAGTTCATAACTGTGAGGATTGTTTCTATATTCGTTTCTTCAACCGCAGTTCACATAATTATGTGAGTTTCATATATTTACAGTCATTAATTCACCACTTCGATCGATCGAGCAAACGGTTAATGTAGAGTTGAATAACGTACATGACTGGTTAACTACAAATAGGTTGACATTGAATACAAAAAAATCAAATTTCTTAATTTTTCGTCCTCGTCAGAAAAAAATGCATTTTTCTCCACAAATAGGTATTTTAGATTGTGAGACAAACCGAAGAGTTAGTTTAGAGCAAAAAAGTTATATCAAATATCTAGGCGTTTTAATTGATCAAAATTTGTCATGGAAAAACCATGTTGACTCTGTTATCGTAAAAATAAGTAAAACAATAGGGATGATTGCAAAGCTGAGGTACTTCGTTCCCTCTACTATCCTTGTAAATATTTACAATTCATTAATACTACCTTATATAACTTATGGACTCCTTGCCTGGGGCAATGCGTCAAATGCTTATTTAAACAAGATTTTAGTTCTTCAAAAGCGAGTTTTGCGCTTAATCTATTTCACCGATCGAAGAGAGCATGCCATCCCTTTATTTGCCAAAGCAAAAATTCTGCCTGTTACGTTCCTATATTATGAAGCCGTAAGTAAACTTATGTTTGACGTGCACAACCAGAGGGCTCCCATTAATATTTTGAAACTATTTACTAAAACATCTCATATTCATACCTACAATACTCGATCATCCAAATCGCAGCTCTTTAGTACAAAGTACTCTAGACTTAACCTACAAAAAAAGGCTTTCTCGCGTGTTGGTGTCAAAATTTGGAATAAGATACTGAAAGAATTCAAAACGTTATCAAAACATTCCTTTAATAAACAAATTAAAACGTCTTTATTTCAGATACTAGATAATGAAGATTCTTATCTTGATGTTGAAAAGATCTCCTCTAAACTTAAGGACTGCATAATTAAAACAAATTGATCCGATTGCTTTCAGTACTAATTTATTTGCTTCTATACTTTATTGAACAACTATTGATGTATTTGCCAGTTATGCTTCTTTTTATAATTTAACAATATCTAACTATTTAGTTTTTAATTTTCTTTATATATTGTAAATAATGTTTGTTGATGATTGACCCGCCTCGAATAGCAAATTTGCTATCTGCGGGTCAACATAATCTAAATTATTTTGTAAGAAAAAGAAAAATAAAGTGTGTGTGTAAGTGTGTACTTCACGGGTAATTTGGTACCAACATAATGACCAGCTCCCAGTTGGCTTGTTAGCGCTGTTGGGAGAGCGCTACACGGGTATCGCAGAGGTCATGGGTTCCAATCCCATACAGGCCTAAATTTTTTTTCAGGCCTTGTTTTCAATACTACTCAAGTATTGTTCATAACTACAAGGATCGCATCCATATTCGAACCAAGTTACATTTTCAAACTGCGTACGAACCTGTATAAGTTGCTGCGTTTCAATGTTCCATTTCTTGATACTATTGTCACGTGATCCACTGAACAAATATTTGCCTTTGAGAGCCAATGACTGAACACCATCATAGTGAGGCGGTTCTAGTTTGCTCTTAGCCGACTGTAAGAGAATAAAACACTAAATGTGTCACTCCTTGATTTATAAAACAAACAAACATACAAATGAGCGAAAAAAATGCCAAACTTCCTCCGACTTGTGGATTACTACGGTCTACATTCTTCAAAATTGTGATAACTAATTCATGGTCATGCCAGACACCATACCTGTACACCGACGTTAGAACCATTTACTTCAAATATCTATCAAAAAAGAAATAAAATACTATCAGCTGAATATGCTGGCTTCAAGTCTACGGCTTAGATCTCCGAAAAAATGTTGAGTAGTCGTCATATTAACTACGCCAACACTATAAACCATTTTCTATTTCATGCACGAGGCAACCCCCCCTCCCATAATCCCCCCACTCCACCCTTCCCCATCCTCGCCGATTGCTGAAACACAGAGCAAGTTTAACTTTACCCACAACTAAACCCACACCACATGACAACAGTGTACTCTTCACATGCACATACCTTAACGTAATGATCTCGCGACCCAGTGAACACGACAGATTCTTTATTGGTTTCTCGAAGTAACACCGTCATAACAGGCCCGGCGTGACCACCAAGCTTGCCTGTCATGGAGTAACTGAAACAAAAAAAGGAAATGGTTCATCTGAGCCACTAACTTGTTCAGAACGGAAGGTAAGTGAAGTCAAATTTCCATGGTCTGAAATCTACTGAAAAAAAATTGAATGGTGCCAATCATGTTGGAACCCTCCACTCATCAGTCAACGCGGCCAGAAGCTGACTACGCCGGCATAGGTCATCTTGATCTGATTTAGTAGCCGCAACGCCAAGACTTAACAAAGGACCATATGTTTTGGAGTTCAAGTCGAAAGTTCCAGAAAGGAAAGCATAGCTAAATTTTCACAAAACAAATCTGATGACAATTGCTTGGAAGCAATGAAACGGACAAAAAACTTCATCTAAACTAACAGCTTCTGTTCAGGTTTAAAGACCACACTACGCATGACCCACCTTTCTAGGTCCCAGATCCTGACCGTGGTACCCATCGCAGCATAAAGCAGAGAACCATTGGCGGACAGTTTCAAGTCGTTAATTTGAGTCTCTGACGTCATGTTGGATAGAAATGAACCGAGAGAGGATCCGGGCGGTGTAAGGCTCCTGATACATTTGCCATCTCTGATATCCCAAACCTAAAGATCGGAATAAAGAGTAAGAGGAAAAAAAAACCCATTCATTAGCGTTCTCCGCTGGCGAAGTGTTGGACGCACAAGCCTAAAATGTATCGGCGTTATTTTACCTGCAACAGAATAGTGAAACAGAGGAGGGCTGATGTGGGTACAACATTAAAGAACCTCGAACTTTCATAATAAGGAATAAAAAAGATTACTATTTGTAAATTTTTCTTTTTCACACCCACGAACTGAGTTGCCAAAACACATTTCTGTGACAGAAGTCTACAATCAATTTTTCTCGGACGCTGAAATAAGGATAGGGGTACGGCAAACCAGCAAACCCTTACTTTGTAAGGGTTTGATGACGATCACCGGTTCTGCGTATTTTTCCAAAGAAAATTTGTACAGAATTGTAGGTGGGATTAAATTAGAAGGATGAGCGAGAAGGAAAAGGAGAAAGTGGAAGTTTTCCCGCCCATCAAGTCTGTCACTCTCAGGTTTTGAGTAACTACATCACAACTATGTCCAGAAGTTCAAGTGTTTCATAAATTGGAAAAGTAAAGGACGTCCTTACCTTAATAACATTTTGTGCTGCACCAAAAACCCGCTGTGTTTTAGGACAGTAACGTACAGCTACAACATCTCTCTTGTGACCAGCACAAGAGAGTGTTTCTTCACCCGTATTCAAATCCCAAACTTTGACAGTGCGATCTGAAAAACAGAGTTAAAGTGTTTCAAGGTGTCACTGATGGAAGATACCGTCCGAGCTTACTTATTAAAATGGTCAGAGGAAATGTTCTTGAACTTTTCATAAACCAGAGTTTCTTCGTATTTTCTGAAAACGTTACGCGCTTGACTCATCTCCTCACTGGGATGACCAATACATAATCTTTCCTCTTAAACTAAATACATTGTCAAGAAAGTGGGTGGAAAGAGTGAAAAAAATAAATCAGCTAAGAAAAATGAATCAGCTGGTGTGATTGCACGCGAGGAAAAACCGATAGAACAAAATAGGAGGGGTGGCTTCTTGGAGCCAGGAGTAGGTAAGGGCCATTAAAAGTCCTGAGGAAGGCATGCAATAATTGAGCATTTTGCACAAACCTTTCGAACCGGTGAACATCAAGTCTTCTGTTACGTCAAGAGATAAAACAGCACTATTGTGCCCAGTGGCGGCGTATGTACACACAAGAGGAGCAGGCTTCCCTGCAGGGGGACGGAGGGGAAGCATTCTGCCACTGTTGAGGACAAACAGAAAAAGACACTAAGGCTCCAAACTAGTGAACATTTTTAAATAAATAAATAAAAAAATTCACCGAACACCGACAGTCAGGTTAGTGGCCATGATGGGACCGCGGTATAAACTCCGTCAAAAAATGCCAGAAGAGCAATCTATGATATATGAACTGATATAACTTGGGCTGGTAATCAATTGGAGGTTGTCACATACCAAGGCTAGTTTTTAATACTGTTTTATAACAATACCGTTTCTCAATGGTCAAACCTTTAATTTGAGAAAAAGTCTTCAAACAATCGTTATAAAAGATGATGAGTGATTATGACAAAATCTAACTCAAAGAGGAAGATTAATCGAGAGACTTACATATCAGGGTCGGATTCCTGAGCCAGACTACTTGTCAGACGAGCAAATACGTCTTCTGGGGTCTTCTGAACCACAACACTGTCATCCATCCTGTAAACGAAGACAGAAAAACAACAATGAGCAAAGTATTAGCAAATGAAACAACTGAGCGTAAGTGCTGAGGACATACTGTATCTGGGTTTTAGATTAAAGAATCAAAAATGAACCATCGTGAAAGAAGGCACGTGGTGCAGGAAAATCAAATGAAAATTTGCGTACACACGTTTTTTACGACAGGGGATATGGTGTACATCATCAGTCAAAATTTTGCGATAAAATTTTCACGCCCAGAGAATGAAATTGCGGCCGGCTCCATGTAACGTAACATTACCAAAAATAAGGTGCCCATTTTGATACTGGTATAACCTTCCTAGGCGGATTAATATCAAACTGTTTAAATAGTCTTCTGCAAATTTGGGGTAACACCCACTCATAATTGAGAAAGAGCAGAAAACCCGCGCAAAAATCATGAGCAAAACGGTCGGGAAAACGTCACGAATTGAATTCATAATTTTTATCAACGCACTGTAAACCACAAAATGTACATTCATGCTTACCCCGCTCCAGGTTTATCCGGCAACGACTTCCTATGAAGAGCAGGAGAGGTGGGCTGGGACCTAGGCAAATTACTGACACCAGATCCCGAACTTCCGAACCTACTGACAGGAAAACTCCTCGCTGACTTGGATTTGACATTTCCGCGCACTAGCGAGGCGGGGAGCGGTGCCGAGCCATTACCATTTAAGGAGTTGGACCTAGATGTCTTGACGGGTGGTACCCCCTGACTCTGGTTCTGGTTGCCTTGAGAGCCAGGAGGGGGTGGCATAAGAGCCTCAGAGCTCTGCGCTTTACGAGACTTTTCCAGCTCAAGCAGTTTCTGCATTAGTTCAGGGGAAATCTGACGGGATCCCTTCGGTTCCCCTGCAAAGGGAAGCACGGGCACCAAGGCGAGGCTCGGTACCGAAGCAGCAGAAGCCTCGTCTTCGTCTTCAACCGTGTCAAGCCGGGCGTCTCTCCTCGTTTTGACTTTCTCCGGGTACAAGAACTCTTCCTGGGTTCCAGTTCTACGACGCGCCTACAGACACAATTTTCAAAATGTCAAAAATGCTGCTTTGAAATGGGTGTAATCCAGCGTCGACTCTCTTTAGATAGTATGAATTCCGAAGATTTGAACTTAGCAATCTTAATGAATTAACGAAAAAGAAATTTTAAAAAAACTAAATTGTAGCCATTGTGGAACATGACATATTCATAATAATTAAAATGGAAACCATTACAGGCTTCAGGTATACTTCGGGCTGAACACCAAATCTAGTTCTTACTTACTCTCAAAGTTCATGATAAAATCTATGCTCAGAATTCAACTTTACCGTTAACAGTCAACTATACCCTCTCTCTATCCCCTCCCCCACCTCCCTCAATTCCTTCCCCCACTTCCTCCATCGATAAACAAAATGCATGCGCATAACAAAAAAACACTTAATGGCCCATGCTACTCACTATTGAATCAAAAATGACAGAGAGGTGAACGACTGACCTTGTCTTTTGTTTTAGCTTGTGCTTGAGATGCTACTTCACCATTAAAATCTTTTAACGTGCCACCGCTAGAACTTTTGCACAAGAAAAAAACAACAACAAACAATATCGATTTCGAACTTTCAAAGTGGTTTCTAAAGCAAGTTAGATTCCATTTGCATTCTTTGTCCGCTGGCTTAGCATATATAAAAAACCTCCAATCGCTTTCCAAAATCTTCTTTATTGAACGCGATCAACGACTCAAATACTAGCTACAGAATTGTTGGTGTAATAAAATTTCACAATACCTCGACAGCGTTCCGGCTTCATCTTTCAACGAATCCAGGCTCGTCTGAAAAATAAGAATTAACGATAAAGGTTAATGATCAAAATTGCCTTTCTTCAGTAGTGGATGCTGCTTTACAAAGCACCCAGCAAAATAAGTTCGAGGAGGTGGGATGTAAGGGGGGAGGGACGAGCAAAGTTATACTTTATCGAACGATTGACGTGTGAAAGTTAACCTATACATGAACAAAGGGGGTAAGTTTCTAAAGAAGCTGTGGAGCTGCCTTGGTATAGGGAATTAGGCGATAATTTCGTCTAATCAACTAAGTTGATGTGACTTTACCAACGTTAACAGTTTCTAAAGCTGACGTTTCGACCGCTAGCCCTTGGTCAAGGCGAATGCCACGTTTCGTACATATCGTTTAGCATAACCTTTCGCTGGCAAAACAAAAAACAAACAAACAAACGCTTCCATCCTCTCAAAGTGAGCTTGAATTGCCTGTGCATGGCCAAATATAAGTAAACTACAGTCATACCAAAGATCCCATTAACCGATCTCTAAGCTCCGAACCACTGAGCTCCGAATCCGTTCCCATAGCAGCGGCGGCGAGATTCTCGATGCTGCTGAACGAATCGTGGTACTGCAGCACGTGTTGCAATAGTTCTTGTTGAAGTTCGTTGTGCTGCTTCATGGCATTGAGACGGGCTTGGACTTCTTTTGCCGCGGCTTCTTTAGAGGTGGCTTCTTGACCCTGTTAAGGTAATAATTCCGTAAGTAAGATCTCCAGCATCTTTAAAACTTTTCTTTTACGTTCACGGCAAAGTGTGAAGCAAGCGGAAAGTATCCGCAAGGGGTGACTTGTACAAGCGTGCCCCTTTTTTCAGTCGTTCAAGTGTACGAGTACGTGATGTGTTTGGAGATCACAGATTAAGTTTCCAACGAGGGTAACATTGAAAACATGCTAACCTTTTGGAAACGAAGTACACTTAATGGAGCTTACGTTGGGTTAACTGTGTTTTGTTCTTGAGAAAAACACTTTACTCTCATAATGTTTCTCTCCAGGAGTAAAATGACCGGAGAATTGTCAGGTAAACTTAACAAAATACCGTGGGGTAACCGGCAAATAAAATTCACTCGCATTCCACCCAAGGGAGCAGCAATACTCGTTGCCGCGCTATTGGAAGAAGTGCAGAAACTCTCAACAGTGTGCCACATCTTTTTTACCCTTTCTTCAAAACATTTGTTCCCACATCTGTAAAGATTTCGGATCGGGTAATATTCGCTTTTAATTTTTCATATTTCAGTCACTTACTTCGCTGAGTAAACAGGCGATTGATATCTTCTACTTACCAGAGATATCACTTTAGTCAAGAAGTGCTCCAACAGGATACGTGCTTCCGTTATTGTACAGGTGGCGAAAAATTCTCCTATCTCAGCAGTGTCTCCACCTTGCTCCTAGATGCACATAACAAGTATACAATACCACTGTTGGTTCATTTGTTCGCCACCTTCCCAAGGTTAAGGAAAGAGGAGCAACAAGGCCTTTCTGTTCTACTCCCAGGAGTCAACACCAGTGGGTTCACGTACAATTTTAGTACACTTTCAAGCACACAAGTTACGACCACTAAGAAACTTATGAACTAAGGAAGATGCGTTCAAAGAGAAGATCAGATTCTCAGAAACGGTCAACGCATTTTGGACAGCTAAGCCGATGAAACCAAATTCCTAGTTATAAAATGGCTTCTTGAAAATTTCCTTCTAAGCCACTCTACGCTTTACTGTCTCCTTAGTTAGGGGTCTACAGTTATAAAATCAAATAAACTGGATGTAAGATTTAGTCAAACCTCCATTTCCATGATGCTTGTTTGACAGTCCGTAATGTTATCTTGCACATAGTCCATATGCGCCGTCAGTGCTTCCAGCTGCTCTTTCAGTTCTTGTACGTTACTTTCTTCCTACGAAGGTTTAGACAACTATCTCCGTTAAAGGTTATCAGTGAACAACTTCAACACAAAATGTTGTACACAAAATCGTACTTATTACCTTCTGCAGAACTGTAGCATTGTCATATTTCATTTGACACTTCTCTAGCTGTTTACTGAGGCGATCTCTGTCCTGTATCCAGCGATCCATATCCGATTCCATATTTGCAATCGTTTGCCGCTTGATAATCAATGACGTTATCTGAACGGAAAAGAAAATAACGAGGTTACGTTTTTAACATTGAACAACAATTGTACCTTAAAACTTTGCTAAAGATATCACGACTGAGTCATTAGTCTAAGATGCTGCAGAATGTCATTTAATGGTTGACTATAAAAGTGATAAAACTTTCACCTTCTTGTCAATGACATCCCATTTCTTCTTCGCACTTCGAGACGCCTGTTGAACGGAGCTCTTTCTTCTCGGGGATTTCACAGGCAATCCCGACGGTCGACTGGCTGCTCCTGAAAATCTTGAGGTTGAGGAAGAGGACACGGACACTGATGAGCTGCTGTACGACGTATAGGAGCTGGTGTATGAGCTGGCATCCACACCATTCACTTCACGTACTGTTAACAGGGTTGCCTGGCTTCGTTGTGCTCCCAGTTGGCCAGACATGGGTTTCTGTTGACGCCTGAGGACCTTTACCTGTGAATGAAGCGAGAAAAATTAAAGAGGCGCGTACAGTGGATTTCACATCTTTCTTTGCAGGGCAAACGTCACTTTAGATGGAGGGTTCATACTATACTGAGAAACCCAATCGTTTGCGTGTGCAAAAAAAAAAATTCTTAGAGGGCAAAGTCACAGCTTTATCTCCAACAAGTTTAGGGGCTTTTAACAACATTTTCCATAAGCCGCTGCTGATGGTGTCATATGCGGCTCTGCCCGGAAAGGGGCCGTAACGTGAAACCCAAACAAAAGAGCCCGCTCGCAACTTTCATTGAAACACCTGCTAGTCATGTGATTTCTGAATGTAAAGAGTGCGTATTTTCAGGCTAGTTAGGATCGACTTTACAAGCATCGGGCCGTTGCTATTCGACTCGGTTGCGTAAATGAAATCCGTACAAATCCTCTCCCTTTTCGCCCATCCATACCCTTCCTTGGCTTTTCCGCGGGCCCTTGTTTTGTTCTTTTACCTAATTCATTTGCATGTTTCAAGCAGTGGTCTGAGTTTGACTGGAAAATGTTTATCATAATAATGTGTGTATAATTTCAAATAGGAAGAATATTAAGGATGAGGCACGATTTTGATGGACACCACGGCAGCAAACTAAAATGGTGAGGGGAAGGTTTACAAGGCGCTCGAACTATTTTGTGGATCGTATTGCAAATCTTGCAACAATCAGGAAACTGTACAAACAGGAACGAGTCGGTCTTGTAACAAGCTCTACCGCGGAAGAAATGATACAGCGAGGGAAATACCTCCTCCTGTTTTCTCTTGAGTACTACTTCACGCTGTCGTCTTTCTGTTTCCAGATTCTTAATTGTCATCTGTCTCAACCGTGACTCTTTCTTCAGTTGTGCAATCTCTTTATTCCGCTGCGCCTCCTGTTGCTTGCTCTTGGCCGCCTCTTCCTTCATTTGTTTCATAAGACGGACTTTAGTCTTCTTCATCTCTTTCAGTTCAGCTTGGAAAGTTCTCAGCTGCTGCTCATTTTGCGCTTTCTGCCTAAGAAGCTGCGCATGCTCTTTCTTGGCGGCCTGCATCTTCTTCAGTTCTCCCTGCAGCCGACTAATTTTTTTCTCGTATTCGTCGCGGATTTGTCGAACCTTTTCACCCGATTTCGAGTCTTGATTTTTGACACTTTGCAAAACCTGAAAGCGAAAGAAAAATTGCAATTAGCATAAATCATAACAAACAGCTTTCCTTTCGACTGGTAATACAAGCTTACAATGATCTGCAACAACATATACACTTAATGTTATATCAAGGAAAGTAGTAAAACGTTCGATCACGCTAGCCTATACCCTTACAGTATATGTCTAACGTAAGACTCTTTTTTGAAATTAATTTTTATCAAGAGCAAGAAAAAGAGCGTTTCCCGCGGAGAAGAGATGGAAGTTGTACTTCAGAACTGTTCGGGTCAAATTATCTCCCTCCCCTTCCTTCGTTAAGTAAGAGTGACAGGCAGTGGGCAAACCACGGCTGTTTACAGAAAGATGGGCAGCAACTCACTTTCTTTCTGCTTTTACACCTTTTTCTCTCATAAGTGTTACACTACTACCATCAGTGACGCGAATTGCCTTACAGTACACATTTATATCATTTGTAGCAAAGCTGGCCATGCAAACTTGAGGAAAAACGGAGGCGTTCAAAAACCGAAATGCTAAGGATGGTGACATCAAAAGAACTCCAACAGTCTGTATGCCGCATGCGCTGAGGACTGTCAACGGTAATGTACTCTCGCGAGGCCGGATAAAATGCGTCTACACCAGTTCAGCTTATTAAGGGAAGATTTTGATGTTCTCCATCTCCAAGAGGTACCAAAGCCAACGATAAGGCTTAGGAAGACCACAAACGAACTAACCACATAGTAACTAACCAAGAAACAAAATAAACAAACAAACAAACTAACTGGCACCCACCTGATCCCTCTCTGTCTCCGTCTCCTTGATCTTGTTGTGGAGAAGAGACAGTTTCTCTTCGTATTGAGTTTTCAGAGTGTGGATTTTCTTCTGACTCGTCTCCAGCTCGTCGATGAGTTTTTCCTTGATGGATATCTCTGTTGACAGGTCCGCCAAGTCGCCTGACAGGTCGTTCTCATTATCTGTTAAAAACGTGGAAACATGCAACGCCTTTTGTTAATTTGAACCAAACAAACAAACAAACAAACAAACAACACAGCACAACAAATACATTCTTCCAATAACAAATGAATTTCGAAATCTTATCTTTAGGAAATCGATCCTCATTGCGAGAAAGATTGTGGTAGTCAGAAATGAAAAAGATAATCAGACATGTCTACAGACATGAATCGTTGTAGGTACTACCGAATTGTATCGGCTGAGAATACAGTGCACTAAGTGAAACCTTGTTGGCTTACCAACAAATTAGGTACTGGTATGAATTTCCTCGAAATTCTAAACTTCAGTGGTTTTTATTATCAGCCTGTATCTTGAAGAAAAGTTCATTTTCCGCATCTGAAAATTACTCTTCCCCGGTGTTCATGACCAAATATGATAATTAGCTTGTTCTATTAGATCCAATCAGCATTCTTGTTTCCATTCCAGCTGCAATATTCCCCCTGGTAACTTATACCCCATCCACAACAGCAAAAACATGTTTAGCGTTTAACTGAATGAAACAGAGAACTGAAAAACTTAATTTTCCGTAGGGTTTAAGTGGTCACTAACTTTTCCATTCAATTTGCTAGATTTGAAGTCGGCAAAACTTGTTTTACGCAGTTTCTACGAAGAAGACAATTTTCAAAACAGCTCACAACATGTTTACGCTTTGTTGTGAATGGGGTATTAGACAGGAGAGTCTAGAGTTTTATCAAGATCACACTGCTCAGTTGATGAAAGTGTCAATTCTAGTTACCTCTTCGGTTGATTACGTTTTGAAATTCTGAGGAAACATGACTTTCCCGAGTTACCTTGAACAGCGTCATCGTCATCAGAGTCATCATCGTCACCGTCATCAACGTCATCGCCTCGTCCTTCGTTTCCCGCCGATTGATCTTCATCATTTTCCTGGTTGCAAAAAGCACATCAACTCAACGGCGATAAAAATTGAAATGACTCCCACTTCCACCCAACCCCTCAAGGTTTCACAATGAACAAGTGTTAAAGAAAGAACAAGTTTTATCTGTGTTGAGGAGGGTGAAGGCACAGATACCACTCGAGCCGAGTGGTCCACAACGCCTCGCAGCCCGGTTGGAACTTAGTCCTCTCTTCGTAGTATGAAAAGACCAAGAGGATCACCAATCCCTTTGGCTGGGATGTCAATTCATAAAAAAAGTTCTCTTCCAGTATATCGTCAGGTTTTTCAGACACTTGTTTAGTACGCATTGACATTCTTTGGTAGAGTAATTGGAGCATTTTTCGATTGAGTACCGTAAAAGCAAAACCAAAGTAAACAAACCGGCCATCATAAGAAAGGAAAACCCCTTAAAAAGTCAATGAAAACTCAAAGTAAAAACAAACAAACAACCTTAAGAGCGGCAAAAATGAGGTTGACCATGAGAGACCAAGATAGACCAATGGAAACCAAAAGAAACAAAGAGAGACCAAGATAAACCAAAAGAGACCAAAATAGATCAAGATTGACCCAGATAGACTGAGATAGACCCAGATAGTCCCTGATAGACCAAGATAGACCAAGATAGACTAAGATAGACCCAGTAGACCAAGATAGATCAAGATTGACCCAGATAGACCAAGAAAAACCAAGAGAGACCAAAATAGACCCAGGTAGACCAAGAGTGACCACGAGACCAAGAGAGACCAAGAGTGACCACTAGAGACCCAGATAACCCAAGAGAGACCAAGATAGACCACGAGACCAAGAGAGACCCAGATAGACCAAGAGAGATTCTCAATAATTGGAATGTTTCGGGAGAGGATGGAAGTTTTTGCACCAAGTTAACAGTTGTTACGAAGGCATGTTACTAATTAAATTTTAATCTAAGAACATAGAACTCTTACTTCATCGTCCTCACTGCTGCTTTCATCACTGCTTTGTTCACCCCAAGGCTGATCTGCTCCCTCTTCCTTGTGGTTCAGTTTCTGGTAAGCAACAGTATATGGCGTTACAAGATGAACATAACGAAGGGAAGTAACGTGAAAAGGCTGTTCAAGCAAATACTTTCTTCCAAAGGAACTAGCGATCACAAGGTAAATCAAAAGTATTGCTGAACCCCTTTCGATTTGGTGTCGCACAGTGAAAGCTAAAGCAGGTGTTATGACTAATCATAACAAAGCAACTCAAAGTTAATTTATGCAAGCAGCCCAAAGCGTGGGACAACGCGAGCAACAATCTTGCGTTTGGTTCTAGTTTTGAATATGATTGGTTAAGAAAGTGGCGGGTGTTTTCTGGACCAATCACACAGCACTGCAAAGTAGAACCAATGCAATCTGCATTGCCTTTGACACTCAAATGAAACTTGCTTCGTACACACAGAAAAACATTAAAGTCACAATGAACATAACAACGAGAGGGTTTATAGTTATCCATAGCTGACGCACACAATCGTAACTTTCTCCACTTTTCAAGCCGTTTGAGGGCAAGGGCCTATTTCTAAATGTTATATAAATCATAAATCTTCAGCATAGTAAATACAGTTCAAAAAACATTCAACTATTGATTAAATATTACTAACAAATTGCGTCAAGTCTCAAGCTTTGACCGCTGACATCAGTTTTGCGGCGCACGAGAATCATCTGAAACCCTTAACATGTCAAAATATGGTCAAGAAGAGAAATTTACTCTTACAGCATTACTGAGTAATTTTCACCGGCGGATATACCACAATTTTGACAATAAATTGATCAAAATAGTTAGTTTAAATTGTTATTCAGCAAAGTTTTACACAAAATCATTAGCTTGTTACTTTTTAACTGATTTGTTAACCATATGTTTTTTAAAACATCCAAAAATCCATTTTAAACTTTTAAACCATTTGATAACTCATGATAAATGTTCACTTTTAAGTATTACATCAACTGTCTTCCGGCTAGAAGCAAGAGGAATTCTTAAATTTTACAGCAAAATACAGAGTTAAAAAAAAAACTACGCCACAAAGAAAAAAACAAAGCAAAATGATATAAAACGAAATAAAAGTAACGTGAGTAATTGCGTTACAAAAAGCCACAAAATGGCTGAAACGTTGTCACATCCCAGCTTCACACGAGGTTTGGCTACATTTAGCTAGATTAACAGAAGACAGATAAAGAAGCATGCAAGACCTTACCAAGCAGACCTTGAACACTGAGCTTGCAGCCAAGAAAGGAAAAGAAGTAGATCAGTGACCAATGCTGTGATTTCCATGGTAGCATACATGAAGTGATAAGCTGAAGCATCATAATTGTCAGTTTTAAATAAAGAGACTTGTATGGATAAGTACATAAAAACACGAGCATGTGGATAACGCCTTCACAGATCAAATGTGTCTGGTAAGACAGAAACGAGTGACAGCTACAGTACCAAAGGAAGGAATGAATGCATGCATAGTGAATGGTTGTTTCATACATAGACATGAAAGACAGTCAGAAAACTTCATGGGCTTCTCAAATAGCAGCAAGGTAGTCAGACAGACTGACGGTCGGACAGACAGAAAAACAGACAGACATGAGTTACGTAGAACCCTCGGTCAGACTGACAGACTCACTGACCGACAGACAGACACGCACACAGACAGAGAACCAGACAGACAGACAAACATAAAGTATTCCTAAGAGTTATTAGGACTCGACATGATGCAACCGCACCATAAAATGTACCAAGAACCTCTTAAAAATCCCTGGGAAACGTTTGGACACGCTTTTGGTTACCAATTGGCTATGTCTACGAATTCCTTGAGAAACCAAGTCCCTACGATTTAGAAACCCATGGAAATGGCCCCCAACAGCCGTTTGGAAAACACTGGAGAAACTATTTAGCGGAGCCTCAAAAAACCCTTTGTTTCCAAGAGGTTTAAATCTAAAGTATAGCTGTGGGGTTTCCGAGGGGGGATTCGTGTGCGTAGCAGGTGTTCCATTTCCACCGACAAGACTCAGCTTTTTCACTACGGCGACGCCTCAGTAAACGGAAAAGAAAGCAAGAAAAGTTCACAATAAAGTAGACAAGTTGGGACTATCCACCCCATGTTTCTCATAACCACATGCAGTACTCACTGTTTCGAATCATTATCGCTACTCCAAGATTTCGCTAGGGGACCTAACATAACTTATGTATAGTTACTGAACAAAATGAAACAAAAGTAACATGTTGCTACTCTGCGAAGCCTTGGCATGCAAACAGAAGGAGTAACAAATGACACAAGCTAAAACAATACAAGGAAACAAAAACAAAGAAAATATAAAACAAAAATACAAACAACCAGTCAAAAGGAGAAAGCAAAATAACTGAAAACGAATTTAAAAAAGGAAAGAAGAAAAGAAGACATCAAAAATTGAAAAGTGAAACAAAGCACGCTTCTCAACAAAATGGTGGCAGTCAGCGGAATTAACAAAATAGGAACAGGCGAAACGGAAATAAGAGTTTGGTAAACAAATGGAGAACACGATGAACTAAATCAAGTATTTAAGAATAGGAAAGAACACAGAGAAATGAATTCCGCTCAAATTTTTATTTACTTAAAAATGTTCAAAAAGAGCCTTTCTATCTTTTTCATTGCTATGGAGTTTATAGCATTACTGTGAGTTCATCATTACAAAACTTGGGTATATTAGGTTTCATTCGTACGTTATCCGTACTTATCAACGTATTTCCTGTTTCAGATTGAACTAACTGTCTTGCAAGTAGTAATTAAAGTTATGTGAAAATAGGCCTGCAAGATTTACATTTTTCCAACGTCTTAACAGTCACAGAAAGAACGTCACATGTCAAGAACACAAAAGGACATTAATTAAAAACAATTCTACGACTTAACGCAAAATACAATGTTCTTTATAGTTTACACTTAAACTTTACTTCCTCAAAAGACATTACTTTTTTAAAATAAAATTTTTACCATTTATTTGACTTAGTCTTATATATTTCAATAACTATTACCATTTATGCATTTAGAGCGAATTATGCAACTTAATCTGTTCACTCAAACTAGGGGGTGAATTCTATTAATAAATTATCTAACCACTACTTACAAACATTCTTGAAATGCGTATCTTTTCCACGTATTTAACAATTTAAATTTAAAAGACCGTGCATCGATTTTTATTTCATGTTTACAACCAGTCTATTGTTACAAGTAGTTCATTAAAGCTCCTTATTTCAATCAAAAAGCATAAAACGACATTCTCTCTAGTATTTCAAACACAGTGTTTACTGTGGGTTTGTCGTTAGTGTATTAAACAAAAAATAAAACAAAACAAACAAACAAACGTGAAAAACATACCATGATTTAACGTTCTTTCAGAACATGAATGCTTTGTTATTAGTGCAGGAGAGAAAAAAAAAACGCGCACTAGAGAAAAGTTGTCTTGAAAACCTCAAGATTATCAGGAAAAGAAACCAACAGGAAACTTAGAGAATCGATAATTTCAAATCTTGACCTCGAATATTGGCCTGAAAAATGCAGGTGGTGTGTACACAGCATCAGGAGGAACACCGCCATTCTTACCAGGGAGTAGCTCACCGCCTTTTCCAGGTGCATCAATATTTTCTAATGCAAAAGCCATAGAATCAAGCAACGAGTCGAGATCTTCCTCAAGTTGAAGCTTACGCTCTTGAATACTGCCGGCTGAGTCGGTCCTTTGTTCCCTCAGCAGATGAGGCATGGGAGAATCTAAATGTAAGTTTCGTCTGTCCTTTGTCTTAGGCTTGTATCTGTACACTTCGCTGTCGGAAGCGACAGTCACTCCGTAATCACTCTCAGTCTGGCTATCGCTTTCAAAGTGATACTTATAACACTCTGTGTCAGACACAATATCAACTGGTGGAGGGTGTTGCACTAATTTCTCTGCTTTCAACACCTCTACCCTCGAAACAGATGGCTTTGGAACTGAGCCGAGTTGAACATTGTTGTTCTCATCAAAACGAAGTTCTGGCAGAGAACAATTAAGATCACTTGTAGAACTGAAGGCATCAGAGCACCTACTTGAAGCACTTGAGTCAAACACCCGACTTAGATCTTTGCGGCACTTAAAACACTGTACCGGTGTTAGGTAATTGTCCATCGCATCACTATTTCCACCTAAAGATTCCAGGCTGCGAGATCTACGCTTAACAGCCATAACTTCAGAATCAACCGGCTTCTGTTTAGGTCTCCGCAATACTACATTAGCTGTAACATTGTTCGCCAAGTTAACAGTCACGCCATTTAACGGTTTATCCCGGTCTGCCGGAGTTAAATAATTGCTAGGTCTACGAAGTTTAGGATTGGCCTCTTTCAAGGCCACGAGACTACTCCGCTGGGACAACCGAGGGCTCAGCCCGGAGTCCGTTCTAGACTGGACAACGCCAGTATTCCAAGGAAGCCGCGGTGTCACAACCTTAAGCCTGCCACCATTTGTTTGAAGAAAAGATTTAGTTTGAGGTCGAGATGAGTTAACAGGAAGGTTAGAAGAAGTTTTTACTCCCTTCATAGTTGAATGAAAACTGCCTCCGCGAGGCTTAACAGGTCTAACGCATTTGACTTTGGAGAGAGAAGGAGGATTTCGTAATACCACCTGTGCTTTTTGCCGCTGTTTCGCCACATCCATCTTTGCCATCTCCAGTACAGATGTGGTCGACTCCTGGGATGACGGTGACGTCATCCGAGACTTCAATGTGGCATGACGTGTTATGGCCATTGCCATGGCTTCACTTTCCGTAAGTTTATTTCTACAAGAGAAAGGAGAATAAGGCGCCATTATTACTCCACTTTATTATGCCACTTTATTTCATAGTCAATGAGTTCGCAAAACTTTAATTTCTTTCTCCCAGTTTATTTGAAGCTTGTCGTTTTGAACGAAATTTATTAAAACGTTTAATGTTTCGTTTTTCTTGTTTTCGTCTTCAATTTTGGGTTCCAGTCCTGGCCAAGATCAGTGTGCTGTTTTCATAACAGTTCCTTGATGCTACCAGAAACATACATGTGTACATAGGTACCGGCGATATCCTGCGAGTTATCATTTAGCTCTGAATGGCTGTATATAAGGTAAAAAATGCAAGCCATCAAAGTGTGTTGCCTCGCAATTTCCTATTGGTTTCGGCGTGATATCAATCCCTGCTTATCAATAACTGTACACATCGCTACAATCTTTACCTGAGCTCTTCAATTTCTTTTAAATATTTCTGGATGAGATCTTCCACTCCTCCATCAACACCTTCACCTTGAAAAAATATTTCGACAATATGCGATCAAAAGACATTCTCTTAATAAAATGAGGGGCGCAAAGTTATCGTTATCTGCTTTTATATCTCTGTAACGTTGTCTTTGGTAGTGACACTAATAACTCCAATAAACAAATACACTGTATCGTTTTCCATACCATTCATAGATGCCAAAACTTGAGAGGAGATAAGGTCCGCTATTCTGACTGACTGTGTATCAATAGTCTGCTGCAAGGCCTTGATACGCACACGAAGTCTGTGTAAAAGATAAATTTTGATTAATATTCAATACTTTTCGAGTCATATTATTAGGCACCAACATGAACCACCAAATGTACATAACAGGTCAGTCTGTAACACAGTAAATGATTAACTCATAATACACTTTCCTTTCTCTAAGTAGTTTTAAATAGGAATATAGAAATCTTGACATTAAATTCATTGTGAAACAAGGAAAACGCAAAATTAGTAATTATATGGGTGTAATAATCAAATTAAAACATACATACTTGTCATTTTCGGTTTTTAGCATCACATTTTCATGGCAAACATCACTGATTTGCTCACCGTCCACTCCAGAAATTCGTTTCCCCTACCAAAAAAAAAACAATTATTCACAGAAGCGCAATTAAAGTTTTTACATGTAACAGCATAAATCTCATAATGCATATTAGGGAAAAACGACAGCATTTATTACACCCATTTTGAAATCACTGGTGGTCCCTGTAATCTGATTGGCTCTAATTGGTTCGATTTATTCACGAATCGCACCATTTTTTGCTTTAAATCGCATATTTTCCCCAGCCAAAGAGGAGGCAACACTAAAAACTAAACAGCCAACCAGATTTCAAGGCTTGTTTAAGGTAACCAATCAAATTACAGGAAGAAGAAAGACAAAGAGTATCATGTGGCAAATTTTGCTAGATGGGGGGAAAATTCGGCAAAATCCCCCCCCCCCCCCAAAAAATGAATGAATTTAATTTCAAACCAGCTAAGTACTACATTAATAAAATATTTGAACTGACCAAGTCCTGTATTTGAGCAATTTCAAAATGGATGTAAGAAAGTGGTAATTGAAACTTGTATCATGCTGTTTTGGTCTGAAATCATACTTGTGATTTCAAATCATGCGTACGATTTCAGCCCAAATTGCACTCCACTCAGATCAATTATCATTATGAATTACACTTAGTATAAATCTGCAAGCACTCTGTCACTAATGCTGCAATACGATTGGATAGTGAGAAAATTAAATGAAAGTGAGCTTAAAATGAAATTTAAAAAAATTAGCCCATATTCTAATTAAGTTTTAAAAATAAGTAAATACTGTTCAATCGGATTATTCCCTTTTGATTTCTATGCAAGATAATTTATGTGAAATTACTACATAACAATTTCTAGCTCATAATTTAATTGTTTTGGCTGGACTTCCATGCATACACCTATACATATAATGTACCTGTTTATATTCTGTCAGCTCTAGACTAAGTTTCTGTATCTCCTGCCTCAATGCAGCCATCTGTTTACTTGCTTTATCTTGATTCACAGTCACCTTGGAAACAAAACCAACTGAATGTTCACATTTCAGTTCGAAGAAAGATGGAAACTTGGCTTGTGGATTTAGAAAGGCATAGAATTAATAACAATAGTAAGACCTGATGAATGTCTCAGAGTCTGATAGGAGGTGACATACAGGAACATTGTGTGCATGATGATGTTGTTAAGTGAGAGCACTTGCCCCTAACTGCTGAGGACCACAATCAGCTTGTGTGGTTCTTGCCCAAGCTAAAAAAAGGGGCTTCTCTCTCTTGATGTTCCCAAACTTCAATTACACCAGGAATTAGTGAATGAAAACAAGGGGGAAAGTTTTTCCTAATTGCACTATGCAATTTCAGCACAACATCAATAGAATCAATCCAACTTCTCATCTTTCTTAAACACAACTGTAACAATGTATCCGTTATATACTGCAACAAAAGTTGGAAAGTGATTCTTTCTTTACCAGGCATAAAGTGGAGAAAGTGGTATTGTAAACTGGAACTGATTAACCTGTCTCATTACATGCAAATCAATAAAACTCAGCTAAGAAATCAAGTCACCTTGTTCTTGATATTTCTAGCACGGTTTGCATACTTGAGTGTATTCAGGGTTTCCATGAAGTCTCGGTCAGATGGTGATACACAGGCTATCATTAGAGTGCGACTAATAGAAAAAGAAAAATCATTTACTACTTTGACTATTATTTACAAATCCAAATGGGCCAGTACTGTTAGTTATCCATTCATTGCCAGTGCAACAACCACTCACTTTGATTTTGGGGGAGACAGATTTGCTTCATGAACCAACACCTCATCCAGAGGTAGTTGCTAAACACAATGTTGCATCATGCTACAGAACTTAACTTCAAACTCCTTTGATCTGAATACTGTTGGGCCCACTTATTGAGCAAGTTAACCCTTCAACTCCCAAGATCTGATTGTCAATTCTCCTCTCTAGCTGTTAGAATTTTCCTAGTAAATTAGTGACGAGAATTTGGTATTAGATCAAGATGACAACTTTGACACGATAATTCTAAATATTCTCATTACCTGTTTACTGGATAATGTGTGTAAATTATAAGGAGAAGTTGCATGTAAATCACTTCTGGGAGTCAAAGGGTTAGGACAATAAAAAAAATTATTATATTCAGTAAACTGCTTGAATGAGAAGTCACCTGTTGCCTCCCAGAGAATCTTGGAGTAATCTTGTGAGTTTGGAATCTCTGTAAGGAACATGGCTTCCCCTTTTTGTAGCATCTCCAAGAGCACTGATAACATTCCCAAGGGCCAACTAAAATCATGAACCAAAATAGATAAGAGTCAGTTCACAATGTACAGGTTTTAACTAAGTTTTGAAATCACTGAGGCAGAATAAAAGTCTAAAGTCTCACAAAATCCTTGTGTGAACAATACAGTGAGCAAGGAACAAGACATATTATCAATTAAACCCTTAGAGAGACTGGCTTCTCATATTTCCCAACTGCACCACCCTTGAATCAAACATTGACGTCATGAGAAAAAAGGAAATGATCACCAATTTATGAAACTCCCAATTGTCAAATTCTCCTTGTCAGTACCAAGGAAATGTAAAGAGAAAAGTGTAGAAAATATTTTAAGGCATAAGAAAATCTATTAGATTTAACAAGACTTACATGATACTGTATCCACTCAGAAATCACCTAACAAAGTCATTTAATTTGAAATAAACCCATAAACCCATACACAAGGTGTTGAGTTGAGAGAAAGCCCCCAAGCAACATCACAGTCTACAAAGGCTAAATTGAAATAAAGAGACTTTTTAATTACCAAACCACAGTTGATAGAGATGCCTTCTTTTGCCCTGTCACCAGTTGCCCCAGTCCTTTTGAGTCTCTCAGAGCCAGCAAGATCCACAAAGTTGAATTTGGCTGTAAGCATCTCATATTCGTAGTTACTGATTTTTTCAGAACCTTGCTTGTCATCACCATCTGTTAGCTGATTGAAAAAAAAATTGAAATTCAAATGTCATTCTGTCGGTAATGTAATTTCAACTTACATGTATATGCAATCTTGGTAAATCAGTGTCCCAAATTATCAGTCAAAGTGTCTGTCACAGAAACCTCATAAATTCAAAGTTTCTGTTTTTCTTTTTTTAAAATTTTCCTAAAAAATTAACAACTTTTACCCCACAGCAGTATTACAGAGACAAATACAATCCAATGTGATTCCCCTGGATTCCCTTATGCAGTAGGATGAGGTCACTCCCCTAAATACAATATCCACTGTAGATTGTAAGAAAATGGCAAATCCATGATTTCTTGCAAACTGCATTAAAGCCACCCAAATGTACACTGCATAAAATTGTTTAGATGAAAGTCTTTTAGTTCAGAGTTTGGTGGTTTAGCATATTTTTGTATACTTTGATTTATTTTTTACAGTCCTCCTGGTCAAGAAATGTTCTTCTTCTCTTCTTTGGATTCACATGTTGTACATCTGTGTACAAAGTGTTACCTTAACGACACGCTGCTGCTTGACATGAATAGCAAATATGGCATGAGATCTTGATGACTGTGCATTCATGTTTGTGCTGGCAGTTGTACGAGATAAGGCTCCTTGTTGCAGACAATTTAGAGTCTGAAATAGAAACCATAAAATAAAAGACAACTGTCAGTGTATTCAGGTAATATTTGTTCTGTAATAGAGGATATATCCACAAAAAACAAACACATAGCCAGAATACCTTGATTTAAACATGTCTACTCTCTTGTACACAATACAGCATTCTGTATGTCAAAGTAACTTTCAAATGTGTTTCAAAAGTAGTTCCAGATTCCTTTGATTTCCTTTAATTTGTCTCAGGAACTAATACCACTTTCTTGGCCAATTCAAATCCAAAACTAAAATCAATCTCCATTTAGCCACTCCTATTGTTTTTTTCCATGATAAGACAAATTCCCTTGTTTTTAATTAGAGTTCTCATCAGCTCTCTCTGATTGTTTCCTACACTTTGATTGGTTGTTTTGATTATTTTGGTTTTGTTTTTAAATGACATTAAATCAAGATGCGCTCATCATGAAGATAAAATCATGCCTTATGAACAGCAATTTAACCCTTTAACTTCCACGAGTGACTAATAACAGATTTCTCTGTAAATATCTGTATTACTCAAACAGATAACAGGAATAAAGAAAAATATCAAGTAATAAGTTGAGAGAATAAGTTGATCAAAAATCAAATTCTCCAAGGGAACATGATAAAAAATGTATCACAGAAAGCAAGAAGAATTACTCATGAGATCTATGGAATAAAAGGGAGTGAAACTTACATCTTGTGCTGAGTTCACTGGCTTCATAGTGACACCCACAGTATAAATATTTCCATTTGCATCTTCATGAATTTTTACATTACTCTTTCGACCCTTAGAGGCAAAAAGGACGACAAAATTTCATTTCAAAATACACATACTAAATACTATTACTGCCAAATCTGCAGATTCTAGTTCTTAGAAATCTTTTTCCCTATTTTAAGACAACATTCCTTGCTAGTAAAATGTACCTCTTCTGTACATTTGTTTGGTTAACATTCACAGAATTGCAGAGGATGTATTGGTTAGAAAGGAACTTGAGAGTTAATGTGGCATGCATGCACATAAACATGCACAGCACAAAACTGGACCATACCTTATTGTTATCCAAATCAAACAAATCCATAAGTTCTTCATTATAAAGCTAGAAGAAGTCAGAAAGTCAAAATTAAAACCAAGAAGGATTTGCAGATTATGAACTCATAATAATCCACAGATGATAGTACCCACCCTCTGCCTACTTCTACCATCTCAACGTAAATAACAGAATTATGCTAACTCAAACTTCCTGTAAAATATAATTCAAGGAGCAACCCCTAGGGCCATATTTTAAGATCAGTTAAACTCTGCCAAATTTAAATTCTTTTCAATTGACGTTTTAACTTAACAGAGCTGTACTGTAGAAAGAGTTTAGGCTCTGCAACTTGACAAAATTCTGCCATTTCTGCATGCCATAAATTCTGTTTAAACCTTTAATTCCACAGAGTGACCAACATCTGCATATCATCCCTCCTCTCAGTAGAACAGCTGAATCATTCATCAAGATTATCAGAATAAAAGAATAAATGATCACCAAGAAGAAGTTTTGATTTTTAAACAAAATACTCCTTGTCAGTACCAAACAAAAAGTATAGAGAGGAGTATTGTGAATATGGATACTGATGTTAGAGTTTTGAGGGCTAAAGTCAATAGAAAATGCATTCTTTCATCAGTAAGTTCATGAACTGCCACGCTGATTTTCTTTCACAAATAAAATACGGGAAATTTATGGTGTTGCTCATGATAAATTTTAGGGAGAAAAAGAAAGCAAAAGAAAGCAAGAGAAAATTTTCCTAAAAATGGAGGTTAAAGTTGTTATTTGTGCACACCTCCATAAATTGAACAGTGACTTTAAAATCTGGCTGAGGTTCATTTCTTTGTTTGGCATCTTGTTTTCTTCTGTCGATTCCCTCAAATAAATGTGCAACAGCTCGCGGAATGATTCCCTCCTCTTCTTGTGTCACAGTAACATCAAACCCTGTCCCCATTGTGTATGTCTTGCCAGCTCCTGTCTGTACAAAGAGGAAATTTATAAATGTATTTGTTCCATAAGAAAACTGACTGTAAATTTCTTTTCTCTTTTTTTTATTTTTCTTTTTTTAACTACCTTATGTACAAGAGGCAGTTCAACAGTTGATTGTTAGTTTTATTGCATTACAACAACACAGATTAAAGGGACTAAAAATGAGCTGGTTTCCTTAACAGCAGCAACAAAATGACAAGATAAATTAAACAGAAAGAGAATAATCTGAATTGGAGTTTCATTTAAATCTAAAAGATGAAACAATGAACTATTTCAAACTGAAAAATATTGACATGCATTTTAGCTAAAATGTGTTCTCTGATGATGCATAAAACTCAGAAGGGGCAATAATTATTTATTTTGACATACACCGCACTATAGATAAAAACCACCATTCACAAAGCATTTTAAGGACCATGTCCTCTGAAATACACTGCATATCAGATGAAAGCCACTGTTTAAAGTGTATTGTACAGACCAACTTTTCATTTTCATTTCAATTCTCTTTACCACCATTCTCTAACATAGATTAAGGAGACAAATTACAAGCCTGTGCACCATTTTTAAAGAATAGTAGCCTTTTTCAACAACAAATTTAACATAGCAATAACTCCTTTCCAAAGCATTCATTTACAATTAATTTAACCAACTGAGTCATTTGCAAATATTGTTCAAAATTTTTTGGAAGCAGTTATGAAATATGAACAATGAATTAGCACACCACTGGAACCATGAAAATATGTTTTAGCAAGGTGCACAGAAGAATGGTAGATTACATGTATATAACATTTTTTGTAAACTTCACAGGCATAACTTACATATTTCAAATTTCTAGTAATTCGTTTATTATCAAAAAATTGAAAATCAGGGTTTCAAAACCATATATTAGTTAAATCTGTCCAGGTGAAAAAGCTATTTTATTTTAAAACCCCTGAATTTGATTAGTACATAAACTGAAATTTTAATTTTCTGCATTCATAATGCACTTTGTGAATCTGTTGATTATTCCACAAGGGTGAACCAATCTCCATGGCATTAAGAGTACACAGAAAAAATGAAACAGTCATCCACTTACAACAATATAATTTATGAAGACATATACACAAAATTGAAAATTATATCTTGACATTTTTAAGGCATCAGTCCAATATTTCATAGAAATCAATATTGCATTTATACCCTGCAGTTGAATCCACCTACTGCACCAACAGCCTTTTTTTTCCTTTCATCTGCTACTGAACAATAGAATGCACCCTCACCAAACTAGTTCATTGTACCGCAAAATGGCAAAGGAGGGTCAATAGTTAATCTAGATCTATCTATAAAACTTTGGTGATATGGCAAGAGCCACAGATTGAAAACATCCAACAAAAATTAGATCAATACTGTCACTTTTCACTCTTGAGATTGTAAATATTATCTTAGCTAAAAATAGCTACAAAAACAATCAGAAGCAAGATCAATACCTTCAGTCAAATAATTTTTCTTTTGCTAAGGCTACAGTTTAAAACCCAGTGAATAAAAAAGTGCAGCGCAAGATTTAAATTTTCTCAAAATTCACCAAAAGGATTCTCCAACAGGTTGTGACCCCACTTAAGCATTAGGATTAGAGTTTGCACAGTGCAAATAATTATTTACAATATTTTCCCAGTATTTTTATAGGTAGGTTTAATTCAAAGCAAAATTTTACTATTTAATCACTGATGCCACTCAGTAACTCCAGGAGATAAAGTTAATGTTTACTGAACCTTGTAAAAATTTCCAAGATGATATGTAATATCTACAGCTTTGACAAAATGTAAACAAAGACAAAAGTGAAGGGGCGAATTGGCATTCAAATTAAAATTAGCAAAGAACAAAAAAACCATAAAATTCCATAACCAAACACTCTAAGCTCGAGATATCAATAATACCAAAGGTCTTAATTTTCACAAAAGCTAGACGAAATAAGAAATAATCTGAGATTATACATCTTATGGTAAAATGAAATATTGTGGTTTACATTTAGGTTCTCTGATTTTTTGTAATTTAATTTCAAATTCACGGATGAACTACCGCGTAAATGGATTACATTTTATCAACCGTGAAAGTGGCGAATAATTTGAGAACATTCGTGTCCACGGTAGTTAATGCAGAACAGCAACGGACCAATACACGTCTCAAATATACAATGTACTCTATTATTCCTAGATAGGAATCAAATGGACTCGAGATAGATCGCCGATTACAGGCTCAAAGGGACGAAATCTACAATAATCATTTCGAACGCAAAATACGAAAATAAATACAAACAGATTGCATTTAGGTTTAATGAACAAGACCAGAATTTAGGAGATGGACATGAAAACCTCCCGGTGAACATTTAAATGAAACCAACATTAACAATATTCCAGGGGAGACTGTTTTATTCACAACAGGGATTAAATGATATAGCCTCTTTGAAATAGAAAAATATCTGAACCGTGCAAAAATTACGGCGTGAGAAGGCATTAAAAAGCTTTGAAAATAAAGTTACCGCCGGAAATTCACTTTGACTAAGGACACTTGCCCATAATTTCTTCAGTGCAACACCGATTACATTTATAAAACTTTTTTACGCATATACAGATGCAAATTATATCTAGACGAACAAAAGTGTAATTACCTGCCCATAAGCAAGGACTGTAGCGTTATAGCCATCAAGGCAGCTGAAATGAAGAGGAAAAAATTCTTGGCTTACTTCAATCACGCAAACATAAGCTTATTTACAAACGCAATTTTGGCACTTGCGAGCGGCCAACGTCGATCAACATATGAAATGTACAACAATCATGACATAGCATGAATACGGCCTCAAAATAAAGTCGCCAAAACGCCATTTAAGTTAACTCACCCTTCAACGAGTCCTCTAAGACACTGCTCATAGATCACAAACTGTTTACTCTCGATGTCAAATACATGATCGAACGTAAAGGCCTTGTCTTTTCCGAGAACAACTTGAGGATGTCCTGGAGTAACGCAAGTACAAACTCTACACATGTCTATTCGCTCGGCGGCGCTTTGAGGACGAATCCTACAAAACAGAAACATAAAAAGGGCACAAATAGATTTAAAAAGCCACGCTACACAATACTTGGCAGGGTGTCTAAATCATTTGATCTGGTAATAAACTGCTGGCGTATTTCAAAGAATTTTCCTTGATCACCGTAAACCCTTACCTCAAAGCCACTCGAACCGATGTTTCGTCTTCCATGAGGTTATTGTACCAGAAATTAAAACAAAAGAAAATTTCCAGGAATAGAGTCCGGTTTGTTAATACGAAGCCAAGCACGACAGCGATAGACTACTTCATTCATATTCGATCTCTCCGCGGAGATGGTTAGAAAAAAATTATTATCACGTCGCTGCAAATTTGCGTGGATGGACTCTGGATTTCTGACAAACGTAGTCCCTGCTTCACGCCATATATTGGTAATTATATCGACGATCAACACAAGTTCAGAGCTTCGAAGACATCGTCAAAGGCTTTCAATACCAGCGAAATGGACAGGACAGGTAAATGCGCTTCGCTGCTTGAACGATTTTCACTCGATTGTGAATATCATTAATTAACATTCACCTTTCAATACAAAATGGCCGCCAAGAAAAATTAGCATGAGAGAGCTGCATTGTGGGTTGTATCTGCCTACGTCGACCAATCAGAAAACTGCTTTTAAATTAGCGCCTTTTGGCGGGTGATTTTGCGGTGACGTCAATAATGTCTAGAAAACACCGGAAACTTCTGCTCTTGACGACAACGTAACAACATTGGCACTACAAAATTGAAACACTTTAAAGATGTAATTCAGATTTATCGATTTAATAATAAGAAACAAGTTCCAACAAGTCACTTGACTATCTCTAGAACATGAGAGGAGCACGTACCATTTCAAAAAAATGTGGATTCATCCCACAAGCGTCGTCATAATCTCCAGTTAAATTTTCATTTTATCCCGGAATTTCACTTTTTTTTTAAACTTCCCCTCGAATTCTAACCCTTAATTAACATTTCAGCGATATGAATTTTATTGGAAAATCAGAGCGTTTAATGTTGCAGTAATTTAAATGTTACCGATGAAGATCACCATTTTCTTACGCGCTTATTAAAATTGAAATATGCAAAGTGCATAGTTTCGCAGGTAAGTTAAGACAGCCACGCACACTCTTTAATGAACAAAGCTTTCAAAATAAATTATTCAGTGTTACCGGCATTGTTTCCAATACAACGATTTCGGGTGACCGATAAATAATTCAAGATACTGACTCTGAATAAAAAGAAGCTAGCGATTTTCTACAATTTTTAACCCCCATGACGTACTCAGCGAGAAAGCGCTAAATTTTGATGAAAAGCTTGCGTAGTTATCATTTACATTTTTTTTCAACCGGTATTTTAAAAAGTGATTAAGGAATTAACAGCGATGAAATCGGCACGCAGGGAAACCAAAACAACTCTAGGGAATTTTCTTCATTCAATTTGAAAGTCAAAATATATTTTCGTGATTTTCAAAACAAAAACGTAACCTGGGCAACGTCTAAATCGTGTTCAAACATTCTCAAACATAGATTATTGAATATTCTCTTAAATTAAATTTCCCAAATTCATTTATTAGTACGCGGTGGGACCAGATTGATTCAAAATTTTAGGGATTGTTATTTTGCGCGTATTTTTGAAATGACAAAAATATACGTTTTTTTAAAAACGGTCTATGATTTAGAAAACACAGTGTAGGTAATGAGTAATCAGTAAATATTTCCATAAATTTTGTGCGGAGATTTTAGGGTTCGAGCTTAAGTTTCAAACTTAAAAAGATATATATTGATTTCGAAATCTTAATTGTAGGCGAAAAAAAGTAAACAGTCAGGCGAGAGATTCAGTCTCTACTTTCAGAATACATGCTTATACCGACTCTAAGAAATCTCCTATGGAGCAGAGAACTTCCTCGTTAATAATAAATTTGTCAGAAAAATAACAAAGAGATGAACTGGACGAAGTCTCAAGTAAAATGAGTAATTCTCAGTGTTGACCAGTCTCGAAAACATATTATTGACAGTTTGGTGGCATCGCACGCAGGTATCTTGTCAATTACAGAGATATCGAAACAAGTAGAGATATGCGTTGTTGACTTAGCGTGAGGTGAAGTCGGCTCGATACTGGCCGAGTTTTTTTTTCCTTTTTTTTTGCCTTTTAATGAACCGAGACGACAAGGAATTAGTTTGTTTGCTTGTTTTGCTGATTCGCTTTGACAAAGGGCGAGAAACGTCAGCTTTAGAATCTCCTTACAGTGGCCGATTTACATTACCATCTTAATTCATAAAACCATATTATGTCTATCTTGTTGTTGTTGTTGTTTATTTGTTTGTTCGTTTGTTTGTTTTTTTGTTTTTGCTTCAAAGCTTAAGAAAGCTATGAAATATTTCAAGAAAAATAAAATTGAATATTAAGACCCTACAGATCTGTTATAAAAACAAAGCAGCAACAAAAGATGATTTTGCAGTGCCATTGCTACCTTGAAATTTCAGTTAGTTCTTTTTTGTACCAGAAGCACAAAAATTGATATCTTTTTAGATTCGGGGGCTTCCTCTATTTGAGATCAAAGAGAGGTTCTGTGATAGTACTCTTCCTCTATAGGACCAGTCTTCTGTAAGACAGGTTTAGGGAAATTCCTTCACCAGATTAGAGACCTTTCTGATAGATTTTCGCTAAAAGGAAAACAAGCCATGCCAAATGAATCATACGAAGGCAGAAGACGTGTGCTTAAGTTAAAACTTAACTCATACACATGCTCATGTTGAAGAATATGTACCAATTAAATGTTTTCTCTCGCAAAGACAAGCGTCATTTGTTAGCAACAAACACGGACTACTATGGAGCCTATTAGTACCTACACCAGTGTTGAAACCTTACTTAAACTGCTAGTTTAGTTGGTTTTCGATGAAATTTTAGTCAAATAGCGAGAGAGACATTCGTGGAACTCGTCGAGTACATCTCATTTTTTCCCTTACAGTTGGTTTGCAATGTAACGGTTCCCTTCATGGCCCGGCTGTCGCAGAATAAGGTAGACACTTTTGTCATTACCAAAACGTTATGGAACACGGCGTCATGGTTTCTCCCAGCTATCCACGATTTTCTTAGTATCCCTAAAGGTCCTTTGGTTTTTCGTTTGAGCTCATGGATGATCATATCTCTTTCTTGAGAACAGTCTGTTAATTTTATGGCAAAGGACTGTCAAGTAAGGTAGTCTGACGAAAGCTTACTCAAAATGAGCTTTCGGTTCAATTAAAATAATATTGACCAGGACTCTATGGAAATTCATCTCAAATGGGTGTGCTCGGTATGTATTTGCAAGTTATTTCCTCTACACGGGCATTCAGAGTCAATTATAATCGAACGAATAATATCTGTAGCTGTGATCTTTTATTGTTACTATCGCTGTTTGAAAACGTCATTTAAAAAACAGGACAAAATTCGAACTTCTAGCTTTAATCAATCATCTTGCTAAGTTGATAAAATGCAATTCACTTTGGCTTGAGGCCTAAAGTGTAAAATCTAAAGGATTACTTTCATTTTGAATGTTAGCTTAGCAGATAGAGTCAAAGAATGTTGTCCCACTTTGGCAGAGCTGCAAGACTTGGCACAGAAACTTGAAAAGTGAAAGCCTCTTAGGCTTCATTTGCTTCACATGGAGGAGTCCAAGATTGACCAGATTGAAATGCGATAAAGTATCGCAGAAAAACGCCTATCAAGCTGGATGAGGTTGGAAACAAAAAGCCACACAGCTGCAATATGTAGAGCTCTATACGCTGCCCTATGTAGGGTAAATCGCGGGGATTTGGCCGAGAAATTTTGTTCTACGGACACAGATGCTTCATCTTTGACATGAACGATTCTGCCTATGCAATTTGAAGACATTTGTTCATTTTCTCTCGACAGCCTGCTCAGTTTTCATATTGTACTCACAATGATATATGGTTTTCACTGGCCAAGTGGTCCGTATTAGCAGAGGGCACAGTCTTTCGCAATACAGACCAACAATTGTTTTGTTGTTTTCTTAAACCTAGAGAAAAACGTGCTAAAAAAAACCCGAACGATTCTAGGCTGTAGTTGTGACAGGATTTTTCACGAACTGAATAATCTTCGAGAGAGTAGATAGAGTAGAAAAAAAACGTAATGGATATCAAGATATATCATTATCAACCGCATTTCTTAGCGAGATGATAAAAGGTTTTAAACTGAATTTGAGACATTTATCCGAACAATCGGGGTGGAAACCAAACTTAGATTAAAAGATTCTTGCAACGACGTCCTCGAAAGTGGAGAGATGATCTAACGAAAATATTATCTTCTTTGATCGACGATTATTCTACGAGGTTTATCTCTGTACAGTTTTAGTCCAATAACAAGGAAGTTCATTGTCAATGAATCAAAATGACTGGTTTTAAGCCGTGATAGTGTTATACCATAGCCATCCCTCATCTGGCTTGATGACTTAGTTAGCTACACGCCTTTCAGGTTTTTAACCCTACTTCTGCTGGTTAAAAAACGCACAAATTTGTCCACATTCAGTTTTTAATTCATATCTCAACAAATATTTACAGGAATAACACCTACAATATGTCATTTTAAAGTGTATAGAATGGGCTTCTCAGGGAAAAAAAAATTCATCATTGAAACCCTGGACTTTCCTAAAAAGTAAAATTTAAAACACAAAATAAGTAAGACATAGTGTAAAACTTGAGGTCAAAGTCACTTTTCCTCATAGGTATAGGTTACTTAAGATTAATTGATAGCAGAAGTTAATTATTAATATCTCAGCAACATTTCCTGAAAATCTGAAAGAAAAAGAATAAATAATGAATTTTTTATGAATTTTTATGTGCACCCATGTCATTCCAAAAAAATTAGCAAAAATTTGTCCACATTCAGTTTTAATTCATATCTCAACAAACATTTACAGGAATAACACCTACAATATGTCATTTTAAAGTGTATAAAATGGGCTTCTCAGGGAAAAAAAGAATTCATCATTGAAACCCTGGACTTTCCTAAAAAGTAAAATTTAAAACACAAAATAAGTAAGACATAGTGTAAAACTTGAGGTCAAAGTCACTTTTCCTCACAGGTATAGGTTACTTAAGATTAATTGATAGCAGAAGTTAATTAAGGAGTGCCATGGACTCGAGGCTCGGGTCAAGTAGGTTTTATTGTCTCAACTACTCTAATCATAATTTCTAACTACGATGATCAACTTTGTTAAATGTTACTATAATTTGCATCGAACTGGAGTGAGTTAAAGACAAATAACGTCAGCTACCATCGTGATCCCATTAAGGTTTACACAATAATCACATGAAAGAAGTTTTTTACAAAAAGCTATGGTAATTGAAGCAAAAGCCGGCTTGATTATCATTTGCCTCTTGCAAATTATTTGAAAGGTTAACATTGCACAGTTAATGAAATACGTTGAAAGCGTACAACGTTTTGACATCCTCATGATATCGAGTGAAACAAATGATTACTAATAGAATATCCTCGAGTAAAATGTGAAAAAAAATTCCTTGCGAAAGAATAAGGTTCTGCCGTGTAGGCTTCCGGCACATAGCATAGAAGAAAATTCTTCAATTGCTTAAGTAAAAAAAAGAAAAGAAAAATGGAAACCAGACAACGAGAATCAGTTTTGAGTTTCGCTGCTCTGGGTCTGGCTCTTCACCATTTCAGCGAATATTCCACCGTTTCTCATCAACACTTCAGGTTTGTCAAACTCCACTACTCGTCCACCATCAAGAACTAGAACCTTGTCATAGTCCATGATGGTGTTCAGACGATGAGCAATGGTAAGCACCGTGGAGTCTTTAAACTTGTGACGAATAACCTGCTGGATCAGTCGGTCAGTCTTGAAATCCACATTGGCAGTGGCTTCATCCATGACGATGATCTTGCTCTTTTGGACCAGAGCTCGAGCCAAACAGATCAGCTGCCTCTCACCAACGCTGAAGTTTGCTCCGGATTCTTTCAGTTTGAATTCGAGCAGACCTGGGAGATCTTCCACAAGAGCTTTCAACTGCACTTCTTCCAACACCATCCAGAGCTCTGCATCTGTGTGCTCTATGAATGGATCCAAGTTCCTTCTCAATGTTCCAGCAAAGAGCACTGGATCTTGCGTTATCACGACCATGGACCGCCGAGCCTCCTGGAGATTGATAGACGTAATGTCAACGTCATCGATGAACACCTGCACAGATGAAATATAAATTATGGATTGTAGGAAATTTACAGTTCAGCATATGTCTACCCGCAGGTATAAATATGGTTGTGATAAAATCCATGTCGTAAAAGGGTACCAATCGTTCCACAAACTTATTTTATAACTGAGACATTTCTGTCACAGGGTGCCTGAGCCTTGCTGCTTTCTTCCCAAGTTTAAACCAGTGTGACTTAAATGTAAAGAATAAAGCTAATTTGCATAATTTCATACTATTACCTTCCCTGAGGGTTCTGGCATACGGAACAAAGCAGACACCAGAGATGACTTTCCAGCCCCAGTTCGACCCACAACTCCAATCTTTTCCTTCTCACAGGTGTTAAAGGTGATGTTCTTTAATACACAAGGTCCATCTTCATGGTAGGCTAAAGAAAGTTGCTTTATTTTCAGGCTTCCTTTGTCGGGCCATGACTGAGGGGGGCGGGTTTCAATGCTGTAACCGGGCTCAGAGCCAATCTTTGCATATGACATCACTCGCTCAACTGATGTCATCAGATTTTCTACTTCTGAGGCCAGGCGTACAGAATATTGTGTGATATCCAGAGATTGCAGTACGTACGTTAAAGCGAGTCCAGCCAGTACTGAGAAAAAAAAAGTCTCTAAAATAAGCTGCGATATTTAAGTTGAATGGTGTAAGAGTACTGGGATTGATATTTGAGGGAGGAAAGAAGGAGGGCACAAGATAGGTAACGTCGCAAGTAATCGCCTGACGGTTTTAACAATTTAGCATCTGTAGCCAAGCTAACTTTGTGTGGCATTTTTATATTCCTAATATACCCAAGGAGAGCTAAACCAGCCAAATGGAATTCGAAAGCACTTTATCGTTCAGTACACATCTCTTAAGTGAGGTGGAGAGAAAAAAAAATTGTAACAAGACTTTTTCCCACATTGTTTCAACAAATGCTTGCGTGTACTCACCAGGATTTTCTACGACCAAAATAGCAGTTAATGCGACAATCGTAATAAACAAACTGGACATCAGATCCAAGCGAATACTCAACCAGCGGGTGCATGATATCACCATGATGAAAGCTTGTGTGTTCTCGTTCTGATACCTTCATAAGAAAGAAATACGGCGAATGAATTCTGACTGAAATGGGAACAGGCAGCGAAAAGAAGGAAAACAACTTCCATTGAGCGAACTGCATGTAAATAACCTCCGTTTTTTAAAAAAACTGTAATTTAGCTACCATAGCTCAAACCTCTAAGCAATCGCAACCACTTTCAAGGCCAGAAATTTGACAAACTATGCTGAACCTTGTCAAACTGTGTTGAACCTTTGATGGTAACAATTCTAATTAAGGGTAAAATCTTTTAACAAAAGGAAAGAGCTTAAGATAATAATTTGCAGTCGAGCTTCAAACTGTTGACAGCAGTTCTCGAGAACTAACCTGTAAAATTTTTGTATAAAGGTGTCCTCCATATTTGAAGTATGAATTATCTCAAGTCCATCTAGGGTGTCTGTAATATGTGAGTATACAGGGCTGCACTTGACTGCCTCGATCCTTTTCATTCCTCGTGAAGACTTCAACTGATAACGCGCATAATAGCCAAAAATCGCAATGATTGGAAGCAAGGCCAAGAAAAGCCAGTAGTTTGTTGCAGTAGGAACCAAAACAGTACATAGCGAGAATAAGGAAAACTTGATGGCTTCCAAGAACAGAGGCGGTAAAACGTCGTCCATGCAGCCAACATCTCTGGAGAATCGATTGAGGATACGACCAGCTGGGTTTGTGTCGAAAAAGAACACAGGAGCCTTGATTGTCGCTATGGTCATTTTGTTGTGCAGGGTTTCGGACGCTTTTAGGAGAATGTAGTAGAGCAAGAAAGACGATGCTGTCATGATAATGATTGACACAGCAACCAGAATGGCGTAAATAACATGGGTGTCCACGGCTTTCTGCTTTTCATTTGACATCTCAGCAATTTTAGCCAACCACCAGTTTGGAACTATTAGGGAAACTGAAACATTTCAAGTATTAGAAAAGAAGTCTTAATCCTGACCTGATGAAAAGAAGGCGTTCGGTACAAAATCAAGACCCTACAAATCCTTAATGTAGATTAGATTTATTTTAATATTTTTCTATTAATAGTTATTTGAACGATAATGTATGGCCAAAGACGATGCCATTGAAGAAAGGATCTTGACGTTAGTTTGGAATTCAACTTCTCTGTTAAAAAACTGTCGTAAGTTGAATTGACAATAAAAGCGATCTTTTCCCTTGAGGGTCGTGAATGAACCTCTCGCTGGTTTTCACTTCCTTGTCGTGTTTTAAAGTTCAAGGTCAAAAAGACTCAAATGGTTAGATTGCCTTTACCATGCTAAGAAATAACAGAAAACTCCTAACATGCTAAGGGACCTCGAACATGCGATACGTTTACATATGTGCGCATGCTTGTAATTCATGAACTTTATCACCAAAATGTGGACATTTTGTATTAGACAATTATTCCGTAACCTCCAGGAACTCGGTTGTTGATTTTGAAGCTAGAAAATGTCTGAACGCAGAATTTTCTTTGGTGAAAATAAGGTGTTTTGTTTTGTTTTTTTTAAATTGCCTGTTTCTGATGATAGAAAAAATAATTCATGCGGGCCTCCCACGACACAGTATCTTCAATGAAGACTGTTGTTACCTTGTGCTGCTATCAAGGAAACTGCAAGAACCAAGATCATGGGCAGTGGCAGACCCTCCTTGAAATATTTCCAATAAAGTCGCCAGGTGACAGTGCCGGATATCAAATTTTCTTCGTCTTCTTTTATACCAACAACAGGTTGTTCGGGAGCACTGGGCACTGGTTCCATTTTTGAAAGGTGAAAACGATCTCTCTCCCCCACTGCAGACAACTCTCGATTACCTTCAAATTCCAAGATGCTTGTTTCTTTGTTACCTTTGCATTTTGCTAGAAAATTTGAGGTGGACAATTTCCTTTGGGGCTTTGTACCCCTTAAATCAAACATAGTTACTCTTCTTGAGCTATTTGGGAAGTCATCTGCAGTTTTCAAGACAGTAGGTGAAACCAATGATAGACGTCGGTTCGTCATCCACGCGAAATGTCCTTCTTTGCTACATTGAAAGTGACTCAGCGAGCTTTTTCGTCTCTGCTCGGGCTCATGGTGCTTGAACGATTCTTCAAGATCAGAAAATATCTCGTCTTGTTTAAGTTCCGTGAAGGTTCCCTCATTGATGATTGAGCCATTTTTCATCACAGCGATGTGATCCAGACCTTTCAAATGTTGCAGCTGGTGAGTGACTAATAAACATATGCTGCCAGACAAATGATTACAAATACAGCCCTCGAAAAGTTTCCTTCCCACTTTAGTATCCACTGCACTTAATGGATCATCAAGTAAGTAAATATCGGCATCTGAATAAACTGCTCGTGCTAATCCCACCCGCGCTTTCTGACCACCACTGAGGGTCGCTCCTCGCTCTCCGATCTCTGTGAGATCGCCATGGACGAGATCCGTAAAATCTTTGGTCAAACCGCATACATCTACAACATGTTGAAACTTCTGCTCGTCAAATGGAAGTCCAAACAAAATGTTCTCTCTTATGGTTCCAGAGAATACCCAAGGTACTTGAGGAGCATAGGCTATCTTGCCTTGATAAGAAATAATTCCCTCGTGGAGAGGTAGTTCTCCAAGGACAGCTTGTAACATGGTTGACTTTCCACTTCCAACTTCACCTATTATAGCGAGGATTTTGCTACTCATGATGTCTAAAGTAATGCCAGTTAAGGTATTGGGTAGATCCTTTTGGTTCCAAGAGCAAGAAACATCAGTGATTGAGAGGCACGGCGTTTTAAAGTGAGAGGCATTTCCTTGATGTTCTCCAACAGATCCATGAGTAGTGAGCCACTCCGGTCTATCCTGGGGCAAGTAAGGTGTGTCATCAAAGGGGACTTCTGGAGTGCTTATGGTTGGGGAGTTGTGAGTGCTTGTTTGATGTGGTTTGCCTAAGGAGCTCTTTCGTCTCTTGTAGCCAGTTAACTTGACAGACACATTACTTTTCGAGCTCTCAGGGCGTTCGTCCTCAAAGTTCATGTGGTCTGTCGAGAGCCCGTTATTCTTTTGATCTTGGGTTCCCCTAGGGTGAGTATCACTTTCCTGGAGAGTGAAGATAGGATTTACTAATCCATATTTTCTAACTCTTTCCTTTGTCAAAAGCCGATCATCGTTTTCTCGGGATCCTTCAAGTTTCGCAACATATTTAGATATCTGTTCTTCAAGAAACATCTGAATTCTATTCAGTGCGACTACAGCATCTGCGACCATTTGGATAGACATACCCAAATTGTAGCAAAATGTCGCCCTGATTGTTGTTAAGCCCAAAAGCAGAGTAAATACCGTAAATGCAGATAACTGTGTCCCCGTGAACGCCAATGTTACTACCGAGATGAGAGAGGCGATCGGAAGTGTTGTGAAGTACAAAACGACTAAGATGGCGACTATGACACCTTTTAAGCGTATAACAGACATCTCCTTTCTGCGAAAAAACAAAACAAAACTAAACGATAACTTCATGTGACGAAAGACTCATCGACCTCTTCAGACTAGCACATTACTACTCCTGGCTTCAAACCATTTACCCTTTCTAACATATTTACACGTATTTTTTTTTCTTTTTACCTGCGAAGGTCATGCACAAGATCTCTAAAATTCCACTCCCAGGCATACATCTTTACTGCACGTATTCCAGAGATAATTTCATTCATTACCATCAGCCGCTCGTCTGTGAAAGAAGCTGCTTTCTCACTTAGGCTGGCAGCTTTTTTCGCCAATAAAACTTGAAACGCCACGAGACAGAAAAACATACCAGCACCAGAGAGAGCTTCCCAACCGACCAGGTACCATAAGATCAGAATACTGATCACGAGCTCTAACGGAGCAGATAACACCATGCCCATTTGGTTCAGAGACTTCTCTATTTTCTGTGCGTCATTTGATACCAGATTTATAGTGTTTCCAGATGCTGTATTTACGAGGCTGTAACGATCCAATGAAACAACCTGAAAAGAGTCGGGTTCAGGATCTGTGGGATCGAGGCGTTTCAAGCGGAATTTCAGCAAATGAAATCTTTCGGTGTAAGTACGAAATCATGCATTGTAGCTTTGCTTGCAATATTACTCAGAATATGAAGTCATTTTCTGAGTTTCGATCGGACTTTGCATATCACTACTTTGCTCGCTCCTTCCATCAGTTTCTGTTAACTCGTAAGAAAGATTTAAAACTGACACATTGACTGTGATTAATAACATAAACGGTCGTAGCCTTATAGACTCAGAAATTCAGCAGTAAATCGAAATTATCCATAATGCATGCGGTGGCTTTGTCACGTGTTCAGTTGTGCGGGTAAATCATCTCATAGCATGGTCGAGGAATAAATTGAATATTATAGCTGTTTTCTCACTTTTCATGCGGTTATGTGCTTATGTTAGATAGCTACTGTTGGTGTTACCGTATTCAGAGATTCTAAATGTCCCACAGAAAAAAAAAAGTCAGAAATCCAGCTCATCCCAAGAAATGCCAACTCTCCTATTTGGTTATAGCTACTCCATGATTTGATTAAACAATAAACGACCTTACCTTTTTGTAAACAAGACCTATTAATGCCACTTTTAATTTCAGTCCCCACAGCTCTGTAAGGTAGTCATAGTGTTGTGTTGTGACAGCTTTTACCACACTCATTGCACCTAAGAGTGCCACGTAAGAAAACGCGAACTTCGTGTTTAGTTCTGATCCATCGTTTAAAACTTTTAACAAAAGCCACAGACATAATGGCAGCAGGGAAAAGCTCAGAGACCTGAGAAATTGCAAAGTTAGCATTGTCATAGCTGATCTCCAAGGAATAATGGCAACCAATGCCTTCCATAGGCGTGGTTTCTTGTTTCTTAATTGCCTTTCCTCTAATTCTCTGAGCCAATTCTTTTCCGCTTTTCCTACTAGAAGATCAGCTCTTTGGTCTTCAAGTAGAGGGAGCAGATCTTGATCACTGAGCGACCTCTTATTTCCCAGTTTCAACACGTCATTCATCCAAAAAAAAAACAGAACGGATAGAACACCCGCTCCCGCTCTTGGATTTGTGCTATTTGCAGTGTCGACCATTTTCCTTGTTGATTGGAGAAAGAATCAAATCTACGTCATGATACATATCATTGGGATAATTTGAAGATTATCCTTTTAATAGGTTAGCTGATAACACGAATACTTCGATAACAATTTATAATAAAGTTCGGATACAACGCATGCTGTCATTGGTTAAAAGAACCTCCTCTATATGAGAGTTCATATGATAAGCTCAGTTATGCATGCATTCTGATTGGTTCTCACTTATGATCTATTGGATGACAGACGTATAGATGACGTCCTCATTAAAACTTTTTTTTTAATTCTTTATTATATAAAACTAATAGATTCCAAGTTGCCGTGCGTCTGTTCAGTAAGAGATCACAGAGGACGTCAAAATGTGGTAAGAACATCAGTGCCACACTCGGCTACGCCTTGTGTGCCACTTTTTTGTTCCTACCACATTTTGACGTCATCTGTGGATCTATAACTGAACAGACGCACGGCAACTTGGAATCTATCTGTTAAATAGAGCATAGAACCGAGCTAAAGCTGTCACGCCATCTGCTAAATTGTACCATATTCGACCTTTTCCGGGACTTTTTTCTAGATTTTCTTTCGTTAATTGAAAGTAATATTTCGGAACAAGCGAGAGAAAGTTTGCAAAAATGCCAGGCGCAGTAATTTACGTTACTGTAACGTGAACAGAGACAAAAATCCTCAAAGATAAAACAAAATGGACAGTCCGAGTTTTAAAGGTTTTCACGCTCAGTTAGATTGCAAGTTTACGTACGTACGGTAATAAAAAAAATGTGAATCGTGACGGTGTCAGAGCGACTGCGATCATGCTGAGGTCTATCGCAGCTAGCTCATGATGGCGATCTTCGGTCATCGCAGTGGAGCAAGCCTCAGAAACTAAATAGACTACCCTTCGAACGGAAATATAAGAGCTTGCTCTGATAACCTTTCCGATGCCTTGAGTGGAAAGCCACATCAGTCACTGCAGCCGAGTTTTACGGCGCTGTCATTCCATGCGATCTTCATATCCTGGTGAATTTGGCTGTCGTTCATCCATAAAACAGCCGCCTTGAACAGTTTCTTTTCTACTTGTCATGTGAAAAACTTGCGTATTTTTGTGAGCCACGATCGATTGGGCCGAGTTTCACTGAAAATTTCACTTTCAGGTTCCGTATTAGAAACTAAAAAAACTTCAGGAAAAAGTGTTAAATTCGACATGCCGAACTATTTTAATTTGTAAACTATTGCAGAATATGAACTTTGATGGTTTTTGAACTTTGATGGTTTGACATTTTTGACAGCTTGAGTCTTGTACAACCAATCATATTATTTGAACCATCCTAACAGGGATTCTGATTGGCTTATTGTGGCGTGCTTTATGAGAGTATAGAGCATGCTGACGACACTGTTGTTCGCTATGGAAATACAGTTTGTTTTGAAAATTGAAAGTAATTCTTGGGGAATTTAATGAATTCTTTATTATAAAACAAATAGAGAAGCCTTGACTGTGCTCTGTTCTGTTGTACTTAGGTAGTACTTAGGTAGCGGCTAGAGCACTCAAGAAGTAGGGAGAAACACTCGACTACGTCTCGTGTTTCCCCCTACACTTCACAACAGAGCACAGTGAAGGCTTCCCTATTTGTTAAATAATTACCACAAAGCGCTTCAACTTCTTAATGAGCAATAAAAGAAACAAAATCATAAGCGATGATAATAATAATGAAAGCGATAATGATAATGTTTATGCAGCATAAAGCCGTCAATGTAAGAAGCTCTGGTATTAAAGGAGGTCTTGTTACTAGAGTACTTAAGTAAAAAGACAAAAGGTCTAAGAGGTTAAAATTCATTAAAAATTGTCACACGGCCGAAAATATTTAAAAAGAAGCAACATCTACATATAAATTTATCATCTAATTAAGGAAAAAGTCTTTAGTCTCCTTGAGAATTCAGTGAACAATTCCTCTGATTTAATATGGCGAGGAAGACCATTAAATTCTACCGCATCAGTAAAATAAAAAGATCTTATGGCAAACTCTTGGTTGACTTTCGGAATACGAATGTCATTACAGCGTCTAGTCAAAACTGTGTGTACAGAGGCATTAAAATAAAAACAGTCTCTTTTCGATAAGATGGTACTAAACCATCTAGGCATTTCCTGGTTAACAAGACGATGTGAAGTCTACGCTTATTAATCAAGGGCACTAGACCCAAAGTAGCATTCAGTGCAGCTCTATCGCTTGTCTTATGATGTAGCTATCACTTTATCGCTTGTCTCATGATATACTTAACCTTATCGTTTTATCGCTTGTCTTATGATGTAGTAAAATTCAATGTGGGTTACGACGTTCCGATTGCTTACCTTTAGTCACCTTTAAACGAAAAAGAAGCAAAGTAACAGCATACATTCAAAATGCGACTATTCAAGTCGGAAGGAAATTCACGTAAGACAGGCAAGAACTATTCGCTGCCGCTATATTCACGACTAACAACCAGAACTTTCTTTACGACATCATGTAAGTAAAGAACATTATCTATCTGTTGCTTTTCGAAATCTATTCTGAGCGGTTTGGTGGATTGCACTGGCACTTACGGGCGGAAACCATTTCTACTTACCACTTTCTTCAGAGAGCTCTAAAATCCAGAAAAAAATATGAACTTGTCATTTCCTTTCACTCGTTTGCATCAGATTTTTTCGGAATCATTAGAAAGTATTTCCTTTTGTAAGTTTTGTATTGTCTCGTATGCAAATATCTGGTACTCTGAAATAATATCAAACTGAGGATAAAGTTCACTGATTCAGTTACTAAACACAAGCGTGAGGAAGATATATTGTTAAGAGCCTCTTCATTTGAAAAAAATGAAATGATGCGCATAGAATTAATCTATGAAGAACTCTTTTTCTTCTTCTCAAGATTTTGCGCGATATTGCTTCTTTCGTGAATGAAATGTAAGTGATTACCTTTGTCTTTCCGCTCTCTAGAGCATCAAAACTTGAATGATCTTATCAACGATTATTTTCAACTACTCGAGACAAGCAATTATGCTTTTATCAAAAACAGACTTGTTTTCTACTTCAGTACAACAGGCTTGGCAGCGGTGAGGCGGAGAGAGGCACGTTTTCGAGTTGTGGTTGACTAAAAATAAGCAATTAAGGTTTTGTGGGGGAACAATTGCGGACAAGTCAGTTTGTTGACTGTTCACACGAAAAAAGATGCACCGACGCGAAAAACTTCCAGAAACACTAATTGTGCTAGCACAAGGGTTTTACTTTATTTTTACTTATCTCGTGTAAAAATTCCGTAGAAGTATGCAAAAGGTTTCTTACTGCGATGTACGCACTGTTTGCTCTTCCTTGTTCGCTTAGAAGAGAGTAAAATAAAGTTTCCCACCACAAGCGAGAGAATCTTTAATACCAGTTTTTATTCGAGTTATAATCATATTGTATTTATTCATGTTTCAATGCACTGCAGACACTGCAAACGGAACGCTGAGAGACGTGGTTGAAGCACCCACTGTTGCCTTAGGGCAAACAATAACTCAACCAAATTTTCAATCTACACTAGCATTTGTTTGCGAATTTCGAAGAAGTGAGGAGGTAGTTCCGTCGCTTTGGGTGTTTCTGAACTTCCTGTGGCTCAATTTCACGGAAGACTGAGACTAAGAGCCTCAATATAAGTGAACTCTTGTTTCTGGGTAACCATACAGGGAAAGTATACTTATTCATTTTCTTTTACAGAGTACTTTATTAGAGTGATTGTCAGCCAATTTAATCATTTTTTTCTTAGGCGATTTAGGGAAGGTGCGCTTTTTATTGGAAGGGGTGGGTGAGCCGGGGCTTCGGAGGGGAGGGTCATTAGTAAGTTTTTTACAAATTGGGGAGGGTCAAACCTGTTTTATTCGCAACCGGGGGAGGGTCGCAATTTTTTTTGGCAAGGAAAAAATTACTCCATGTCGCCTAGTTGATTCTTATTTGTAAGCAAACACGCGAAGTGTATAGAAACCTAAAACTTGTATATACAAGCAAAGCTTCCTGTCAAGATTAATCTAGATTATTCAGGTGTCGAAATGATATATCAAAACGCTATCTTCTCCCAACTTACGTAGTCGTCTCTCTCGACCCATGCCCGCTTTCGTCCATATTTTAACGGGAGTAATGTTTCCGCCCGAGGTTCTGGTAACCAGCCCAGGTCTTCATCTTTCTACTTCTCTGGACTTACACTTTAACTTGTTCTCGCACTTGATGTGCCACCAACAGAGTCAGAGGAGTAGCGGGCATCTTTTTAGAATGGCGAGTCGGCAAACAGCCACAATAGCCACAAGTTGCTCCATCTGACCTCGTGAAATCCTCGCAGTCACCACAAGCGCATTTCCCTCTTTCTATTCCTCGTACATCCTTGCCCATTTTCAAGTTTTCACCGTGCAATCACACGCCACGCAATTAACTGCTTTGCGCAGACGCAGTTATGTGAGTGTGAATAACACTTCCGGTGAGTTATTTTCACTTCCGGTTATTTTTGTCTTCGAGGAGGTGGGGGGAGGGTCAGATGTTTTTGTGTAAGTATTTGTGAAGGGTCATGCATTAATCCATTTTGGGAAGTGGGAGGGCCACGAATTTTTTCACAAAAAATTTCTAAAATACCCCTACCCACCCCTCCCAGTAAAAAACGTACCTTCCCTTATTTGAACAAAGTCTGATAGGACTGCGGGTTTGGAGGTCCAAAGCCTTCGATATTTACGTATAGAAAGGAGTTGCTCAAAATTAATAAAATAAATATACCCAAAGGCCTTCATGAGACTCTTCCCAAAAATTAGCATTCAGATCAAATGACTTGCTAAATTCCGGATGGCTTAAAACACTGTTTGTCGTATATTGTTGTTTAACTGGTCGAAGGTGTCTGAAATATAAGTAGACTGAAAGAGCTGTACGTTTTCAACTCAGATGACGCTCATGAAAATTCCATATCAAACTCATTGCACTCCTTTTGGAGAAAGTTTTGGGTGTCAGAGACGACATAGCGATAAAAACCAAACACTTCGACTGAAATTAAATATAAGATATCGAGTATTCTACATAATATTATTTTTCAAAAACATCAAATGATCCTCTCCGTAGGCAAAAAACCAACCGATTTTATGCAATTGTTTCATCAGAGTTTAATTACAAAGGAAACTGTATCGAAAAGACTTTCGCATTTAATGGGGCATCAACGGGGTAGCTTTGAAATTTTTTTTTAGCAAGCCTAGCACATCTGCAGTCGTGCTAGGAGATTATGGCGAACTGAACTAGAAAAAGTTGGATTTTTATGTTTCTACATCGAAATATTTATGAACATAATATGTCAAAAAGTAATTACCTGGGAGTAGACGAGCATATTGTAATCACTTCTAAAACCACCCCTCCCAAAAAGATGTTATTTTAGTGCATGAACCAGGAACGAAGAGCTTATCGTGTATTAGTACCATAAAGGATTCATCCAAATAGTCATATTTCGATTTTAATCGAGGGTCGAAAATACTGACCAAATTTCTAGTTCGTCTTTAAAAAAAGAACCGAATAGTTGATCAACATGCACCTCCTACAGCATTTATCTTAATAGACTTTACTTATTTTCAGTTAAACACTCGTCTTCCATTCATCATAGTTTCCTATTCCCCTGACGCTTAGAGGCCACTATTAAATTCATAACGGTGTTAACACGTGAAGTGAATAAAATTTGAAGTGAATGATTTGCATTTTCATGATAAATTTGACTCGATAGTTGACAAAAAGCCTCCAATCAAACATAAATGGAATCGCTTTCGAATTCTACGATTAAAAACAGAGAAACAAATGCACACAAAGTCTGAAGAATATTTAAATAGCAGCGCTCATGGCATGAAATGGCGTGATACACAGTGTTGATTAAGGCTAAGGAGAACCAATACCGAAATCTAAGGCTGTCCGCTGTCTTTGATAGCATAAATAGAGGTGAGTGACAAAGTCAAGAATGAAAGTCTAACTGCAGAATACCCGGCCACTTTGGTCCGCCTCACTTACATATGTCGGGAGGCTATGAAGATCGAGGCATAACACAATAGACGCTATTCTTATTCAATGACATATGAATGAGTGGCCGGGTATTCTGCAGTTGCTCCCAAAGATGATATCAACTAACAGCCAAATTTTTCATCTGATGAAATGCTTGCCATTTGATTTCAAGTCGTTAAGAGGAGCCTCGATGAATGACCCGGCGAATCCAAGAGCAAGAGCGAGTGTTCTATCTATCTTGTTCTTTGGGTGGATGAATAACGTGTTGAAAGTAGGGAACAAGAAGTCGCTTGGTGATCGGGATCTCTTTCCATTCCTCGAAGACCAAAAGGCTGAGTTGCTCGTGAGCAGAGCAGAAAGGTGTTGGCTTAGTGAATTAAGAAAAAGCCAATTACAAACCAAGAAGCCACGTTTGTGGAGAGCAGCGATCGCCTTAATTCCTTGGAAATCAGTCATAAAAAAGTTCATTTTACAAATGCTGACGTCTTTGAGTTATGTCCTGCTGCCCCTGAGTCTGCGGTTCGTGCTGAAAGCCCTTAGTGATGGGTCAGAACTAGACACGAATGTTGCGTTCATCAGCGTGGCACTCTTAGGGGCTATGAGTGTGGTCCCAGCTTTAGCGACACAGCAGTATGACCACCTTACGGAGCTGTGGGGCTTGAAGCTGAAAGTGGCATCGATAGGACTCCTTTACAATAAGGTGAGACTGTTTCCTTGGTGAAGACAGATCACACTTAATTTTGATAGACCTATCGTCGGTAATGTTTTCCACTCTAAACTCTGAGAGCTTCTGCTCGGTCTTGGTCTGCTTTTCTCACCTTGAAAGCAAATGGGGAGGTATGCGTTTTAGGCCTGCCTGAGGCTCCTTACACTTTTATTGTATGTCGTCCATGGTTTCTACTCCACTGTGATCTTTACTTGCGACTATTAGAGATGGGCGGGCAAGCAGATCTCAGTAGTAGATTCACTCATTTATAATCTAACGGGCAGTCCACCGCAGGCAATCACAGATGAGAAACATTACTCCTCTCTAAGAAAATATTGGGAAGATTTTAGCGAATGTGGAGTAATGTGCTGTAGAATGATATTTTGGAGAGATTTGTATTATTTACTGTTTCGCTGAATACGTTGTTTCGCTTCGATCTCCCCACGTTGAAACTTAAGGTTAGCCTGGTGCGCCTCCTATATACTTATTTCACTATGTGTGAAAAGCATCAATTCATAATTTTTTTTTTCTAGATTCTGTCAATGAATCGTTACTGCCTGGAAAATACAGTATCTGGAAACACCATAAATCAAACGCATAATACCTGTAGCTGTGATCTTTTATTGTTACTATCGCTGTATTGAAAATGTCATTTAAAAGCCAGGACAAAATTCCAACTTCTAGCTCTAATCAATCAGCTTGCTAACTTACTAAAATGCAATTCAGTTTGCCTAGAGGCCCAAAGTGTAAAATTCAAAGGATTAATTTCCCTTTGAATATTACCTTAGCGGATAGAGTCAAAGAAGATTGACCCACTTTGGCAGAGCTGCAAGACTTGGCACAGAAGCTTGACAAGTGGAACCCTCTAAGGCGTCATTTTCTTCACATGGATGAGTCCAAAGATTGAACATATTAAGAAAAATTCAGGCCTATACGGGATTTTAACCCTTGACCTCTGATACTGGTGCAGCTCAAATACATGACTTTCATATATTCACAGTCGTTTGTTCACCACTTCACGGGATTATTTGGAACCAACATAATGTCCAGCTCCCAGTGGGCTTGTTAGCTCAGTTGTAGAGCACTGTATCGGTATCGCAGAGGTCATGGGTTCAAATCCCGTACAGGCCTGAATTTTTTTCAGGCCTTATTTTCACTACTTCTCAAGTAGTGTTTCTCCGCAGTTCTTTCATATATTCGCAGTCGTTTAACAGTTTTGTTCTTTTCTTAAACCTAGGAAAAACCGTGCTAAAAAAGCCCGAATGATTTTGGGTTGTAGTTGTGACAGGATTATTCACAAACGGAATAATCCACGAGCTAGTGGATAAAGTAGATAAAAAACTTAATGGATGTTAAGATATATAATTATCAAACACATTTCTCAGCGAAATGATAAAAGGCTTTAAACTGAATTTGAGACATTTATCCCAACAATCAGGGTGGAAACCAAACTAAAATTGAAAGATTCTTGCAACGACGTCTTAAAAAGTAGAGAGATCATCAAACGGAAAGTATTGTCCTCTTCCATCGAGGATTAATCTACGAGGTTCATCTCCGTACAGTTTTAATCCAATTATCAAGGAAAGTCACTGTCATTGATTTAAAATGACTGGTTTTAAGCCGTGATAGTGTTATACTATAGCCATTTCTCATCTGGCTTGATGACTTAGTTGGCTACAGCGCCTTTCAGGTTTTTTTTAGGACTGTCATGGACTCGAGGCTCGTGTTAAGTAGGTTTTATTGTCTCAACTACTCTAATCATAATTTCTAACTACGAAACCAGACAAAAGGAATCAGTTTTTAGTTTTCCTGCTCTGGGTCTGGCTCTTCACCATTTCAGCGAATGATCCACCGTTTCTCATCAACATTTCGGGTTCGTCAAACTCCACTACTCGTCCACCATCGAGAACCAGAACCTTGTCATAGTCCATGATGGTGTTGAGACGATGAGCGATGGTAAGCACCGTGGAGTCTTTAAACTTGTGACGAATAACCTGCTGGATCTGATGGTCAGTCTTGAAATCCACATTGGCAGTGGCTTCATCCATGACGATGATCTTGCTCTTCTGGACCAGCGCTCGAGCCAAACAGATCAGCTGCCTCTCACCAACGCTGAAGTTTGCTCCGGATTCTTTCAGTTTGAATTGGAGCTGATCTGGGAGATCCTCTACAAGAGCCTTCAACTGCACTTCTTCCAACGCCATCCAGAGCTCTGCATCTGTGTGCTCTATGAATGGATCCAAGTTCTTTCTCAACGTTCCAACAAAGAGCACTGGATCTTGCGTTATAACGACCATGGACCTCCGAGCCTCCTGTAGATTGATAGATGTAAGGTCAACACCATCGATGAACACCTGCGCAGATGAAATATAAATTATGGATTTAAGAAAATTTTTAGTTCACCTTATGTCTACCTGCAGGTATAAATATAGTGGTGATAAAATCCACGTCGTGAAAGGCCAGGGTACCAATCGTTTCACAAACTTTATATATAACTGAGACATTTTTGTCACAAGGAGCCTAAGCTTTGCTGCTTTCTTCCCAAATTTAAACCAATGTGACTTGAATATAGAGAATAAAGCTAACTTGCATCATTCCATACTATTACCTTCCCTGACGGTTCTGGCATACGGAACAAAGCAGACACCAGAGATGACTTTCCAGCGCCAGTTCGACCCACAACTCCAATCTTTTCTCTCTCATAGGTGTTAAAGGTGATGTCCTTTAATACACAAGGTCCGCCTTCATAGTAAGCTAAAGAAAGTTGCTTTATTTTCAGGCTTCCTTTGTCGGGCCATGACTGAGGGGGGCGGGTTTCAATGCTGTAACCGGGCTCAGAGCCAATCTTTGCATATGACATCACTCGCTCAACTGATGTCATCAGATTTTCTACTTCTGAGGTCAGGCGTACAGAATATTGTGTGAGATCCAGAGATTGCAGTACGTACGTTAAAGCGAGTCCAGCCGGTACTGAAAGATAAAAGTCTCCAAAATAAACTGCGATATTTCAGTATTATAGTATACCCAAGGAGAGATAAACCAGCCGAATGAAATTCCAAGCACTTTATCGTTCTGTACACATCTCTTAAAAGTGAGTTAAAAGAGTTAAGTGAGGCGGAGAAAAAAATTGTAACAAGAACGTATCCCGCATTGTTTCAGCAAATGCTTGCGTGTACTCACCAGGATTTTCTACGACCAAAATAGCAGTTAATGCGACAATCGTGACAAACAAACTGCACATCAGATCCAAGCGAATACTCAACCAGCGGGTGCATGATATCACCATAATGAAAGCTTGTGTGTTCTCGTCCTGATACCTTCAGGAGAAAGAATTGATCCAAATTGCTCATGGAACAAATGAATATAGCTAATAAGGCCAATTTTTCTTGGTCTGAACACAGTGAATGAATTCTGATGAAAATGGGAACAGGTAACGAAAGAAGAAAAAACAACTTCCATTGAGCGAACTACTTGGAAATAACCTCTGCTATTTCAAAAAATTTAAATTAAACTCAAATCTCTTAAGCATTAACCAACACTTGAAAGGCCAGAAATTTGACAAACTATGCTGAACCTCGTCAAACTGTGCTGAACCTTTGCGCTATAGACAGATGTCACCGAGAAAAGATAGTAAAAATTCTTATCATTTTCCTATCTTGCTGCTCAAAGTTTACCACAAGGGTAAAATCTTTTTTTAAAAAAAAGGAAGAGCTGAAGACAATAACTTGCAGTCGAGCTTCAAACTGTTGACAGCAGTTCTCGAGAACTAACCTGTAGAACTTTTCTATAAAGGCGTCGTCCATATTTGAAGTGTGAATTATTTCAAGTCCATTTAGGGTGTCTGTGATATGTGAGTATACAGGGCTGCACTTGATTGCCTCGATCCTTTTCAGTCCTCGTGAAGACTTCAATTGATAACGCGCATAATAGCCAAATATCGCAATGATTGGAAGTAGGGCTAAGAAAAGCCAGTAGTTTGTTGCTACAGGAACCAAAACAGTACATAGCGAGAATAAGGAAAATTTGATGGCTTCCAAGAACCGAGGCGGTAAAACGTCGTCCATGCAGCCAATATCTCTGGAGAATCGATTGAGGATACGACCAGCTGGGTTTGTGTCGAAAAAGAACACAGGAGCCTTGATTGTCGCTATGGTCATTTTGTTGTGCAGGGTTTCGGACGCTTTTAGGAGAATGTAGTAAAACAATAAAGACGATGCTGTCATGATAATGATTGACACAGCAACCAGAATGGCGTAAATAACATGGGTGTCCACGGCTTTCTGCTTTTCATTTGACATCTCAGCAATTTTAGCCAACCACCAGTTTGGAACTATTAGGGAAACTGAAACATTTCAAGTATTAGAAAAGAAGTCTTAATCCTGACCTGATGAAAAGAAGGCGTTCGGTACAAAATCAAGACCCTACAAATCCTTAAGGTAAATTAAATTTATTTTAATATTCTCCTACAGTTATTTGAACGATAATTAATAGCCAAAGACGATGCCATTGAAGAAAGGATCTTGACATCAGTGTGGAACTCAACGCCTCTGCCAAAAAAAACTGTCGTAAGTTGAATTGACCATAAAAGGGATCTTTTCCCATAAAGGTCGTGAATGAACCTCTTGCTGGTTTTCACTTCCTTGTCATATTTTTAAGTTCAAGATCAAAAAACCTCTAATGGTGAGATTGCCTATACCATGCTAAGAAATGAGAAAACCCCTAACATGCTAAGGAACCTCGAACGTGCGATACGTTTACACATGTGCGCATGCGCATGTTTTTCATGAACTTTGTTACCAAAATGTAGACATGCTGTATTAAAAATCACTCCGTAACCTCCAAGAACTCGGTTGTTGATTTTGAAGATAGATATTGGCTGAACACAGGACTTTTTTTCGTAAAAATAAGATATTTTTTTCCTTTTTTGAAAATTGCCTATTTCTGATGATTGAAAAAAGAATTCATGCGGGCCTCTGAAAACTGAAATGAAAACTGTCGTTACCTTGTGCTGCTATCAAGGAAACTGCAAGAACCAAGATCATGGGTAGTGGTAGACCCTCCTTGAAATATTTACAATAAAGTCGCCAGGTGACAGTGCCAGACATCAAATTTTCTTCGTCTTCTTTTATACCAGCAACGGGTTGTTCCGGAGCACGGGGCACTGGTTCCATTTTTGAAAGGAGAAAACGATCTCTCTCCTCCACTGTAGACAACTCTTGATTACCTTCAAATTCCAAGATGCTTATTTCTCTGTTACTTTTGTATTTTGCGAGAACATTTGAGGTGGACAACTTTCTTTGGGGCTTTTTACCTCTTAACTCAAACATAGTTACACTTCTTGAAATCTTTGGGCAGTCATCTGTAGTTTTCAAGACAGTAGGTGAAACAAATGATCGACGTCGGCTCGTCATCCTCGTGAAATGTCCTTCCTTGCTTAATTGGAAGTGACTCAGCGAGCTTTTCCGTCTCAGTTCATGCACGTGGTGTTTGAACAATTCCTTGAGATCAGAAAATATCCCGTCTTGTCTAAGTTCCGTGAAGGTTCCCTCATTGATGATTGAGCCATTCTTCATTACAGCGATGTGATCCAGACCTTTCAAATGTTGCAGCTGGTGAGTGACTAATAAACGTATGCTGCCAGACAAATGATTACAAATACAGCCCTCGAACAGTTTCTTTCCTACTTTAGTATCCACTGCACTCAATGGATCATCAAGTAAGTAAATATCGGCATCTGAATAAACTGCCCGTGCTAATCCCACCCGCGCTTTCTGACCACCACTGAGGGTCGCTCCTCGCTGTCCGATCTCTGTGAGATCGCCATGGACGAGATCCGTAAAATCTTTGCTCAAACCGCATATATCTACAACATGTTGAAACTTCTGCTCGTCAAATGGAAGCCCAAACAAAATGTTCTCTCTTATGGTTCCAGAGAATACCCAAGGTACTTGAGGAGCATAGGCTATCTTTCCTTGATAGGAAATCTTTCCCTCGTGAAGAGGTAGTTCTCCAAGGACGGCTCGTAACAAGGTTGACTTTCCACTTCCAACTTCACCTATTATAGCGAGGATTTTGCTACTTATGATGTCTAAAGTAATGCCAGTTAAAGTATTGGGTAGATCCTTTTGGTTCCAAGAGCAAGAAACATTAGTGATTGAGAGGCACAGCTTTTTAAAGTGAGAGGCATTTCCTTGATGTTCTTCAACAGATCCATGAGTAGCTAGCCAAACCGGTCTATCCTGGGGCAAGTAAGGTGTGTCATCCAAGGGGACCGTTGGAGTACTTATGGCTGGGGAGTTTTGAATGCTTGCTTGATGTGGTTTGCCTGAGGAGTTTTTCCGCCTCTTGTAGTCAGTTAACTTGAGGAACACATTACTTTTCGAGCTCTCAGGGTGCTCGTCCTCAAAGTTTATGTGGTCTGTCGAGAGCTCGCCATTATTTTGATGTTGAGTTCCTCTAGGGTGATTATCACTTTCCTTGACAGAGAAGATAGGATTTACCAACCCATATTCTTTCACTCTTAGCTTTGTCAAGAGCCGATCATCGTTTTCTCGGGATCCTTCAGGTTTAGCCACATAGTTAGATATCTGTTCTTCAAGAAACTTCTGAATTCTATTTAGTGCTGCTACTGCATCTGCGACCATTTGCATACACATACTCAAATTGTAGCAAAATGTCGCCCTGATTGTTGTTAACCCCAAAAGCAGAGTAAATATCGTAAATAGAGATAACTGTATCCCCGTAAACGCCAATGTAACCACCGAGATGAGAGAGGCAATCGGAAGTGTTGTGAAGAACAAAACGACTAAGATGGCGACTATCACACCTTTTAAGCGTAAAACGGACATCTCCTTTCTGCAAAAAAACAAAACAAAACAAAATAAAACAAAGCAAACAAAACAAGTCTTTACCGGGGACAGCTACAACAATAACTTCTTGTGACGAAAGACCCATCGACCTCTTCAGACTAGCACACTACTACCCCTGGCTTCAAACCATCTTCCCTTACTACCGTATTAACACGTCCTTTTTTTTCTTTTTACCTGCGAAGGTCACGCACAAGATCTCTAAAGTTCCACTCCCAGGCATACATCTTTACTGCACGTATTCCAGAGACAATTTCACTCATCACAATCAGCCGCTCGTCTGTGAAAGAAGCTGCTTTCTCTCTTAGGCTGGCAACTTTTCTCGCTAATAAAACTTGAAACGCCACGAGACAGTAAAACATACCAGTGCCAGTGAGAGCTTGCCAACCGATCAGGTACCACAAAATCACACTTCTGATCACGAGCTCTAACGGAGCATATAACACCATGCCCATTTGGTTTAGAGACTTCTCTATTTTCTGTGCGTCATTTGATACTAGATTTATGGTGTTTCCAGATGCTGTATTTATTAGGCTGTAACGATCCAATGAAACAACCTGAAAAGAACGGGTTCAAATTCTGTTTATAGGCAGAAAGGACATTGGGATCGTGGGATCGTGGTGCTTCAAGCGGAATTTCAGAAAATAAAATCCTTCGATATACGTAGCGATACGAAATATTGCATTGTAACGATGTTTCCAATATTACTCAGGAAATGACGCCATTTTCTGAGTTTCGATCGGACTTTGAATGTTACTACTTCACTCGCTCCTTCCATCAGTTTCTGGTAACTCGTAGGTAAGTCCGCTGACTAGCGCATCAAGGCTTTTTATAGTCGCAGTTTTTTTTATGTATGTGTGTGTCTTTTATAACTTTAGTTCTCACTGGTCAATTAGTTGAATGGAACTTTAGAAGTGGGCGGCTGTACACGATACTACACACGCTTAAATCTTCTTCAAATTCATGTGCTGCGATCCAAATCTGTCTTGATCTTCCTATGTCACGTTTCGACTCACAATCGCTCAAGAATATTTGGACTGCAACCACAGGCAGACCACACTGTGCTTTTGTAGTTGATAATTGTTGACATGAGACGAACAAAATCTACGAGGGTTATGAATGAAGCCCTGATAATTACATATCTAAATGACATCTCGGTCTGAATATCTCAATAAAGTTAAATGAAATGTTAATCGACGCATTTGACACATTTTAGCCTTTATTAGTCGTTGAAATCTTTTTTTTACGAAATTACTTTTAACCGGAGGCCGTTAAGAGAAGAAAGTGGCCGCCAACTACAACCTTCTTCCCTCCAAACTGCAATTAATGCCAAACTGCGTGAAATCTCTTCGACGGCTGTTGATCAGTTGTTGATGCTCTATGTCTTCGCCTAATTCGAGCTTCATTCCTCTAACGTTTTCCGAAAAAATCGATCCTGAAATAATGAGAACAGCTTTCTCAATATGATCGGTGCTGCACTGTGTAGTAAATTTGAAACGGTCTGCGAGCTTAGAATTCCTATGGTCGCTTAGTTTGGTCTTCCTGTCTTCCAACGCGATGGTCGTATGTTTACTGAGGTTTCTCCCGCGTACATCTGATAACAAACTTTATCAGTTTTCTGCCTCGGTAGGATATACCTCAGAATGCAATTTATGTGAACACAAGTGTGTTTGACTGATAGCAATTTAAGGTATTAGGAAGTTTATAGTTTACATGGAAAAATTACTCAGTTCTGATTGGTTAAGATAAATGCACTTTTCAGGTAATTCAGTGCAGAAGAGAGTTAATTCAGTGCAGAAGAGGGTTAATTCAGTGCAAAGAAAGTAACAAATCAGACATTCTGATTGGTCAATAATCAAAGAAATTCACAGATAGCCAATCGAATGCGAGCCTTGGGTGTCGCAAGAAAATTTGCGAGCGAAACAATGGCCGGCGTTTTAAGTAGGTTTTCTTTCGCCACCGCAGCTGAAAAACAACTCAAACAACGAAAACACTGTGAAAAGCACTGCTTTTTGGTTGTCGGTTTGGAAAAAGTGTTGTTTAGAGAAGGGAATTGCAAAGAAAATCGAAAACTACGAGCCGACCCAGCTTAACACTTTGCTCGAGCGATCCAACGCCGAAATTACAAACAAACATGGTTAAACCTCAGAAACGACGATTCCATTTCATCGAAAGTGATTCGAACAGACTGAACAATTTCTTGAACTGTTTAGCCGGACTTTGGACTTTTTTGCGCCTTGAAGATGTGAAGATATCATTGCATATCATTGTTTTGATCGTACGCGGTTGTTTTGACCGAACTCACGTTTGAATAAATATATTTTGGCACTTGATGCGCGAGCTTTGCTTATGCTTAATTATGATAAGCCATCTCGTATTTTTCCATGTATATTATTAACACGTAATGACATGATTTTTCTCGTGCAATTTGGAATAAACAAGCTCTTGTTAATTTTTTCAAAGACCACAAATTGCACTCGTTCTGCGGGCTCGTGCAATTTTGTTAGTCTTTAAAAAAAATTACTCGTGCTTATTTATTCCAAATTGCACTCGAAATCATGTGATTATCTATACAAATTGAAAGAGTTTCTTTTACCTCAGAAAACACAGAACTATTTTCGTCCGCAGAAGTGTTACTGACCGATCCAGCTTCCAACGTTTACATGGGATAATTTATTTTAATCAATCAGCCGAAAAGCTCTAATTGTCCCCACGATTCTTGTTCAAATCGGATCGTAAACAACTCAAGCGATTTACAGTGTTGCGTTTGTGCCTGAACTCCCCATTTTGCACAACAGTACTAGGGAGGACTCAAAACACTCTTCACTTTAACAAAACTGTGCATGTTAGTTAGGGGAAAAAATAATTTCCCAGCACTGACCCCAGTGACCAATTTATTCAAACGAATCAGAAACTTGGATTTTTGGATAAAAGTCCTATGTATAGCCCAAAAAGGTAATTGCTTTATTCCGGTCGTTGTTTAAGGAACCCTTTTGAGCAATAAACATCGACCCTTTTCAACCTTGTCAAAGCTAAATTTAACGTATTTTAATGGCACTAATTCCGTTATATGCTGAGGGGCATTAAAACTAAGTTTGCGACTTAATTAAAGACTTAAATTGACGCATTGACCTTGATTAAAGAACATAAACGTTCTTAGCCTTATAGACTCAGAAATTCAGCAGTTAATCGAAGTTATCCACAATAAAGGCAAGTATGTAGTGGCTTTGTCATGTGTTCAGTTGTGTGGGTAAATCATCCCATAGCATGGTCAAGAAATAAATTGAATATTATAGCTGTTTTCTCCCTTTTCATGTGGTTATGTGCTGTTGTTAGATAGCTACTGTAGGTGTTATAGTATTCGGATATTCTAAATGTCCCACAGAAAAAAACAGTCACAAATCCAGCTCATCCCAAAAAGTGCCAACTCTCCTATTTAGTCATAGCTACTCCATTATTTGATTAAACAATAAACGACCTTACCTTCTTGTAAACAAGTCCTGTTAACGCCACTTTCAATTTTAGTCCCCACAGCTCTGTAAGGTAGTCATAGTGTTGTGTAGTGACAGCTTGTACCACACTCATTGCACCTAAGAGTGCCACATAGGAAAACGCTAACTTCATGTTTAGTTCTGGCCCATCGTTTAAAACTTTTAACAAAAGCCACAGACATAATGGCAGCAGGGAAAAGCTCAGAGACCTGAGAACTTGTAAAGTTAACATTGTCATAGCTGATCTCCAAGGAATAATGGCAACCAATGCCTTCCATAGACGTGGTTTCTTGTTTCTTAATTTCCGTTCTTCTAATTCTCTGAGCCAATACTTTTCCGCTTTTCCCACGAGAAGTTCAGCTCTTTGGTCTTCAAGTAGAGGGAGCAGATCTTGATCACTGAGCGACCTCTTATTTCCCAGTTTCAACACGTCATTCATCCAAAAAAAGAACCGAACGGATAGTACACCCGCTCCCGCTCTTGGATTTGTGCTATTTGCAGTGTCGACCATTTTCCTTGTTGATCGGAGAAAGAATGAATTCATGTTACATATCATTGTTATCATGTTACATATTACTGGGATAATTTGAAGATTATGCTTTAATAGGTGGGCTAATAACACGAATATTTCGATAACAAGTCTCTTGACAGGACTGCCCTGAGTTTTATTATTGGTTGATTTTAATAAGTGTGCCTCCTTGTCGATCGGAGAAAGAATGAATTTTATGTCCTTTTCGATAACAAGTAAGACTTCCTTTCTGTCTACTCTTAGGCTCTTGACAGGACTGCCCTGAGTTTTATTATTGGTTGATTTTTAATAAATGTTCCTATATATCTATCTTAATTACCACAAAGTGCCTTAACTTCTCAATGAGTAATAAAAGAAACAATATCATAAGCAATGATAATAATAGTAAAAACTATAATAATAGTGTTTACGCAGGATAAACCTGTCAATGTAATAAGCCTTGGTATCAAAGGAGGTCCTATTTTTAGAGTAAATCAGTAAATATACAATACAGTGGACGATTCCTCTGATTCCTTCTTTCCTGGTTAACAAGACGATGTGAAGTTTACCCCCATTGATCAAGGGCACTACACCCAAAGTAGTATTCAGTGCAGCTCTATTGCTTGTCTTATGATGTAGCTATCGCTTTATCGTTTGTCTTATTCAATGTAAATTGAAATCTACCCTGAGCGGTTTGGAGGCTTGCACGGGCACCTACGCGCTGAATCCATTTCTACTTACCAATTTCTTTAAACAGCTTTAAAATCTAGAAAAAAGTATGGACTTGTTCTTTGCTTTTACTCGCTAACATCAAATTTTTTTCGGAATCATTATGTAATATTTCTTTTTGTAAATTTTGCATTATTTGGTATGCAAATATCTGGTACTATGAAATGAAATCAGCCTGAGGCTAAAGTTCAGTGATGTAGATACTGAACACAAGCGTGAGGAAGTTAAAAAGATTTATTGTCAAGAACCCCTTCAGTTGAAAAACATAAAATGATGATCTTAGGAAAAATCTGTGTAGAACTCTTTTGTTTGTTCTCAAGATTTCACGCGACTTACCAGAACATTGCTTCTTTCGTGCACAAAACATGGTTGCCTTTGTCTTTCCGCCGTCTGAAAAATCTAAACTTGAATGATCTTATCAGCGACTATATTCAGCTACTCGAGACAAGCAATTATGGTTTTATCAAAAATAGACTTGCTTTCTATTTCAGTACAACAGGCTTGGCTGCGGGGGGGCGGAACGAGGCCCGTTTTTGAGTAGCAGTTGGCTAAAATAAGATTTTTAATATCACCAGTTTTTATTCCAGTTATAATCCTATTATATTTATTCATGTTCCAATGCACCGTAGACACTGCAAATGGAACCCTGAGAGACGTGGTGGAAGCACCCGTTGTTGCCTTAGGGTAAACAATAACTCAACCAAATTTTCGCTCTACGATAGCATTTGTTCGCGAATTTCCGAAGAAGTGAGGAGGTAGTTCCATCGCTTTGGGTCGTTCTGGTGATTCAAGCTGTTTCTGGACTTCCTGTCGCTCAACTTCACGGAAGATTGAAACTAAGAGCCTCAATTTAAGTGGACTCTTGTCTTGGTAGCCATACAGGGAAAGTATACTCATCCAATTGTTTTTTTACAGAGTGCTTTATTGGTGTGATTGTCACCCAATTTAATCATGACTTCTGGGCGATTTATTTGAACAAAGTTTGATATGGCTGCGGGTTTAGAAGTCAATGGCCACTGAAGTTGCTCGAATTAAATAAATTTACCCAAAGGCCTTCATGAGACTGTGACCAATGATGAACACTCAGATGAAATGACTTGCTAAATTCCAGATGGCTTAAAACACTGTTTGTCGTACATTGTTGTTTAATTGGTCGAAGGGGTCTGAAATATAAGTAGACTGAAAGAGCTGCACGTTTTCAACTTAGATGACGCCCATGCAAATTCCATATCAAACTCATTGCACTACTTTCGGAGAAACTTTCGAGTTTCAGAGACGACATAGCGATAAGAACCAAACACTTCGACTGAAATTAAATTTAAGAAATCAAGTCGTCTACATATTATAATTTTTCAAAACCATACAAGTATCGAATGATCCTCCGTAAGAAAAAAACGAACGGGGGTAGCTTTGAAACGTTTTTAACAAGCTTAGCGCATCTGCAGTCGTGCTGGGAGATTATAGTGAACTGAACTAGAAAAAGTTGGATTTTCATACGTTTCTACATCGAAATATTTATAAACATAATTTGTCAAAGTGTAATCACATGGAAGTAGATTAGCATATAGTAATCACTTCTAAAACCACTGCACCCAAAAAGATGTTATTTCAGTGCATGAACCAGAAACGAAGAACTTATCATGTATTAGTATCAAAAAGGGTTCATCCAAACAGTCATATTTCGATGTTAATGGAGGGTAGAAAATACTGACCAAATTTCCAGTTCGTCTTTAAAAAAGGAACCGAATATTTGATCAACATGCACCTCTCACAGCATATATCTGAATAGAATTTTCTTATTTTCAGTTCAACACCCGTCTTCCATTCATCATAGTTTCTATTCCTCTGACACTCGCGGGATATCCACTTTGCTTTTTTGATGCATCGCACGCGTTGGATCTTAAAGTTAATTGCATTTATATATCCGAGATCGAGTAGAAGAAGGTCGTGGAGGTGACTTCGTTGCGTTCATTTATATAAGGTTCCTCTGCTGTGTTAGTGAATCAAATACTTTATTGGCGCAAGTACGCCTCCAATTAAAATATCTTATGTATATCTCTTTTATTACCCGAAATATTTCAACCAACTCTTCTGGTTGACTTTAAAAATTTTCATATGCCATGTTCAAAGATCAGTTTATCTTTATCTAATAGACATTTTCCAAAAGAGTCATCATCACTTTCTTTAAATCGGCCAGGTATTTGTTTTCAGCAGTTCAAAACTCTTTTAGCATGTTGGTCTGCCCCTACAAATTCTCCTCGATACCTAATTTTTTTTAAGGGTAACTTCTATGGTAAACGGAATGAGACAGATTGTAAATCTTGCGATCGGTGGTTAATGAAATATGTCATTTGTTTTATCACACGCATGAGACAAAGAAAAAAATCTGATTAAAAACAAATGATATTTCCTTGTCTTCATAAAGCCTTTAGTAGACCTCGTTAGGTTCAAATTGATTACAATAGTGTTTTAGAGACCGTTCTTTGAAAAGTGACATAATGTGTTATATATTTGTTTATTCTTTATATTAATTTGATTTCAAGTCGTTAAGAGGAACGTCGATGAATGACCCGGCGAATCCAAGAGCAAGAGCGAGTGTTCTATCTATCTCGTTCTTTGGGTGGATGAATAACGTGTTGAAAGTAGGGAACAAGAAGTCGCTTGGTGATCAGGATCTCTTTCCATTCCTCGAAGACCAAAAGGCTGAGTTGCTCGTGAGCAGAGCAGAAAGGTGTTGGCTTAGTGAATTAAGAAAAAGCCAATTACAAACCAAGAAGCCACGTTTGTGGAGAGCAGCGATCGCCTTAATTCCTTGGAAATCAGTCATAAAAAAGTTCATTTTACAAATGCTGACGTCTTTGAGTTATGTCCTGCTGCCCCTGAGTCTGTGGTTCGTGATGAAAGCCCTGAGTGATGGGTCAGAACTAGACACGAATGTTGCGTTCATCAGCGTCACACTCTTAGGGGCTATGAGTGTGGTCCCAGCTTTAGCGACACAGCAGTATGACCACCTTACGGAGCTGTGGGGCTTGAAGCTGAAAGTGGCATCGATAGGACTCGTTTACAAGAAGGTGAGACCGTTTCCTTGGTGAGGATAGAACACACTTACTTTTGATAGGCCTATCGTCGGTATTGTTTTCCACTCTAAACTCTGAGAGCTTCTGCTCGGTCTTGGTCTCCTTTGCTCATCTTGTAGGCAAATGGAGAGGTATGCGTTTTAGGCCTGCCTGAGACTCCTTTTATTGTATGTCGTCCATGGTTTCTACTCCACTGTGATCTTTACTTGCGGTTATAATGAGATGGGCTGGCAAGCAGATCTCAGTAGAAGATTCACTCCTTGATAATCTAACGGGCAGTCCACGGCGGGCAATCACAGATGAGAAACATTACTCCTCTTTAAGAAAATATTAGCAAGACTTTAGCGAATGTGGAGTAATGTGCTGTAGAACGACGTTTTGGAGAGATTTGAATTATTTACTGCTTCGCTGAATACGTCGTTTCGCTTCGATCTCCCCACGTTGGAACTTAGGGTTAGCCTGGCGCACCTCCTATATACTTATTTGACTATGTGTGAAAAGCATCAATTCATAATTGTTTTTTCTTTTTCTAGATTCTGTCAATGAATCGTTACTGCCTGAAAAATACAGTATCTGGAAACACCATAAATCGAATGCATAATACCTGTAGCTGTGATCTTTTATTGTTACTATCGCTGTTTGAAAACGTCATTAAAAAGCCAGGACAAAATTCCAACTTCTAGCTCTAATCAATCAGCTTGCTAACTTGCTAAAATGTAATTTAGTTTGCCCAGAGGCCCAAAGTGTAAAATCCAAAGGATTAATTTCCCTTTGAATATTATCTTAGCGGATAGAGTCAAAGAAGGTTGTCCCACTTTGGCAGAGCTGCAAGACTTGGCACAGAAGCTTGACAAGTGGAACCCTCTTAGGCGTCATTTGCTTCACATGGATGAGTCCAAAATTGAACATATTAAGAAAATTCAGGCCTATACGGGATTTGAACCCTTGACCTCTCCGATTCTGGTGCAGTTCAAATATATGACTTTTATATATTCACAGTCGTTTATTTACCACTTCACGGGTTTATTTGATACCAACATAATGTCCAGCTCCCAGTGGGCTTGTTAGCTCAGTTGTAGAGCACTGCATCGGTATCGCAGAGGTCATGGGTTCAAATCCCGTACAGGCCTGAATTTATTTCAGGCCTTATTTTCACTACTGTTCAAGTAGTGTTTATCCGCAGTTCTTTCATGTATTCACAGTCGTTTAACAGTTTTGTTGTTTTCTTAAACCTAGAGAAAAACGCGCTAAACAAAGCCCGATCGATTTTGGGCTGTAGTTGTGACAGGATTATTCACGAACTGAATAATCCACGAGCGAGTAGATAAAGTAGATAACAAACTTAATGGTTAGTAAGATATATAATTATCAAACACATTTCTTTGCGAAATGATAAAAGGCTTTGAACTGAATTTGAGACATTCTGATCCGAACAATCAGGGTGGAAACCAAACTTAGATTAAAGAATACTTGCAACGACGTCTTCAAAAGTAGAGAGATCATCCTCCAAATTCATGCGCTACGATCCAAATCTTTCTTGCTCTCTCGATGTGACGTTTCGTGTTACAATCGCTCAATTATATCTGCGCTGCAACCACAGGCAGACCACACTGTGTTTTTGTGGTTGATAATTGTTGTAATGAGACGAGCAAAATCTACGCGGGTTATGAATGAACCCCTGAAAATTACATATCTAAATAACATCTCGGTCTGAATATCTCAATAAAGTTAAATGAAATGTTAATCGACGCATTTGTGATTTTTTTTTAGCCTTCATGAGTTGTTTAAAGCTTCTTTTCGCGAAATTACTTTCAGCCGGAGGCCGTTAAGAGAAGAAAGTTGCCGCCAATTACAACCTCCCGACAGTTGTTGATCCGTTGTTGATGCTCTATGTCTTCGCCTAATTCGAGCTTTATTCCTCCAACGTTTTCCGAAAAAATCGATCCTGAAATGATGAGTATAGCTTTCTCAATATGATCGGTGCTGCACTGTATGATAAATTTGAAACGTTCTGCGCGCTTAGAATTCCTATGATCGCTTAATTTGGTCTGCCTGTTCTGCAACGCGATGGTCGTATGTTTACTGAGTTTTCTCCCGCTTACATCTGATAACAAACTTTATCAATTTTCTGCCTCGGCAGGGTATACCTTAGAATGCAATTTATGTGAACAAAAGTGTTTTTGACTGATAGAAATTTAAGGTATTAGGTAAATTGAACGAGTTTCTTTTACCTAAGAAGAGCACAGGAGTATTTTCGTTCGCAAAAGTGTTTCTGACCGATCCAGCATTCAACACTTACATGGGATAATTTATTTTATCAATCAGCCAAAAACTTTAACTGTCCCTACGATTCTAGTTTCAAATCGGATCGATTACAGTTTTGCGTTTGGGCCTGAACTCCCCATTTTGCACAACAGTTCTAGGGAGAACTCAAAACGCTCTTCACTTTAACAAAACTGTGCATTTTAGTTAAGGAGAAAAAATAATTTTCCAGCACTGAAGCCAGTGACCAATTGATTCAAACGAATCAGAAACTTTGATTTTTGGATAAAAGTCCGATGTACGGTCAAAAAATTGTTTTATTCCGATCGTTGTCTAAGGAACGCTTTTGAGCAATAACCATTGATCCTTTTCAACCTTGTCAAAGCTAAATTTAACGTATTTTTTAATGGCACTAATTCCATTATGTACTGAAGGGCATTTAAACTAAGCTTGCAACTTTATTAAAGACTTAAATTGACCCATTAACCGTGATTAAAAAAACATAAACGTTCTTAGCCTTACAGCCTCAGAAATTCAGCAGTAAATCGAAGTTATCCATAATGCAGGCAAATATGTAGTGGCTTTGTCAAGTGTTCAGTTGTGCGGGTAAATCATGCATAGCATAGTCAAGGAATAAATTGAATATTATAGCTGTTTTCTCAATTTTCATGAGGTTATGTGCTGTTGTTAGATAGCTACTGTAGGTGTTACCGTATTCAGAGATTCTAAATGTCCCACAGAAAAAAACGGTCATAAATCCAGCTCATCCCAAAAAGTGCCAACTTTCCTACTCCATGATTTAATTAAACAGTAAACGACCTTACCTTCTTGTACACAAGTCCTGTTAACGCCACTTTTAATTTTAGTCCCCACAGCTCTGTAAGGTAGTCATAGTGTTGTATTGTGACAGCTTGTACCACACTCATTGCACCTAAGAGTGCCACGTAGGAAAGCGCGAACTTCATGTTTAGTTCTGGCCCATCGTTTAAGGTTTTTAACAAAAACCACAGACATAATGGCAGCAGGGAAAAGCTCAGAGACCTGAGAACTTGTAAAGTTAACATTGTCATAATTAATCTCCAAGGGATAATGGCAACCAATGCCTTCCATAGGCGTGGTTTCTTGTTTCTTAATTGCCTTTTTTCTAATTATCTGAGCCAATTCTTTTCCGCTTTTCCAACGAGAAAACTTCTCAATGAGCAATAAAAGAAACAATATCATAAGCGATGATAATAATAGTAAAAACTATAATAATAATGTTTATGCAGGATAAACCTGTCAATGTAATAAGCCTTGGTATCAAAGGAGGTCCTGTTTTTAGAGTACATCAGTAAAAATACAATACAGTGAACGATTCCTCTGATTTAATATGACGAGGAAGACCACCGCATTAGTAAAATAAAAAGATCTCCTGGCAACCTCTAGTTTGAATTTCGGAATACGAATGTCACTACAGCATCTAGTCGAAACCGTTTGTACAGAGGCATTAAAATAAAAACAGTCATTTTTCGATAAGATGGTACTGAACCATCTAAGCATTTTCTGGTTAACAAGACGATGTGAAGTTTACGCCCATTAATCAAGGGCACTGGACCCAAAGTAGCGTTCAGTGGAGCTCTATCGCTTGCCTTATGATGTAGCTATCACTTTATCGTTCATCTCATTCAATGTGGGTTGCGACGTTTCGATTGCTTACCCTTAGTTTCCTTTAAACGACGAAGAAGCAAAGTAACAGCATACATTCAAAATGTCGCGATTCTAGTCGGGTGGAAATTCACACAAGACAGATGAGAACTATTCACTGCCGGTGTATTCACGATTAACAACCAGAGCCTTCTTTACGACAATATGAAAGTAAAGAACTCTACCTATCTGTTACTTCTTGAAATCTATCTTGGGCGGTTTAGAGGCTTGCACTGGCACCTGTGCGCTGAATCCATTTCTACATACCAATTTCTTTAAACAGCTTTAAAATCCAGGAAAAGGATGGACTTGTTCTTTGCTTTTACTCATTAACATCAAATTTTTTTTGGAATCATTTAAAAATATTTCTTTTTGTAAATTTTGCATTGTTTTGTATGCAGATATCTGGTACTCTGGAATCAGACTAGCGTTAGAGTTCACTGATGCAGATACTGAACACAAGCGTGAGGAATTTAAAAAAAATTATTGCCAAGAACCTCTTCAGTTGAAAAACATAAGATGATGAGAATAGTATAAATCTGTGTAAAACTCTTTTTCTGGTTCTCAAGATTTTACGCGACTTACCAGAACATTACTTCTTTCATGCACAAAACGTAGGGGGTTGCTTTGTCTTCCGCCGTCTTTGAACGTCTGGAGAATCAAAACTTGAATGATCTTATCAGCGATTATATTCAACTACACGAGACAAGTAGCTAAGTTTTTATCAAAAATAAACTTTTTTTCTATTTAAGTACAAGAGGCTTGGCTGCGGGGAGGCGGAGCGAGGCACGTTTTGAGTTCCGGTTGTCAAAAGGCCAGTAGTAGAGCTTGCGACCCTGGCTATCACGCCCACATAAGCATTTAAGGTTTTGTGAAGAAACAATTTAAGACGAGTAAATTTATTGACTGCTCATACGAACAAAGATGCACCGACTCGAAACACTTTCAGAAGCACCGATTATGCTACCACGAGGCGTTTACTTTATTTTTACTAATCTCGTGTAAAATTCCATAGAAGTATGCAAAAAGTGTCTTATTTCGATGTATGCACTGTTTGCTATCCCTTGTTCACTTGGAAGAGAGTAAAATAAAGTTTCCCACCACATTTTTACGAGCGTTGCAATTCCTGAGAAAGCGAGAGAAACTTTAATATCACCAGTTTTTATTCGAGCTATAATCCTATTGTATTTATTCATGTTCCAGTGCACTGCAGACACTGCAAATGGAACCCTTTGCTCCCTGCTCTGAGAGACGTGGTGGAAGCACCCAGTGGTTCCTTATGACAAACAGTAACTCAACCGAATTTTCAATCTACACCAGCATTTGTTCGCGATTTTCCGAAGAAGAGGGGAGGTAGTTCCATCGCTTTGGGCCGTTCTCGTGATTCAAGGTGCTTCTGAACTTCCTGTCGCTCAACTTCATGGAAGGGATGAGACTAAGAGCCCCACGCTAAGTGGACTCTTGTCTCATGGTAGCCATGCAGTGAAAGTGTACTTATACATTTTCTTTTACAGAGTGATTTATTAGTGTGATTGCCACTCAATTTGATCATGATTCTTGGGCAATTTATTTGAACAAAGTCTGATAAGGCTGCGGGTTAGAAGTCAATGGCCTTCGATATTTACGTAAAGAAAGGAGTTGCTCAAAATTAATGTAATAAATCTACCCAAAGGCCTTCATGAGATTCTGCCCAAAAATTAGCATTCAGATCAAATGACTTGCAAAATTCCAGATGGCTTAAAGCACTGTTTGTCGTATATTATTGTTTAACTGGTCGAAGGGGTGTGAAATATTAGTTGACTGAAAGAGCGGTACGTTTTCAACTTAGATGACACCCATGCAAATTCCATATCAAACTCATTGCATTCCTTTCGGAGAAACTTTCGGGTTTCAGAGACGACATAGCGATAAAAACCAAACACTTTGACTAAAATTAAATATAAGATATTAAGTCGTCTACATAATATTATTTTTCAAAAACATACAAATATCAAATGACCCTCTTCGTAAGCAAAAAACGAACCAATTTTATGCTATTGTTTCATGAGAGTTTAATTACAAAGGAAATTGTATCGAAAAGACATCGTGATTCAATGGGGCACCTACGGGGTAGCATTTAAATGTTTTTTAGCAAGTCTAGCACATCTGCAGGAGGTTATAGTGAACTGAATTAGAAAAACTTGGATTTTTATGTTTCTACATCGAAATGTTTATGAACATAATATGTCAACGTGCAATCACTTCGGAGTAGATGAACATATTGTAAACACTACTAAAAACCACTCCCTGCCAAAAAGATGTTATTTTAGTGCATGAAACAGAAACGAAGAACTTGTCATGCATTAGTACCACAGTGAAATGCGATCCAGTCTTCCAGCTTATGTCAGATTATTAATAAATCTCTGAAATGTTTATCGTTGAGACTCCACAAAGATGCTATACTGTTTGTGTGTTCGTTTGTTTCTTTCATTTTGTTGTTGTTGTTTTTACATATATATAACTCCTGAGCAGATAGTGCTCTTTAATACATTTTTGGAGGATCTATCTGAACACGAGTCTTTGATTTCATAGATCTGTATTGTCGGCTCGAAACGAGTAGTTGCATGGTGTCTGTACCAAAAACTAAGCCGACCCATGAGCTAACCCTCATTGATTGAAAAAAAGTAAGTAACTTTAATAGTGATGTACAGTTAACGACAAAAGTCCATGTTGCCCTGCTTCTCTTTGGTAACATTTCACAGATGGCTTTAAAATGTGGTAGGTACAAAAAAAATGGCCCATGAGGCGTAGAACAGTGTGTTGCAGATGTTATTACTACATTGTGACGTCCTCCATGATCTATTATACAAACATTCGGCAACATGGAATCTGTTTGTCTTACATGGTAAAAATGCAAAAAGTTGTCAATGGTGACGTTTTTCATGCGTCTGTCCTCAGGGAAATGATAATTAAGTACCAATCAAAGTCTGTGCATAATTCAGCTAAAGATAAATGTCGAGAGAATATCAAAATTTATTCCAGTTGTCATTTTGATTGATTCTTGCAGGAAGGAGATGTCCATCTTACGTTTAAAAGCTGTTTTGTCACCATCCTAATTTTCCTTTTACCTCACCACACCCCCAACGGTCTTCCTACCTCGGTAATAACACTTGCTTTTACAGGGAAACAGCTATCGCCCTTCACAGTATTTACACTGTTATTGGGTTTAACATTAATCAGGGAGACATTTTGCTACAATTTGAGCATGTCTATGCAGTCAGTGACAGATGCTAAAGTAGCACTGGATCGACTACAGATATTTCTTGAGATACGTGGATCAAGATGCGTTGCGAAAGCTGGAGGAGTCTGAGAAAAAAGTAATCGCTCTTTCACGTATCAAGTAGCCACCAAAAAACGTACACAGTCCGGGGTTGTTAATTTTGTAAATTACAAGAAACCAAACGATTTCCCTGTAGAGAATGCTCTTATAAACACTTCGCTCTCAATCATCGAAAGCAACTTCTATGTCGTTTCTGAGGTGCCAGAAGATAGTAACGTTTACGGGATCTCTTCTGGATCTGCAGAAGGGCATCGAGAAAATGTGTCTAGCTTGAAACAGGCGGATGTCTTCATGGCTGAGGTATCGTGTTCTTGGAGCCAAGATCATCTTTCGAACGCTTTGAAAAGTGTTACTCTGAAATTCACAAGCTGTGATATTCTAACGACGACAGGAGAAGTTGGAGGTGGAAAGTCCACCCTATTATTTGCTATCCTAGGAGAGCTGCCGTTAAGTGAGGATGAGATATCCTGTTATAATAAAGTGGCTTATGCTCCTCAAATACCTTGGATATTCTCTGGGACCATGAGAGAAAATATTTTGTTTGGGCTTCCATTTGATGAGCAAAGTTTCAAAAGGTTGTAGACATCGGCGAATTGACGGAAGATTTGACGGAGTTTGCTAATGGTGATCTCACAGATTGGACAGCCAGGAGCGACCCTCAGTGGAGGTCAGAAAGCGAGGGTGGGATTAGCACCGGCAGTTTATTCAAACACCACGCACGTGAGCACAGACGACAAAGCTCGTTAAGTCGCTACGAATTTAGGGAGATGAGAAAAAACATGGGAGTGATGAGCCGACGACGATCTGTGGTTTCAACTTCTGTCTTGGAAATTTCAAATGACTGCCCCAAGCGTTCAAGAAGTTATATTGGTGAGACTGGCAGGGCCTTCAACACAAGAAAGAAAGAACACCTCAGAAATGTGAAAACCGCGGCAAAAGGCTCAAGAATTTCCAATCACGTCTGGGCCAATACTCACGCAATAGACTTTGATAATGCATCTATTATTGACAAAGGCAGTTTTAGAACAAGAAAAACACTAGAAGCGTGGCATTCCAAGTTAACTCCCAATGCGGACAACAATTCCTGTCCTTTGCCCGGACAATACAACATTCTTTTTAACAAACATTCTTAGTTATTAGCATTTTTAATTTCCTACTTTATACTTCACACCTAGTATTTTTAACAAACATTCTTAGTTATTAGCATTTTTAATTTCCTACTTTGTACTTCACACCTAGTATTTCTTACCTTTTTATCATTTTACCCGTTGAAGGCTGTAGCGCAAACAGCCGAAAGCTCGTATTTTTAAAAGTTTTAGCCAGAGATCGTTTTTTAAATTTTACAAAGTGCATCTATGTTTGAATTCGAAGATACAAAGCCTATGAGAAGGAAATCTTCCACCTCAAAGGTTCTTGGAAAAAGCAAAGGTAACAAAGAGACAAACATCTTGGAGTTTGAGGGTCTTCCAAAGTTGTTACCAGTGCAGGGGGAAGATCGAGACAGCCTTTCAGAGATAGACGTCGATGCATTTCAAATTACACAAGAACTATTGCCCAATGATCATGAACGACCCGACATTGAAATGAAAGATCGGACTTTGCATATCACTACTTTGCTCGCTCCTTCCATCAGTTTCTGTTAACTCGTAAGAAAGATTTAAAACTGACACATTGACTGTGATTAATAACATAAACGGTCGTAGCCTTATAGACTCAGGAATTCAGCAGTAAATCGAAATTATCCATAATGCATGCGGCGGCTTTGTCACGTGTTCAGTTGTGCGGGTAAATCATCTCATAGCATGGTCGAGAAATAAATTGAATATTATAGCTGTTTTCTCACTTTTCATGCGGTTATGTGCTTATGATAGATAGCTACTGTTGGTGTTACCGTATTCAGAGATTCTAAATGTCCCACAGAAAAAAAAAGTCAGAAATCCAGCTCATCCCAAGAAATGCCAACTCTCCTATTTGGTTATAGCTACTCCATGATTTGATTAAACAATAAACGACCTTACCTTTTTGTAAACAAGTCCTATTAACGCCACTTTTAATTTCAGTCCCCACAGCTCTGTAAGGTAGTCATAGTGTTGTGTTGTGACAGCTTGTACCACACTCATTGCACCTAAGAGTGCCACGTAAGAAAACGCGAACTTCGTGTTTAGTTCTGATCCATCGTTTAAAACTTTTAACAAAAGCCACAGACATAATGGCAGCAGGGAAAAGCTCAGAGACCTGAGAACTTGCAAAGTTAGCATTGTCATAGCTGATCTCCAAGGAATAATGGCAACCAATGCCTTCCATAGACGTGGTTTCTTGTTTCTTAATTGCCTTTCCTCTAATTCTCTGAGCCAATTCTTTTCCGCTTTTCCTACGAGAAGTTCAGCTCTTTGGTCTTCAAGTAGAGGGAGCAGATCTTGATGACTGAGCGACCTCTTATTTCCCAGTTTCAACACGTCATTCATCCAAAAAAAAAACAGAACGGATAGAACACCCGCCCTCGCTCTTGGATTTGTGCTATTTGCAGTGTCGACCATTTTCCTTGTTGATTGGAGAAAGAATCAAATCTACGTCATGATACATATCATTGGGATAATTTGAAGATTATCCTTTTAATAGGTTAGCTGATAACACGAATACTTCGATAGCAATTTGTAATAAAGTTCGGATACAACGCGTGCTGTCATTGGTTAAAAGAACGTCCTCTATGAGAGTTCATATGATAAGCTCAGTTATGCATGCATTCTGATTGGTTCTCACTTATGATCTATTGGAGGACAGACGTATAGATGACGTCCTCATTAAAACTTTTTTTTTAATTCTTTATTATATAAAACAAATAGATTCCAAGTTGCCGTGCGTCTGTTCAGTAAGAGATCACAGAGGACGTCAAAATGTGGTAAGAACATCAGTGCCACACTCGGCTACGCCTTGTGTGCCACTTTTTTGTTCCTACCACATTTTGACGTCATCTGTGGATCTATTACTGAACAGACGTATGGCAACTTTGAATCTATCTGTTAAATAGAGCATAGAACTAAGCTAAAGCTGTCACGCCATCTGCCAAATTGTACCATATTCGACCTTTTCCGGGACTTCTTTCTAGATTTTCTTTCGTTAATTGAAAGTAATATTTCGGAACAAGTGAGAGAAAGTTTGCAAAAATGCCAGGCGCAGTAATTTACGTTACTGTAACGTGAACAGAGACAAAAATCCTCAAAGATAAAACAAAATGGACAGTCCGAGTTTTAAAGGTTTTCACGCTCAGTTAGATTGCAAGTTTACGTACGTACGGTAATAAAAAAAATGTGAATCATGACGGTGTCAGAGCGACTGCGATCATGCTGAGGTCTATCGCAGCTAGCTCATGATGGCGATCTTCGGTCATCGCAGTGGAGCAAGCCTCAGGAACTAAATAGACTACCCTTCGAATGGAAATATAAGAGCTTGCTCTGATAACCTTTCCGATGCCTTGAGTGGAAAGCCACATCAGTCACTGCAGCCGAGTTTTACGGCGCTGTCATTCCATGCGATCTTCATGTCCTGGTGAATTTGGCTGTCGTTCATCCATAAAACAGTCGCCTTGAATAGTTTCTTTTCTACTTGTCATGTGAAATAACTTGCGTATTTTTGTGAGCCACGATCGATTGGGCCGAGTTTCACTGAAAATTTCACTTTCAGGTTCCGTATTAGAAACTAAAAAAACTTCAAGAAAAAGGGTTACATTCGACATGACGAACTATTTTAATTTGTAAACTATTGCAGAATATGAACTTTGATGGTTTTTGAACTTTGATGGTTTGACATTTTTGACAGCTTGAGTCTTGTACAACCAATCATAATATTTGAACCATTCTAACAGGGATTCTGATTGGCTTATTGTGGCGTGCTTTATGAGAGTATAGAGCATGCTGACGACACTGTTGTTCGCTATGGAAATACAGTTTGTTTTGAAAATTGAAAGTAATTCTTGGGGAATTTAATGAATTCTTTATTATAAAACAAATAGAGAAGCCTTGACTATGCTCTGTTCTGTTGTAAAGTACTTAGGAAGCGGCTAGAGCACTCAAGAAGTAGGGAGAAACACTCGACTACGTCTCGTGTTTCCCCCTAAACTTCTTTCGTGCTCTAGCCGCTTTCTGCGTGCTTTGTATAGGTAATCACATGAGGCCAAGTACTATTAAGGATTAATTGCACGAGAGTTTTCAAATTTTCCAAAATTGCCCGAGTCGCTTCGCGACTCGGGCAATTTGGAAAATTTTGAAAACTCAAGTGCAATTAATCCTTAATAGTACGAGGTCTCATGGGATTACTTGTTTATCAATAAAGGGCAAAATTTATACGAAGGAAAATCACGCGCGCAGTCTATTTTTATCTGGGAAGCAACGGATTAGCAATGCAACGGATTAGCCAATCATTAACAGGTAATCATGCCCTCTCTTGATTACTAAAAATGCCCTCGATTAAGAAAAAAATGCCCTCTCTCTTAACCAATCAGCGCTCAGTAATTTTGCCCTTTATTGATAAACAACAGAACAGAGCACAATGAAGGCTTCTCTATTTGTTAAATAATTACCACAAAGCGCTTCAACTTCTTAATGAGCAATAAAAGAAACAAAATCATAAGCGATGATAATAATAATGAAAGCGATAATGATAATGTTTATGCAGCATAAAGCCGTCAATGTAAGAAGCTCTGGTATTAAAGGAGGTCCTGTTACTTGAGTACATAAGTAAAAATACAAAAGGTCTAAGAGGTTAAAATTCATTACGAACGTCACACGGCCGAAAATATTTAAAAAGAAGCAACATCTACATATAAATTTATCATCTAATTAAGGAAAAAGTCTTTAGTCTCCTTGAGAATTCAGTGAACGATTCCTCTGATTTAATATGGCGAGGAAGACCGTTAAATTCCACCGCATCAGTAAAATAAAAAGATCTTATGGCAAACTCTTGGTTGACTTTCGGAATACGAATGTCATTACAGCGTCTAGTCAAAACTGTGTGTACAGAGGCATTAAAATAAAAATAGTCATTTTTCGATAAGATTGTACTAAACCATCTAAGCATTTCCTGGTTAACAAGACGATGTGAAGTCTACGCTTATTAATCAAGGGCACTAGACCCAAAGTAGCATTCAGTGCAGCTCTATCGCTTGTCTTATGATGTAGCTATCACTTTATCTTATGAAATTTAAAAAACGATCTCTGGCTAAAACTTTTAAAAATACGAGCTTTCGGCTGTTTGCGCTACAGCCTTCAACGGGTAAAATGATAAAAAGGTAAAAAATACTAGGTGTGAAGTACAAAGTAAAAATTAAAAATGCTGATAACTAGGAATGTTTGTTAAAAAGAATGTTGTATTGTCCGGGCAAAATCACTTTACCGTCTGTCTCATGATGTACTTAACCTTATCGTTTTATCGCTTGTCTTATGATGTAGTAAAATTCAATGTGGGTTACGACGTTCCGATTGCTTACCTTTAGTCACCTTTAAACGAAAAAGAAGCAAAGTAACAGCATACATTCAAAATGCGACTATTCAAGTCGAGAGGGAATTCACGTAAGACAGGCAAGAACTATTCGCTGCCGCTATATTCACGACTAACAACCAGAACCTTCTTTACGACATCATGTAAGTAAAGAACTCTATCTATCTGTTGCTTCTCGAAATCTATTCTGAGCGGTTTGGTGGATTGCACTGGCACCTACGGGCGGAATCCATTTCTACTTACCACTTTCTTCAGAGAGCTCTAAAATCCAGAAAAAAGTATGAACTTGTTCTTTGCTTTCACTCGTTTGCATCAGATTTTTTTCGGAATAATTAGAAAGTATTTTCTTTTGTAAGTTTTGTATTGTCTCGTATGTAAATATCTGGTACTCTGAAATAATATCAAACTGAGGATAAAGTTCACTCATTCAGTTACTAAACACAAGCGTGAGGAAGATATATTGTAAAGAGCCTCTTCATTTGAAAAACATGAAATGATGCGCATAGAATTAATCTATGTAGAACTCTTTTTCTTCTTCTCAAGATTTTGAGTTTCGTGCATGAAACGTAAGTGATTACCTTTGTCTTCCCGCTGTCTAGAGCATCAAAACTTGAATGATCTTATCAACGATTATTTTCAACTACTCGAGACAAGCAATTATGCTTTTATCAAAAACAAACCTGTTTTCTACTTCAGTACAACAGGCTTGGCAGCGGGGAGGCGGAGCGAGGCACGTTTTCGAGTTGTGGTTGGCTAAAAATAAGCAATTAAGGTTTTGTGGGGGAACAATTGCGGACAAGTCAGTTTGTTGACTGTTCACACGAAAAAAGATGCACCGACGCGAAAAACTTCCAGAAACACTAATTGTGCTAGCACGAGGGTTTTACTTTATTTTTACTTATCTCGTGTAAAAGTTCCGTAAAAGTATGCAGAAGGTTTCTTACTGCGATGTACGCACTGTTTGCTCTTCCTTGTTCGCTTAGAAGGGAGTAAAATAAAGTTTCCCACCACAAGCGAGAGAATCTTTAATATCACCAGTTTTTATTCGAGTTATAATCATATTGTATTTATTCATGTTTCAATGCACTGCAGACACTGCAAACGGAACGCTGAGAGACGTGGTTGAAGCACCCACTGTTGCCTTAGGGCAAACAATAACTCAACCAAATTTTCAATCTACACTAGCATTTGTTCGCGAATTTCGAAGAAGTGAGGAGGTAGTTCCGTCGCTTTGGGTCGTTCTCGTGATTCAAGCTGTTTCTGAACTTCCTGTGGCTCAATATCACGGAAGACTGAGACTAAGAGCCTCAATTTAAGTGAACTCTTGTTTTTGGGTAACCATACAGGGAAAGTATACTTATCCATTTTCTTTTACAGAGTACTTTATTAGAGTGATTGTCAGCCAATTTAATCATTTTTTTCTTAGGCGATTTAGGGAAGGTGCGCTTTTTATTGGAAGGGGTGGGGAAGGGGGGGGGGGGTGAGCCGGGGCTTCGGAGGGGAGGGTCATTAGTAAGTTTTTTACAAATTGGGGAGGGTCAAACCTGTTTTATTCGCAACCGGGGGAGGGTCACAATTTTTTTTGGCCAGGAAAAAATTACTCCATGTCGCCTAGTTGATTCTTATTTGTAAGCAAACACGCGAAGTGTATAGAAACCTAAAACTTGTATATACAAGCAAAGCTACCTATCAAGATTAATCTAGATCATCCAGGTGTCGAAATGATATATCAAAACGCTATCTTCTCCCAACTAACGTAGTCGTCTCTCTCGACCCATGCCCGCTTTCGTCCATATTTTGACGGGAGTAATGTTTCCGCCCGAGGTTCTGGTAACCAGCCCAGGTCTTCATCTTTCTACTTCTCTGGACTTACACTTTAACTTGTTCTCGCACTTGATGTGCCACCAACAGAGTCAGAGGAGTAGCGGGCATATTTTTAGAATGGCGAGTCGGCAAACAGCCACGATACCCACAAGTTGCTCCATCTGACCTCGTGAAATCCTCGCAGTCACCACAAGTGCATTTCCCTCATTCTATTCCTGTTACATCATTGCCCATTTTCAAGTTTTCACCGTGCAATCACACGCCACGCAATTAACTGCTTTGCGCAGACGCAGTTATGTGAGTGTGAATAACACTTCCGGTGAGTTATTTTCACTTCCGGTTATTTTTGTCTTCGAGGAGGTGGGGGAAGGGTCAGATGTTTTTGTGTAAGTATTTGTGAAGGGTCATGCATTAATCCATTCTGGGAAGTGGGAAGGCCACGAATTTTTTCACAAAAAATTTCTAAAATACCCCTACCCACCCCTCCCAGTAAAAAACGTACCTTCCCTTATTTGAGCAAAGTCTGATAGGACTGCGGGTTTGGAGGTCCAAAGCCTTCGATAATTTTCGTATAGAAAGGAGTTGCTCAAAATTAATAAAATAAATATACCCAAAGGCCTTCATGAGACTCTTCCCAAAAATTAGCATTCAGATCAAATGACTTGCTAAATTCCGGATGGCTTAAAACACTGTTTGTCGTATATTGTTGTTTAACTGGTCGAAGGGGTCTGAAATATAAGTAGACTGAAAGAGCTGTACTTTTTCAACTCAGATGACGCTCATGTAAATTCCATATCAAACTCATTGCACTCCTTTTGGAGAAAGTTTTGGGTGTCAGAGACGACATAGCGATAAAAACCAAACACTTCGACTGAAATTAAATATAAGATATCGAGTATTCTACATATTATTTTTCAAAAACATCAAATGATCCTCTCCGTAGGCAAAAAACCAACCGATTTTATGCAATTGTTTCATCAGAGTTTAATTACAAAGGAAACTGTATCGAAAAGACTTTCGCATTTAATGGGGCATCAACGGGGTAGCTTTGAAATGTTTTTAAGCAAGCCTAGCACATCTGCAGTCGTGCTAGGAGATTATGGCGAACTGAACTAGAAAAAGTTAGATTTTTATGTTTCTACATCGAAATATTTATGAACATAATATGTCAAAAAGTAATTACCTGGAAGTAGACGAGCATATTGTAATCACTTTTAAAACCACCCCTCCCAAAAAGATGTTATTTTAGTGCATGAACCAGGAACGAAGAGCTTATCGTGTATTAGTACCATAAAGGGTTCATCCAAATAGTCATACTTCGATTTTAATCGAGGGTCGAAAATACTGACCAAATTTCTAGTTCGTCTTTAAAAAAAGAACCGAATAGTTGATCAACATGCACCTCCTACAGCATTTATCTTAATAGACTTTACTTATTTTCAGTTAAACACTCGTCTTCCATTCATCATAGTTTCCTATTCCCCTGACACTTAGAGAGGCCACTATTAAATTCATAACGGTGTTAACACGTGAAGTGAATAAAATTTGAAGTGAATGATTTGCATTTTCATGATAAATTTGACTCGATAGTTGACAAAAAGCCTCCAACCAAACATAAATGGAATCGCTTTCGAATTCTACGATTAAAAACAGAGAAACAAATGCACACAAAGTCTGAAGAATATTTAAATAGCAGCGCTCATGGCATGAAATGGCGTGATACACAGTGATGATTAAGGCTAAGGAGAACCAATACCGAAATCTAAGGCTGTCCGCTGTCTTTGATAGCATAAATAGAGGTGAGTGGCAAAGTCAAGAATGAAAGTCTAACTGCAGAATACCCGGCCACTTTGGTCAGCCTCACTTACATATGTCGGGAGGCTTTGAAAATCGAGGCATAACACAATAGACGCTATTCTTATTCAATGACATATGAATGAGTGGCCGGGTATTCTGCAGTTGCTCCCAAAGATGATATCAACTAACAGCCAAATTTTTCATCTGATGAAATGCTTGCCATTTGATTTCAAGTCGTTAAGAGGAACCTCGATGAATGACCCGGCGAATCCAAGAGCAAGAGCGAGTGTTCTATCTATCTTGTTCTTTGGGTGGATGAATAACGTGTTGAAAGTAGGGAACAAGAAGTCGCTTGGTGATCAGGATCTCTTTCCATTCCTCGAAGACCAAAAGGCTGAGTTGCTCGTGAGCAGAGCAGAAAGGTGTTGGCTTAGTGAATTAAGAAAAAGCCAATTACAAACCAAGAAGCCACGTTTGTGGAGAGCAGCGATCGCCTTAATTCCTTGGAAATCAGTCATAAAAAAGTTCATTTTACAAATGCTGACGTCTTTGAGTTATGTCCTGCTGCCCCTGAGTCTGCGGTTCGTGCTGAAAGCCCTTAGTGATGGGTCAGAACTAGACACGAATGTTGCGTTCATCAGCGTGGCACTCTTAGGGGCTATGAGTGTGGTCCCAGCTTTAGCGACACAGCAGTATGACCACCTTACGGAGCTGTGGGGCTTGAAGCTGAAAGTGGCATCGATAGGACTCCTTTACAATAAGGTGAGACTGTTTCCTTGGTGAGGATAGATCACACTTAATTTTGATAGACCTATCGTCGGTAATGTTTTCCACTCTAAACTCTGAGAGCTTCTGCTCGGTCTTGGTCTGCTTTTCTCACCTTGAAAGCAAATAGGGAGGTATGCGTTTTAGGCCTGCCTGAGGCTCCTTACACTTTTACTGTATGTCGTCCATGGTTTCTACTCCACTGTGATCTTTACTTGCGACTATTAGAGATGGGCGGGCAAGCAGATCTCAGTAGTAGATTCACTCATTTATAATCTAACGGGCAGTCCACCGCAGGCAATCACAGATGAGAAACATTACTCCTCTCTAAGAAAATATTGGGAAGATTTTAGCGAATGTGGAGTAATGTGCTGTAGAATGATATTTTGGAGAGATTTGTATTATTTACTGTTTCGCTGAATACGTTGTTTCGCTTCGATCTCCCCACGTTGAAACTTAAGGTTAGCCTGGTGCGCCTCCTATATACTTATTTCACTATGTGTGAAAAGCATCAATTCATAATTTTTTTTTCTAGATTCTGTCGATGAATTGTTACTGCCTGGAAAATACAGTATCTGGAAACACCATAAATCAAACGCATAATACCTGTAGCTGTGATCTTTTATTGTTACTATCGCTGTATTGAAAATGTCATTTAAAAGCCAGGACAAAATTCCAACTTCTAGCTCTAATCAATCAGCTTGCTAACTTACTAAAATGCAATTCAGTTTGCCTAGAGGCCCAAAGTGTAAAATTCAAAGGATTAATTTCCCTTTGAATATTACCTTAGCGGATAGAGTCAAAGAAGATTGACCCACTTTGGCAGAGCTGCAAGACTTGGCACAGAAGCTTGACAAGTGGAACCCTCTAAGGCGTCATTTTCTTCACATGGATGAGTCCAAAGATTGAACATATTAAGAAAAATTCAGGCCTATACGGGATTTTAACCCTTGACCTCTGATACTGGTGCAGCTCAAATACATGACTTTCATATATTCACAGTCGTTTGTTCACCACTTCACGGGATTATTTGGAACCAACATAATGTCCAGCTCCCAGTGGGCTTGTTAGCTCAGTTGTAGAGCACTGTATCGGTATCGCAGAGGTCATGGGTTCAAATCCCGTACAGGCCTGAATTTTTTTCAGGCCTTATTTTCACTACTTCTCAAGTAGTGTTTCTCCGCAGTTCTTTCATATATTCGCAGTCGTTTAACAGTTTTGTTCTTTTCTTAAACCTAGGAAAAACCGTGCTAAAAAAGCCCGAATGATTTTGGGTTGTAGTTGTGACAGGATTATTCACAAACGGAATAATCCACGAGCTAGTGGATAAAGTAGATAAAAAACTTAATGGATGTTAAGATATATAATTATCAAACACATTTCTCAGCGAAATGATAAAAGGCTTTAAACTGAATTTGAGACATTTATCCCAACAATCAGGGTGGAAACCAAACTAAAATTGAAAGATTCTTGCAACGACGTCTTAAAAAGTAGAGAGATCATCAAACGGAAAGCATTGTCCTCTTCCATCGAGGATTAATCTACGAGGTTCATCTCCGTACAGTTTTAATCCAATTATCAAGGAAAGTCACTGTCATTGATTTAAAATGACTGGTTTTAAGCCGTGATAGTGTTATACTATAGCCATTTCTCATCTGGCTTGATGACTTAGTTGGCTACAGCGCCTTTCAGGTTTTTTTTAGGACTGTCATGGACTCGAGGCTCGTGTTAAGTAGGTTTTATTGTCTCAACTACTCTAATCATAATTTCTAACTACGAAACCAGACAAAAGGAATCAGTTTTTAGTTTTCCTGCTCTGGGTCTGGCTCTTTACCATTTCAGCGAATGTTCCACCGTTTCTCATCAACATTTCGGGTTCGTCAAACTCCACTACTCGTCCACCATCGAGAACCAGAACCTTGTCATAGTCCATGATGGTGTTGAGACGATGAGCGATGGTAAGCACCGTGGAGTCTTTAAACTTGTGACGAATAACCTGCTGGATCTGACGGTCAGTCTTGAAATCCACATTGGCAGTGGCTTCATCCATGACGATGATCTTGCTCTTCTGGACCAGAGCTCGAGCCAAACAGATCAGCTGCCTCTCACCAACGCTGAAGTTTGCTCCGGATTCTTTCAGTTTGAATTGGAGCTGATCTGGGAGATCCTCTACAAGAGCCTTCAACTGCACTTCTTCCAACGCCATCCAGAGCTCTGCATCTGTGTGCTCTATGAATGGATCCAAGTTCTTTCTCAACGTTCCAACAAAGAGCACTGGATCTTGCGTTATAACGACCATGGACCTCCGAGCCTCCTGTAGATTGATAGATGTAAGGTCAACACCATCGATGAACACCTGCGCAGATGAAATATAAATTATGGATTTAAGAAAATTTTTGGTTCACCTTATGTCTACCTGCAGGTATAAATATAGTGGTGATAAAATCCACGTCGTGAAAGGCCAGGGTACCAATCGTTTCACAAACTTAATATATAACTGAGACATTTTTGTCACAAGGAGCCTAAGCTTTGCTGCTTTCTTCCCAAATTGAAACCAATGTGACTTGAATATAGAGAATAAAGCTAACTTGCATCATTTCATACTATTACCTTCCCTGAGGGTTCTGGCATACGGAACAAAGCAGACACCAGAGATGACTTTCCAGCGCCAGTTCGACCCACAACTCCAATCTTTTCTCTCTCATAGGTGTTAAAGGTGATGTCCTTTAATACACAAGGTCCGCCTTCATAGTAAGCTAAAGAAAGTTGCTTTATTTTCAGGCTTCCTTTGTCGGGCCATGACTGAGGGGGGCGGGTTTCAATGCTGTAACCGGGCTCAGAGCCAATCTTTGCATATGACATCACTCGCTCAACTGATGTCATCAGATTTTCTACTTCTGAGGTCAGGCGTACAGAATATTGTGTGAGATCCAGAGATTGCAGTACGTACGTTAAAGCGAGTCCAGCCAGTACTGAAAGATAAAAGTCTCCAAAATAAACTGCGATATTTCAGTATTATAGTATACCCAAGGAGAGATAAACCAGCCAAATGAAATTCCAAGCACTTTATCGTTCTGTACACATCTCTTAAAAGTGAGTTAAAAGAGTTAAGTGAGGCGGAGAAAAAAATTGTAACAAGAACGTATCCCGCATTGTTTCAGCAAATGCTTGCGTGTACTCACCAGGATTTTCTACGACCAAAATAGCAGTTAATGCAACAATCGTGACAAACAAACTGCACATCAGATCCAAGCGAATACTCAACCAGCGGGTGCATGATATTACCATAATGAAAGCTTGTGTGTTCTCGTCCTGATACCTTCAGGAGAAAGAATTGATCCAAATTGTTCATGGAACAAATGAATATAGCTAATAAGGCCAATTTTTCTTGGTCTGAACACAGTGAATGAATTCTGATGAAAATGGGAACAGGTAACGAAAGAAGAAAAAACAACTTCCATTGAGCGAACTACTTGGAAATAACCTCTGCTATTTCAAAAAATTTAAATTAAACTCAAATCTCTTAAGCAATAACAAACACTTGAAAGGCCAGAAATTTGACAAACTATGCTGAACCTCGTCAAACTGTGCTGAACCTTTGCGCTATAGACAGATGTCACCGAAAAAGATAGTAACAATTCTTATCATTTTCCTGTCTTGCTGCTCAAAGTTTACCACAAGGGTAAAATCTTTTTTAAAAAAAAGGAAGAGCTGAAGACAATAACTTGCAGTCGAGCTTCAAACTGTTGACAGCAGTTCTCGAGAACTAACCTGTAGAACTTTTCTATAAAGGCGTCGTCCATATTTGAAGTGTGAATTATTTCAAGCCCATTTAGGGTGTCTGTGATATGTGAGTATACAGGGCTGCACTTGATTGCCTCGATCCTTTTCAGTCCTCGTGAAGACTTCAATTGATAACGCGCATAATAGCCAAATATCGCAATGATTGGAAGTAGGGCCAAGAAAAGCCAGTAGTTTGTTGCAGCAGGAACCAAAACAGTACATAGCGAGAATAAGGAAAATTTGATGGCTTCCAAGAACCGAGGCGGTAAAACGTCGTCCATGCAGCCAATATCTCTGGAGAATCGATTGAGGATACGAACAGCTGGGTTTGTGTCGAAAAAGAACACAGGAGCCTTGATCGTCGCTATGGTCATTTTGTTGTGCAGGGTTTCGGACGCTTTTAGGAGAATGTAGTAAAACAATAAAGACGATGCTGTCATGATAATGATTGACACAGCAACCAGAATGGCGTAAATAACATGGGTGTCCACGGCTTTCTGCTTTTCATTTGACATCTCAGCAATTTTAGCCAACCACCAGTTTGGAACTATTAGGGAAACTGAAACATTTCAAGTATTAGAAAAGAAGTCTTAATCCTGACCTGATGAAAAGAAGGCGTTAGGTACAAAATCAAGACCCTACAAATCCTTAAGGTAAATTAAATTTATTTTAATATTCTCCTACAGTTATTTGAACGATAATTAATAGCCAAAGACGATGCCATTGAAGGAAGGATCTTGACATCAGTGTGGAACTCAACGCTTCTGCCAAAAAAAACTGTCGTAAGTTGAATTGACAATAAAAGGGATCTTTTCCCTTAAAGGTCGTAAATGAACCTCTTGCTGGTTTTCACTTCCTTGTCATATTTTTAAATTCAAGATCAAAAAACCTCTAATGGTAAGATTGCCTTTACCATGCTAAGAAATGAGAAAACCCCTAACATGCTAAGGAACCTCGAACGTGCGATACGTTTACACATGTGCGCATGCGCATGTGATTCATGAACTTTGTTACCAAAATGTAGACATGCTGTATTAAAAATCATTCCGTAACCTCCAAGAACTCGGTTGTTGATTTTGAAGATAGATATTGGCTGAACGCAGGATTTTCTTTCGTAAAAATAAGATATTTTTTCCTTTTTTGAAAATTGCCTGTTTGTGATGATAGAAAAAAGAATTCATGCAGGCCTCTGAAAACTGAAATGAAAACTGTCGTTACCTTGTGCTGCTATCAAGGAAACTGCAAGAACCAAGATCATGGGTAGTGGTAGACCCTTCTTGAAATATTTACAATAAAGTCGCCAGGTGACAGTGCCAGACATCAAATTTTCTTCGCCTTCTTTTATACCAGCAACGGGTTGTTCCGGAGCACTGGGCACTGGTTCCATTTTTGAAAGGAGAAAACGATCTCTCTCCTCCACTGTAGACAACTCTTGATTACCTTCAAATTCCAAGATGCTTGTTTCTTTGTTACCTTTGCATTTTGCGAGAACATTTGAGGTGGACAACTTTCTTTGGGGCTTTTTACCTCTTAACTCAAACATAGTTACACTTCTTGAAATCTTTGGGCAGTCATCTGTAGTTTTCAAGACAGTAGGTGAAACGAATGATCGACGTCGGCTCGTCATCCTCGTGAAATGTCCTTCCTTGCTAAATTGGAAGTGACTCAGCGAGCTTTTCCGTCTCTGTTCATGCACATGGTGCTTGAACAATTCCTTGAGATCAGAAAATATCCCGTCTTGTCTAAGTTCCGTGAAGGTTCCCTCATTGATGATTGAGCCATTCTTCATTACAGCGATGTGATCCAGACCTTTCAAATGTTGCAGCTGGTGAGTGACTAATAAACGTATGCTGCCAGACAAATGATTACAAATACAGCCCTCGAACAGTTTCTTTCCTACTTTAGTATCCACTGCACTTAATGGATCATCAAGTAAGTAAATATCGGCATCTGAATAAACTGCTCGTGCTAATCCCACCCGCGCTTTCTGACCACCACTGAGGGTTTCTCCTCGCTCTCCGATCTCTGTGAGATCGCCATGGACGAGATCCGTAAAATCTTTGGTCAAACCGCATATATCTACAACATGTTGAAACTTCTGCTCGTCAAATGGAAGCCCAAACAAAATGTTCTCTCTTATGGTTCCAGAGAATACCCAAGGTACTTGAGGAGCATAGGCTATCTTGCCTTGATAAGAAATCTTTCCCTCGTGAAGAGGTAGTTCTCCAAGGACGGCTCGTAACAGGGTTGACTTTCCACTTCCAACTTCACCTATTATAGCGAGGATTTTGCTACTTATGATGTCTAAAGTAATGTCAGTTAAGGTAGTGGGAAGATCCTTTTGGTTCCAAGAGCAAGAAACATTAGTGATTGAGAGGCACAGCTTTTTAAAGTGAGAGGCATTTCCTTGATGTTCTTCAATAGATCCATGAGTAGCTAGCCAAACCGGTCTATCCTGGGGCAAGTAAGGTGTGTCATCCAAGGGGACCGTTGGAGTACTTATGGCTGGGGAGTTTTGAATGCTTGCTTGATGTGGTTTGCCTGAGGAGTTTTTCCGCCTCTTGTAGTTAGTTAACTTGACCAACACATTACTTTTCGAGCTCTCAGGGTGCTCGTCCTCAAAGTTTATGTGGTCTGTTGAGAGTTCGCCATTATTTTGATGTTGAGTTCCCCTAGGGTGATTATCACTTTCCTTGACAGAGAAGATAGGATTTACCAACCCATTTTCTTTCACTCTTAGCTTTGTCAAGAGCCGATCATCGTTTTCTCGGGATCCTTCAGGTTTAGCCACATAGTTAGATATCTGTTCTTCAAGAAACTTCTGAATTCTATTTAGTGCTGCTACTGCATCTGCGACCATTTGCATACACATACTCAAATTGTAGCAAAATGTCGACCTGATTGTTGTTAAGCCCAAAAGCAGAGTAAATACCGTAAATGTAGATAACTGTGTCTCCGTAAACGCCAATGTTACTACCGAGATGAGAGAGGCGATCGGAAGTGTCGTGAAGTACAAAACGACTAAGATGGCGACTATGACACCTTTTAAGCGTACAACGGACATCTCCTTTCTGCGAAAAAACAAAACAAAATTAAACGATAACTTCCTGTGACGAAAGACTCATCGACCTCTTCAGACTAGCACATTACTACTCCTGGCTTCAAACCATTTACCCTTTCTAACATATTTACACGTATTTTTTTTTCTTTTTACCTGCGAAGGTCATGCACAAGATCTCTAAAATTCCACTCCCAGGCATACATCTTTACTGCACGTATTCCAGAGATAATTTCATTCATTACCATCAGTCGCTCGTCTGTGAAAGAAGCTGCTTTCTCGCTTAGGCTGGCAGCTTTTTTCGCCAATAAAACTTGAAACGCCACGAGACAGAAAAACATACCAGCACCAGTGAGAGCTTCCAAACCGACCAGGTACCATAAGATCAGAATACTGATCACGAGCTCTATTGGAGCAGATAACACCATGCCCATTTGGTTCAGAGACTTCTCTATTTTCTGTGCGTCATTTGATACTAGATTTATGGTGTTTCCAGATGCTGTATTTATTAGGCTGTAACGATCCAATGAAACAACCTGAAAAGAACGGGTTCAAATTCTGTTTATAGGCAAAAAGGACATTGGGATCGTGGGATCGAGGAGCTTCAAGCGGAATTTCAGAAAATAAAATCCTTCGATATACGTAGTGATACGAAATATTGCATTGTAACGTTGTTTTTAATATTACTCAGGAAATGACGCCATTTTCTGAGTTTCAATCGGACTTTGAATGTTACTACTTCACTCGCTCCTTCCATCAGTTTCTGGTAACTCGTAAGTAAGTCCGCTGACTAGCGCATCAAGGCTTTTTATAGTCGCAGTTTTTTTATGTATGTGTGTGTCTTTTATAACTTTAGTTCTCACTGGTCAATTAGTTGAATGGAACTTTAGAAGTGGGCGGCTGTACACGATACTACACACGCTTAAATCTTCTTCAAATTCATGTGCTGCGATCCAAATCTGTCTTGATCTTCCTATGTCACGTTTCGACTCACAATCGCTCAAGAATATTTGGACTGCAACCACAGGCAGACCACACTGTGCTTTTGTAGTTGATAATTTTTGACATGAGACGAACAAAATTTACGAGGGTTATGAATGAAGCCCTGATAATTACATATCTAAATGACATCTCGGTCTGAATATCTCAATAAAGTTAAATGAAATGTTAATCGACGCATTTGACGCATTTTAGCATTCATTAGTCGTTGAAATCTTTTTTTTACAAAATTACTTTTAACCGGAGGCCGTTAAGAGAAGAAAGTGGCCGCCAACTACAACCTTCTTCCCTCCAAACTGCAATTAATGCCGAGCTGCTGGAAATTTCTTCGACGGCTGTTGATCAGTTGTTGATGCTCTATGTCTTCGCCTAATTCGAGCTTCATTCCTCTAACGTTTTCCGAAAAAATCGATCCTGAAATAATGAGAACAGCTTTCTCAATATGATCGGTGCTGCACTGTATAGTAAATTTGAAACGGTCTGCGAGCTTAGAATTCCTATGGTCGCTTAGTTTGGTCTTCCTGTGTTCCAACGCGATGGTCGTATGTTTACTGAGGTTTCTCCCGCGTACATCTGATAGCAAACTTTATCAGTTTTCTACCTCGGTAGGATATACCTCAGAATGCAATTTATGTGAACACAAGTGTGTTTGACTGATAGCAATTTAAGGTATTAGGAAATTAATAATTTACATGGAAAAATTACTCAGTTCTGATTGGTTAAGATACATGCACTTTTCAGGTAATTCAGTGCAGAAGAGAGTTAATTCAGTGCAGAAGAGGGTTAATTCAGTGCAAAGAAAGTAACAAATCAGACATTCTGATTGGTCAATAATCAAAGAAATTCACAGATAGCCAATCGAATGCGAGCCTTGGATGTCGCAAGAAAATTTGCGAGCGAAACAATGGCCGGCGTTTTAAGTAGGGTTCCTTTCGCCACCGCAGCTCAAAAGCAACTCAAACAACGAAACCACTGTGAAAAGCACTGCTTTTTGGTTGTCGGTTTGGAAAAAGTGGTGTTTAGAGAAGGGAATTGCCAAGGAAATCGAAAACTACGAGCCGACCCAGCTTAACACTTTGCTCGAGCGATCCAACGCCGAAATTACAAACAAACATGGTTAAACCTCAGAAACGACGATTCCATTTCATCGAAAGTGATTCGAACAGACTGAACAATTTTTTGAACTGTTTAGCCGGACTTTGGACTTTTTTGCGCCTTGAAGATATGAAGATATCATTGCATATTATTGTTTTGACCGAACGCACGTCTGAATAAATTATTTTGGCACTTGATGCGCGCGCTTTGCTTATGCTTAATTATGATAAGCCATCTCGTATTTTTCCATGTATATTATTAACACGTAATTACATGAAATTAGAAGATCCTCGCAGCTAAGAACACTACTGAAACTAGTAGTTGTAAGTAGGACCTGAAAAAAATTTTCAGGCCCGTACGGGATTTGAACCCATGACCTCTGCGATACCGGTGCAGCGCTCTACCAATTGAGCTAACAAGCCAACTGGGAGCTGGTCAATGAATTGGGTACAAATAAACATCCGAGTGAATGAAGATTTAGATATATGAAAATTCACATATTTGCACATATTTGTACCCAATTCATTGACCAGCTCCCAGTTGGCTTGTTAGCTCAATTGGTAGAGCGCTGCACCGGTATCGCAGAGGTCATGGGTTCAAATCCCGTACGGGCCTGAAAATTTTTCTCAGGTCCTACTTACAACTACTAGTTTCAGTAGTGTTCTTAGCTGCGAGGATCTTCTAATTTCATCTTTCCACCGCTGTGCAAATATGTGAATTTACGTAATTACATGATTTTTCTCGTGCAATTTGGAATATACAAGCTCTTGTTAATTTTTTCAAAGACCAGTCTTTAAAAAAATTACTCGTGCTTATTTATTCCAAATTGCACTCGAAATCATGTGATTATCTATACAAATTGAAAGAGTTTCTTTTACCTCAGAAAACACAGAACTATTTTCGTCCGCAGAAATGTTACTGACCGATCCAGCTTCCAACGTTTCCATGGGATAATTTATTTTAATCAATCAGCCGAAAAGCTCTAATTGTCCCCACGAGTCTTGTTCAAATCGGATCGTAAACAACTAAAGTGATTTACAGTGTTGCGTTTGTGCCTGAACTCCCCATTTTGCACAACAGTACTAGGGAGGACTCAAAACACTCTTCACTTTAACAAAACTGTGCATGTTAGTTAACGGGAAAAAATAATTTCCCAGCACTGAACCCAGTGACCAATTGATTCAAACGAATCAGAAACTTGGATTTTTGGATAAAAGTCCTATGTATAGCCAAAAAAGGTAATTGCTTTATTCCGGTCGTTGTTTAAGGAACCCTTTTGAGCAATAAACATCGACCCTTTTCAACCTTGTCAAAGCTAAATTTAACGTATTTTAATGGCACTAATTCCGTTATATGCTGAGGGGCATTAAAACTAAGTTTGCGAATTATTAAAGACTTAAATTGACGCATTGATCTTGATTAAAGAACATAAACGTTCTTAGCCTTATAGACTCAGAAATTCAGCAGTAAATCGAAGTTATCCACAATAAAGGCAAGTATGTAGTGGCCTTGTCATGTGTTCAGTTGTGCGGATAAATCATCTCATTGCATGGTCAAGGAATAAATTGAATATTACAGCTGTTTTCTCACTTTTCATGTGGTTATGTGCTGTTGTTAGATAGCGACTGTAGGTGTTATAGTATTCAGAGATTCTAAATGTCCCACAGAAAAAAACAGTCACAAATCCAGCTCATCCCAAAAAGTGCCAACTCTCCTATTTAGTCATAGCTACTCCATGATTTGATTAAACAATAAACGACCTTACCTTCTTGTAAACAAGTCCTGTTAACGCCACTTTTAATTTTAGTCCCCACAGCTCTGTAAGGTAGTTATAGTGTTGTGTTGTGCCAGCTTGTACCACACTCATTGCACCTAGGAGTGCCACGTAGGAAAACGCTAACTTCATGTTTAGTTCTGGCACATCGTTTAAAACTTTTAACAAAAGCCACAGACATAATGGCAGCAGGGAAAAGCTCAGAGACCTGAGAACTTGTAAAGTTAACATTGTCATAATTGATCTCCCAGGAATAATGGCAACCAATGCTTTCCATAGACGTGGTTTCTTGTTTCTTAATTTCCTTTCTTCTAATTCTCTGAGCCAATTCTTTTCCGCTTTTCCCACGAGAAGTTCAGCTCTTTGGTCTTCAAGTAGAGGGAGCAGATCTTGATCACTGAGCGACCTCTTATTTCCCAGTTTCAACACGTCATTCATCCAAAAAAGGAACAGAACAGATAGAACACCCGCTCTCGCTCTTGGATTTGTGCTGTTTGCAGTGTCAACCATTTTCCTAGTTGATCGGAGAAAGAATGAATTCATGTTACATATTATTGCTATCATGTTACATATTACTGGGATAATTTGAAGATTATGCTTTAATAGGTGGCTAATAACACGAATATTTCGATAACAAGTCTCTTGACAGGACTGCCCTGAGTTTTATTATTGGTTGATTTTAATAAGTGTGCCTCCTTGTTGATCGGAGAAAGAATGAATTTTATGTCCTTTTCGATAACAAGTAAGACTTCCTTTCTGTCTACTCTCAGGCTCTTGACAGGACAGCCCTGAGTTTTATTATTGGTTGATTTTTAATAAATGTTCCTATATATCTATCTTAATTACCACAAAGTGCCTTAACTTCTCAATGAGCAATAAAAGAAACAATATCATAAGCAATGATAATAATAGTAAAAACTATAATAATAATGTTTATGCAGGATAAACCTGTCAATGTAATAAGCCTTGGTATCAAAGGAGGTCCTGCTTTTAGAGTACATCAGTAAATATACAATACAGTGGACGATTCCTCTGATTTAATATGGCGAGGAAGACCATTAAATTCCACCGCATTAGTAAAATAAAAAGATCTCCTGGCAACCTCTAGTTTGAATTTCGGAATACGAATGTCATTACAGCATCTTGTCGAAACCGTTTGTACAGAGGCATTAAAATAAAAATAGTTATTTTTGGATAAGATGGTACTGAATCATTTAGGCATTTCCTGGTTAACAAGACGATGTGAAGTTTACCCCCATTAATCAAGGGCACTAGACCCAAAGTAGTATTCAGTACAGCTCTATTGCTTGTCTTATGATGTAGCTATCGCTTAGGGTTAGGGTTAGGTTTATCGTTTGTCTTATTCAATGTAAATTAAAATCTACCCTGAGCGGTTTAAAGGCTTGCACGGGCACCTACGCGCTGAATCCATTTCTACTTACCAATTTCTTTAAACAGCTTTAAAATCCAGAAAAAAAGTATGGACTTGTTCTTTGCTTTTACTCGCTAACATCAAATTTTTTCGGAATCTTTATGTAATATTTCTTTTTGTAAATTTTGCATTATTTGGTATGCAAATATCTATGAAATGAAATCAGCCTGAGGCTAAAGTTCAGTGATGCAGATACTGAACACAAGCTTGAGGAAGTTAAAAAGATTTATTGTTAAGAACCCCTTCAGTTGAAAAACATTAAATGATGATCTTAGGATAAATCTGTGTAGAACTCTTTTGTTTGTTCTCAAGATTTCACGCGACTTACCAGGACATTGCTTCTTTCGTGCACAAAACATGATTGCCTTTGTCTTTCCGCCGTCTGAAAAATCTAAACTTGAATGATCTTATCAGCGACTATATTCAGCTACTCGAGACAAGCAATTATGGTTTTATCAAAAATAGACTTGCTTTCTATTTCAGTACAACAGGCTTGGCTGCGGGGGGGCGGAACGAGGCCCGTTTTTGAGTAGCGGTTGGCTAAAATAAGGTTTTTAATATCACCAGTTTTTATTCCAGTTATAATCCTATTATATTTATTCATGTTCCAATGCACTGTAGACACTGCAAATGGAACCCTGAGAGACGTGGTGGAAGCACCCATTGTTGCCTTAGGGTAAACAATAACTCAACCAAATTTTCGCTCTACGATAGCATTTGTTCGCGAATTTCCGAAGAAGTGAGGAGGTAGTTCCATTGCTTTGGGTCGTTCTGGTGATTCAAGCTGTTTCTGGACTTCCTGTCGCTCAACTTCACGGAAGATTGAAACTAAGAGCCTCAATTTAAGTGGACTCTTGTCTTGGTAGCCATACAGGGAAAGTATACTCATCCAATTGTTTTTTTACAGAGTGCTTTATTGGTGTGATTGTCACCCAATTTAATCATGACTTCTGGGCGATTTATTTGAACAAAGTTTGATATGGCTGCGGGTTTAGAAGTCAATGGCCACTGAAGTTGCTCGAATTAAATAAATTTACCCAAAGGCCTTCATGAGACTGTGACCAATGATGAACACTCAGATGAAATGACTTGCTAAATTCCAGATGGCTTAAAACACTGTTTGTCGTACATTGTTGTTTAATTGGTCGAAGGGGTCTGAAATAGTTGTAGAGCACTGCATCGGTATCGCAGAGGTCATGGGTTCAAATCCCGTACAGGCCTGAATTTTTTTCAGGCCTTATTTTCACTACTGTTCAAGTAGTGTTTATCCGCAGTTCTTTCATATATTCACAGTCGTTTAACAGTTTTGTTGTTTTCTTAAACCTAGAGAAAAACGCGCTAAACAAAGCCCGATCGATTTTGGGCTGTAGTTGTGACAGGATTATTCACGAACTGAATAATCCACGAGCGAGTAGATAAAGTAGATAACAAACTTAATGGTTAGTAAGATATATAATTATCAAACACATTTCTTTGCGAAATGATAAAAGGCTTTGAACTGAATTTGAGACATTTATCCGAACAATCAGGGTGGAAACCAAACTTAGATTAAAGAATACTTGCAACGACGTCTTCAAAAGTAAAGAGATCATCCTCCAAATTCATGCGCTACGATCCAAATCTTTCTTGCTCTCTCGATGTGACGTTTCGTGTTACAATCGCTCAATAATATCTGCGCTGCAACCACAGGCAGACCACACTGTGTTTTTGTGGTTGATAATTGTTGTAATGAGACGAGCAAAATCTACGCGGGTTAAGAATGAACCCCAGAAAATTACATATCTAAATAACATCTCGGTCTGAATATCTCAATAAAGTTAAATGAAATATTAATCGACGCATTTGTGATTTTTTTTTTAGCCTTCATGAGTTGTTTAAAGCTTCTTTTTACGAAATTACTTTCAGCCGGAGGCCGTTAAGAGAAGAAAGTTGCCGCCAACTACAACCTCCCGACAGTTGTTGATCTGTTGTTGATGCTCTATGTCTTCGCCTAATTCGAGCTTTATTCCTCCTACGTTTTCCGAAAAAATCGATCCTGAAATGATGACTATAGCTTTCTCAATATGATCGGTGCTGCACTGTATGATAAATTTGAAACGTTCTGCGTGCTTAGGGACCGGTCATTATTTATCGCCTGGGGGGGGGGGGGGGTCGGAGTATTTTTGTTGTCACATCGGAGCATTTACCTGATCCCCCCGTAGAGTATCTAGTTTTTTAGAGATCCCCCCTTATCGGTAGTGGAAAGTTTCATGATCCCCCCCCCCTTTTCTCCCAGCCACCGCCAAATAACTTTTTGAATATGCAAGTGATATTTTAATAGTGGTACTTACGTCTCATGGACCTTGAACCACAACGGTAAATATTTGCTCGTCAGATACGAACTGAATTGTCGAGGAAGTGCCAATCTCAGGCTGTTCATCCAAATCCACGAAAACATAGTCATCGTCGCTCTCTGCCTCTCCACTTTCGGATTCTTCATGCTCGGATTCCACGTCATCTTCATCACTCGACAGTTCTTCTGTTATCACAGTCTCTTTATTCTGTCGGTAATAGTGACATCGAATGGCCTTCACTTTGTCAAGTTTCCGACCCACAGTCGTCAAACCATGCTTGTTGAGATACAGGTCTAGTTCTCTTACCCGCAACTTTTCAACTTTGCCACCCTCGATGAGGTTATCCCATTGAAAGTCCTTGCACGTTCGTTCGGCCTCTTGCCTTCTTCGCTCCTGAGCTGCTCTTGTTCTGATGTCCTTTCGGATCTCAATATCCTTCAAATGATTAACATATGCAATGACGTGCTTCTCTTCCACATTATATTTTGAGCAGAAGCTCTTCATGGTATCCTGATCGTTTCTGATACTGTCAGAATGTTCCTCGTACAGATCTTTAATACATTTTCTTGGAAGGTAATCATCTGGTGTCCTGCCCGTCGATTCCGTCTGATAGATATCCATGAAATGTCCAAGATTGTTTGAATCTGGTACAGGTTGCGGAATTCTTTCCGTTTCTGGACCGACCCATCTATTGTTAGAACACCAGGAACAGAGATTGGAACTTTCTTCTCTTGACTCTTTACAGGCATCACGACAGAATTCCATAAAAAGTTCTCCACGAATATAGTGGTCTTCCATAAACGATTCGATCTTTCGGAAGTATGCTGCACCGGGCGCTTGCTCTTTGTTTCGTTCTGATGCACCCCGATAGTTGTCGAGGTAAACAGAATTGAAAAAGAATAATTCATCAGGGGACTCGCTTACTTTGCTCTTGATGTAATCTTTAAGGACAGGGGCATCATCAATTCTCTCGGCTACCTGACTACAGACATACCAGGCATTTTTCTCCATCCGTTTCTTTTCGTACTCTTCGTATGACTGGAGAGACAGTTGTTTGATTTCCTCTTCTGAAAGATCCTCAAATCTCCTATATTTTTCCCACTCTGGAGTTGCGCCATCCACAAGAGCATCAGAAATTGCCGAGTTTGTCCTTTCGGCTTCACCTTGCCCGCTGTCGCCCCTCGAACGATGACATCGCACTCTATAATCGGAATTGTGAACCCTTGCTAACTCGGCGTCTCGAAATCTAACTTCGTAGTTGGAAACTCCCACGCCCGGACCAGCATCTGTAAGGTCAGCCCATCGTGGCTTTACAGGTGGAAGGCAGAGATCTCCGAGAACTTCAAGACCATGTTTACATGAACTGGTTACCCTTAAAATCCTGTCCTTTCTCGCATCTTTTTCCATGGAATCGACTTCCTCTTTAAACAGATCATCAATGGCATCTAAAATGCGTTTCGTGACTGGTATTATCTGACTAGCAAACAGAGCCCTATTGTGCTCTGACATTTCTGTGTCTTCGCAAAACTGCAACAAATTGTCAATCCTTAATTTCAAGTGTTCTGCTCTCTCTTTTTCGTAAGTGAAGAATTTACAGTTACTTTCTGTTTCTCCGGATAATTTGTCTAGGTCATCTGACTCTGTCATATCATAATAAAGAAAGAGGTCATCGTGTAGTCGCGCGCAGCGTTTACGAAATCCCAGTGAGTACTGTGGACTGCCAGGTGTCGGTTCGTCAACCTCAAAAGCTGATGGATCCTCATGTCGCAAACGAACCGTTTCGCTGGCCCATACAGTGCCTGACGATCCCACTATTGCTTTGGGCCGGACAAATACATAGTGGCGATCGTCCTCAGTTATCAGCTTCTCTTCAGTTTCATTCATTACACTTGACTTCGTGAAAACACGGTGAGAACCCGGGGTCACATATACCATTTTCTCAGGCCAGTCGTACTTTGGCAACTTCCTTGCTTTAGTGTGATCTGATAATGTTAAGATCCTAAGATTTCTGGCTTTGTCAAAACCTTCAGATGTACCTGGTCTAAGGTAAGCCTTGTCATCGGTGCTTCTCATGAAACGAAACTTTCTCGCGCTGGAATTTCTGGGACCCCAGAATCGTCTTTTTATGTTTTTTACGTGTGCTCGTTGGTAGTGAGTGTTTTCGTTTGTGTTTTCTTCGCCTTTTGGTGGCTTTTTCCAACAAAATAGGCCTTTGCCACAATGGCGCTTCGCTTGGAGACTTCTTTTGTTTCTCGGTCTCGCCCTGTTGTATACTGTTGTAGCGGATTGAATTAATTTCTTCCCACGTTGAGCTAGTCGAAATGAAAGAAAACAAGAGAAAAGTGAAAAAAATCAAGGAGAAAAGGTTGCATCAGCGAGCAGCAATTCTCCTAGAAAAACTTACCTCAAAAGAGGTTTTCGATTCACTCGAAAAGAATACTTACAAATGTGTCTCAAGTATTGATGCAGGATTCACTGCGAGATTTGTCAAGCGTCTCCACCTGGATCCTCTGCTATGGCTTTTGGAAAGAGGCGTGTTTGAAACAGAGCTGGCACGCAATTTGAAAGTGGTAGTGGCCAGAATGAACGAAGAGAATAGCAGTAATGGTGCTGAAAAAGGGTCAAGTTCGGGCGAGGATTCAGATGAATCTGACGAGGAGACTGTGCAAGAGCCAGTGGAGAGGGCTGCCGAAGATTCTGACACGGAAGCGGAACAAGATACAGCCTCACCAAAATAAACACTTTTTTATTTGTTGTTTTCATTCGGCCGCGTATTAAAATAATGAAAGTTTATGATTTTAGATTACGATTCTCTATAAAACAAACTGAAACGTTATGAAACAATTTTGAGCAATTGTAAGTATTCCATTCTCAAAATCTTGATTACCTTTCTAATTTAGATCGTGCCTGAATAAAAACGTGTATGTTAGACTACGATAGTGATTCTTTTTTACAAAATGGAGGGTCTGTAAAAGGGTTTGGGTTTTGTGTCTGGGCTAGAATAGAGTTTATATAATACAAAATACAACTGAACGTGGTCTTGAATATATGGTTGGGGGTTTAGAGTCCCAGCGGCAAATCCTACCAAAGTATTTACAAATGCAATCACCCGGGGTCCCGGCGCGACCTAAAATTCCTTTTTTTTTTGGTCTGATCCCCCCCATTATGCTTGTCAATTACGGCTGATCCCCCCTAAAGGTCTTCAAAAAACCATGTGATCCCCCCCTAAATACTCCGACCCCCCCCAGGCGATAAATAATGACCGGTCCCTTAGAATTCCTATGATCGCTTAATTTGGTCTGCCTGTTCTGCAACGCGATGGTCGTATGTTTACTGAGTTTTCTCCCGCTTACATCTGATAACAAACTTTATCAGTTTTCTGCCTCGGCAGGTTATACCTTAGAATGCAATTTATGTGAACAAAAGTGTGTTTGACCGATAGAAATTTAAGGTATTAGCTAATAAATTGAACGAGTGTCTTTTACCTAAGAAGAGCACAGGAGTATTTTCGTTCGCAAAAGTGTTTCTGACCGATCCAGCATTCAACGTTTACATGGGATAATTTATTTTATCAATCAGCCAAAAACTCTAACTGTCCCTACGATTCTAGTTTCAAATCGGATCGTAAACAATTAAAGCGATTTACAGTGTTGCGTTTGGGCCTGAACTCCCCATTTTGCTTCAAATCGGATCGTAAACAACTAAAGTGATTTACAGTGTTGCGTTTGTGCCTGAACTCCCCATTTTGCACAACAGTACTAGGGAGGACTCAAAACACTCTTCACTTTAACAAAACTGTGCATGTTAGTTAACGGGAAAAAATAATTTTCCAGCACTGAACCCAGTGACCAATTGATTCAAACGAATCAGAAACTTTGATTTTTGGATAAAAGTCCGATGTACGGTCAAAAAATTGCTTTATTCCGGTCGTTGTCTAAGGAACCCTTTTGAGCAATAACCATTGATCCTTTTCAACCTTGTCAAAGCTAAATTGAACGTATTTTTTAATGGCACTAATTCCATTATATACTGAAGGGCATTTAAACTAAGCTTGCAACTTTATTAAAGACTTAAATTGACCCATTAACCGTGATTAAAAAACATAAACGTTCTTAGCCTTACTGCCTCAGAAATTCAGCAGTAAATCGAAGTTATCCATAATGCAGGCAAATATGTAGTGGCTTTGTCAAGTGTTCAGTTGTGCGGGTAAATCATGCATAGCATAGTCAAGGAATAAATTGAATATTATAGCTGTTTTCTCACTTTTCATGAGGTTATGTGCTGTTGTTAGATAGCGACTGTAGGTGTTACCGTATTCAGAGATTCTAAATGTCCCACAGAAAAAAACAGTCACAAATCCAGCTCATCCCAAAAAGTGCCAACTTTCCTACTCCATGATTTGATTAAACAATAAACGACCTTACCTTCTTGTAAACAAGTCCTGTTAGTGCCACTTTTAATTTTAGTCCCCACAGCTCTGTAAGGTAGTCATAGTGTTGTGTTGTGACAGCTTTTATCACACTCATTGCACCTAAGAGTGCCACGTAGCAAAGCGCGAACTTCATGTTTAGTTCTGGCCTATCGTTTAAAACTTTTAACAAAAACCACAGACATAATGGCAGCAGGGAATAGCTCAGAGACCTGAGAACTTGTAAAGTTAACATTGTCATAATTGATCTCCAAGGAATAATGGCAACCAATGCCTTCCATAGGCGTGGTTTCTTGTTTCTCAATTGCCTTTCTTCTAATTCTCTGAGCCAATTCTTTTCCGCTTTTCCAACGAGAAAACTTCTCAATGAGCAATAAAAGAAACAATATCATAAGCGATGATAATAATAGTAAAAACTATAATAATAATGTTTATGCAGGATAAATCTGTCAATGTAATAAGCCTTGGTATCAAAGGAGGTCCTGTTTTTAGAGTACATCAGTAAAAATACAATACAGTGAACGATTCCTCTGATTTAATATGACGAGGAAGACCACCGCATTAGTAAAATAAAAAGATCTCCTGGCAACCTCTAGTTTGAATTTCGGAATACGAGTGTCACTACAGCATCTAGTCGAAACCGTTTGTACAGAGGCATGAAATAAAAATAGTTATTTTTGGATAAGATGGTACTGAATCATTTAGGCATTTTCTGGTTAACAAGACGATGTGAAGTTTACGCCCATTAATCAAGGGCACTGGACCCAAAGTAGCATTCAGTGGAGCTCTATCGCTTGTCTTATGATGTAGCTATCGCTTTATCGCTCATCTCATTCAATGTGGGTTGCGACGTTTCGATTGCTTACCCTTAGTTTCCTTTAAACGACGAAGAAGCAAAGTAACAGCATACATTCAAAATAGTGCGATTCTAGTCGGATGGAAATTCACACAAGACAGATGAGAACTATTCACTGCCGGTATATTCACGATTAACAACCAGAACCTTCTTTACGACAATTTGAAAGTAAAGAACTCTACCTATCTGTTACTTCTTGAAATCTATCTTGGGCGGTTTAGAGGCTTGCACTGGCACCTGTGCGTTGAATCCATTTCTACAAACCAATTTCTTTAAACAGCTTTAAAATCCAGGAAAAGGATGGACTTGTTCTTTGCTTTTACTCATTAACATCAAATTTTTTTTTGGAATCATTTTAAAATATTTCTTTTTGTAAATTTTGCATCGTTTTGTATGCAGATATCTGTTACTCTGGAATAATATCAGACTGGCGTTAGAGTTCACTGATGCAGATACTGAACACAAGCGTGAGGAATTTAAAAAAAATTATTGCCAAGAACCTCTTCAGTTGAAAAACATAAGATGATGAGCATAGTATAAATCTGTGTAAAACTCTTTTTCTGGTTCTCAAGATTTTGCGCGACTTACCAGGACATTACTTCTTTCGTGCACAAAACGTAGGGGGTCGCTTTGTCTTCCCACCGTCTGAAGCGTCTGGAGAATCAAAACTTGAATGATCTTATCAGCGATTATATTCAACTACACGAGACAAGTAGCTAAGTTTTTATCAAAAATAAACTTGTTTTCTATTTAAGTACAAGAGGCTTGGCTGCGGGGGGGTGGAGCGGGGCACGTTTTGAGTTCCGGTTGTCAAAAGGCCAGTAGTAGAGCTTGCGACCCTGGCTATCACGCCTACATAAGCATTTAAGGTTTTGTGAAGAAACAATTTAAGACGAGTAAATTTATTGACTGTTCATACGAACAAAGATGCACCGACTCGAAACACTTTCAGAAGCACCGATTATGCTACCACGAGGGTTTTACTTTATTTTTACTAATCTCGTGTAAAATTCCATAGAAGTATGCAAAAAGTGTCTTATTTCGATGTATGCACTGTTTGCTATCCCTTGTTCACTTGGAAGAGAGTAAAATAAAGTTTCCCACCACATTTTACGAGCGTTGCAATTCCTGAGAAAGCGAGAGAAACTTTAATATCATCAGTTTTTATTCGAGCTATAATCCTATTGTATATATTCATGTTCCAGTGCACTGCAGACACTGCAAATGGAGCCCTTTGCCCCTGCTCTGAGAGACGTGGTGGAAGCACCCAGTGGTTCCTTATGACAAACAGTAACTCAACCGAATTTTCCATCTACACCAGCATTTGTTCGCGATTTTTTGTTCACTTTGGGCCGTTCTCGTGATTCAAGGTGCTTCTGAACTTCCTGTCGCTCAACTTCATGGAAGGGATGAGACTAAGAGCCTCACTCTAAGTGGACTCTTGTCTCATGGTAGCCATACAGGGAAAGTATACTTATACATTTTCTTTTACAGAGTGATTTATTAGTGTGATTGCCACTCAATTTAATCATGATTCTTGGGCAATTTATTTGAACAAAGTCTGATAAGGCTGCGGGTTAGAAGTCAATGGCCTTCGATATTTACGTGAAGAAAGGAGTTGCTCAAAATTAATATAATAAATCTACCCAAAGGCCTTCATGAGACTCTGCCCAAAAATTAGCATTCAGATCAAATGACTTGCAAAATTCCAGATGGCTTAAAGAACTGTTTGTCGTATATTATTGTTTAACTGGTCGAAGGGGTGTGAAATATTAGTAGACTGAAAGAGCGGTACGTTTTCAACTTAGATGACACCCATGCAAATTCCATATCAAACTCATTGCATTCCTTTCGGAGAAACTTTCGGGTTTCAGAGACGACATAGCGATAAAAACCAAACACTTTGACTAAAATTAAATATAAGATATTGAGTCGTCTACATAATATTATTTTTCAAAAACATACAAATATCAAATGACCCTCTTCGTAAACAAAAAACGAACCAATTTTATGCCATTGTTTCATGAGAGTTAAATTACAAAGGAAATTGAATCGAAAAGACATCGTGATTCAATGGGGCACCTACGGGGTAGCATTTAAATGTTTTTTAGCAAGTCTAGCACATCTGCAGGAGGTTATAGTGAACTGAACTAGAAAAACTTGGATTCTTATGTTTCTACATCGAAATGTTTATGAACATAGTATGTCAACGTGTAATCACTTGGGAGTAGATGAACATATTGTAAACACTACTAAAAACCACTCCCTGCCAAAAAGATGTTATTTTAGTGCATGAACCAGAAACGAAGAACTTGTCATGCATTAGTACCACAGTGAAATGTGATCCAGTCTTCCAGCTTATGTCAGATTATCAATAAATCTCTGAAATGTTTATCGTTGAGACTCCACAAAGATGCTATACTGTTTGTGTGTTCGTTTGTTTCTTTCATTTTGTTGTTGTTGTTTTTACATATATATAACTCCTGAGCAGATAGTGCTCTTTAATACATTTTTGGAGGATCTATCTGAACACGAGTCTTTGATTTCATAGATCTGTATTGTCGGCTCGAAACGAGTAGTTGCATGGTGTCTGTACCAAAAACTAAGCCGACCCATGAGCTAACCCTCATTGTTTGAAAAAAAGTAATTAACTTTAATAGTGATGTACAGTTAACGACAAAAGTCCATGTTGCCCAGCTTCTGTTTGGTAACATTTCACAGATGGCTTTAAAATGTGGTAGGTACAAAAAAAGTGGCCCATGAGGCGTAGAACAGTGTGTTGCAGATGTTATTACTACATTGTGACGTCCTCCATGATCTATTATACAAACATACGGCAACATGGAATCTGTTTGTCTTACATGGTAAAAATGCAAAAAGTTGTCAATGGTGACGTTTTTCATGCGTCTGTCCTCAGGGAAATGATAATTAAGTACCAATCAAAGTCCGTGCATAATTCAGCTGATGATAAATGTCGAGAGAATATCAAAATTTATTCCAGTTGTCATTTTGATTGATTCTTGCAGGAAGGAGATGTCCATCTTACGTTTAAAAGCTGTTATTGTCACCATCCTAATTTTCCTTTTACCTCACCACACTCCCAATGGTCTTCTTACCTCGGTAATAACACTTGCTTTACAGGGAAACAGCTATCGCCCTTCACAGTATTTACACTGCTATTGGGTTTAACATTTAATCAGGGAGACATTTTGCAATTTGAGCATGTCTATGCAGTCAGTGGCAGATGCTAAAGTAGCACTGGATCGACTACAGATATTTCTTGAGATACGTGGATCAAGACGCGTTGCGAAAGCTGGAGGAGTCTGAGAAAAAAAGTAATCGCTCTTTCACGTATCAAGTAGCCACCAAAAAACGTATACAATCCGGGGTTGTTAATTTTGTAAATTACAAGAAACTAAACAATTTCCCTGTAGAGAATGCTCTTATAAACACTTCGCTCCCAATCATCGAAAGCAACTTCTATGTCGTTTCTGAGGTGCCAGAAGATAGTTTACGTTTACGGGATCTCTTCTGGATCTGCAGAAGGGTATCGAGAAAATGTGTCTAGCTTGAAACAGGCGGATGTCTTCATGGCTGAGGTATCGTGTTCTTGGAGCCAAGATCATCTTTCGTCTGGATCTGCAGAAGGGCATCGAGAAAATGTGTCTAGCTTGAAACAGGCGGATGTCTTCTTGGCTGAGGTATCGTGTTCTTGGAGCTAAGATCATCTTTCGTCTGGATCTGCAGAAGGGCATCGAAAAAATGTGTCTAGCTTGAAACAGGCGGATGTCTTCATGGCTGAGGTATCGAGTTCTTGGAGCCAAGATCATCTTTCGTCTGGATCTGCAGAAGGGCATCGAAAAAATGTGTCTAGCTTGAAACAGGCGGATGTCTTCATGGCTGAGGTATCGTGTTCTTGGAGCCAAGATCATCTTTCGTCTGGATCTGCGGAAGGGCATCGAGAAAATGTGTCTAGCTTGAAACAGGCGGATGTCTTCATGGCTGAGGTATCGTGTTCTTGGAGCCAAGATCATCTTTCGAACACTTTGAAAAGTGTTACTCTGAAATTCACAAGCGGTGATATTCTAACGACGACAGGAGAAGTTGGAGGTGGAAAGTCCACCTATTATTTGCCATCCTAGGAGAGCTGCCGTTAAGTGAGGGTGAGATATCCTGTTATAATAAAGTGGCTTATGCTCCTCAAATACCTTGGGTATTCTCTGGGACCATGAGAGAAAATATTTTGTTTGGGCTTCCATTTGATGAGCAAAGTTTCAAAAGGTTGTAGACATCGGCGAATTGACGGAAGATTTGACGGAGTTTGCCAATGGTGATCTCACAGATTGGACAGCCAGGAGCGACCCTCAGTGGAGGTCAGAAAGCGAGGGTGGGATTAGCACGGGAAGTTTATTCAAACACCACGCACGTGAGCACAGACGACAAAGCTCGGTAAGTCGCTACGAATTTAGGGAGATGAGAAAAAGCATGGGAGTGATGAGCCGACGACGATCTGTGGTTTCAACTTCTGTCTTGGAAATTTCAAATGACTGCCCCAAGCGTTCAAGAAGTGCATCTATGTTTGAATTCGAAGGTACAAAGCCTCTGAGAAGGAAATCTTCCACCTCAAAGGTTCTTGGAAAAAGCAAAGGTAACAAAGAGACAAACATCTCGGAGTTTGAGGGTCTTCCAAAGTTGTTACCAGTGCAGGGGGAAGATCGAGACAGCCTTTCAGAGATAGACGTCGATGCATTTCTAATTACACAAGAACTATTGCCCAGTGATCATGAACGACCCGACATTGAAATGAAAGAAAAGGAAGAGAAAAAGATGTCTGGCATTATCGATATCACCTGGCGACTTTATTGGAAATATTTCAAGGAGGGTCTACCTATGCGTAGGATCTTGATTCTTGCGGTTTCATTGACATTAGCACAAGGTACCTTGATTCCTCTATTAAATTAATTAATTCACAAATTAACAATAATCTTGGTTTCCCAAATCTTCACAAGTAGCAAACTCCACACAAAGAGTTGCCACATAAAGAAGAATCGCCAATTTTTGTACGTTCAGAAGGCAAAAAGGCATGGAATTTCTGATAATTTTGGCTATCATTTAGGGTTCAAAAATGCGAATAGTAGGTGGTGGATGAAAATAAATATGTATGGTGGGTGACCAGGCTTACCAAAGGTGGCCGACTAAATTTAAGATTTATTAATGTCCATATGAGAACCAGCACTCGAGAAAGGATCCTCCCTTCAGTTTTTGGCTGTACCTTTATAAAATCAACCGGCGATTGTAAATAAGTAGGAATATATTTTAAGCAAAGAATGTCCTTTTTTGGGTTTTTATATTGAACCATGAGGCAAAAGTTTCACGAATTGGAGCTCTTGACGATAAAATTGTCCCACCTTGCTATTTAAACAACCAAAAAAGGTTCAGTTGTTGATAGTTACCCGTATAGAAAAGGAATTCGGACAACATTCATAAAACATATTTGAAATAACATTGTGCCATTTTTTCCCATTATTTTCATTAAGTAATACTGAAACATTAAGGATGTATTTAGTCCTGATGATCAGGCATTGGAGGTCTCTGAAACTGTACCGTCACAAGATCATTAAGCGACGTGAAAGCGTGGTCTATACCTCCCTCACAATGTTTGAAATGTTTTAGTTAGTCTTATAGTTTCAAACTGGTGGCAGGCTAGGATTGCTGAGATGTAAACTGAAAAGCAGAAAGCGATGGACACCTTTGCTATTAACGCTAGTCTGGTAGCTGTGTCTATCATTATCATGACAGCGTCATACTTCCTGTTTTACCACATCCTCCTGAAAGCGTCCGAAAACCTTCACAAGAAAATGATCACAGCCACAATTAAAGCTCCTATGTTGTTTCTCGACACTACCCCTGCTGGTCGTAATCCATAATAGATCATCGTCATGGATGGAGCAACTGCTAATGTGGATTTCAAGACAGACAACCTGATTCAGCAAGTTATTCGCCACAAGTTTAAAAATTCCACTGTACTGAGCATTGCTCGTCGTCTGAACACTATCATGGATCATGACAAGGTGCTGGTTCTTGATGGTCGACGAGTAGTGGAGTTTCACAAACCACAGGTTTTAATGAGAAATGGTGGAGTGTTTGCTGAAATGGTTAAAAGTCAGAACCAAACTAAGTCTTGAAAACAGAAGATCATGTTAAAAAACCGTATTTAGTTTTTAGAATAATTCCAGCAGTACTTTCCATAAGAGGCATGCCCTTAGATGATCTCAACACCTCTCGTTCGAGCCTTCTTCTTCGCCAAAATCAGCAAGCGGCTCATCTTGATATGGGATGATAACACCACAGTCACTCTGCTCCCAATCGAGACTTTCAGAAGAGTCACACAGGACTCGGAATCACTGGACATAGTGGAAACAGACTTACTTGAAAGGGATGGATTTTGGCAAGTGCGCGTGGCTACCTCGTAAAACACTTTGTTCGCTGATCAAGCCATGAAACAACGTAACATCATAACCTTGTTCTCGTTCCCAGTCTCCTGAGACAGTTATATATGGAAATCGAGCAAGTTTTTGCGTGGAAAAAAAGCGGTCACAAAGAAAAAAATTAATTTATTTTTAAATGTCTCGCAACTTATTGTACATATTGAACTGCCAAAAACCGGGAAAATTTTTATGTGAGATACACTTTAATGTATCAACACTTTGGAACTTCCTTCATGGTTCACTCTCATGATTCGGAAATTGTCTCCGTGGAGGCATTCCTTCGATGAAAGGTATAGCTTCATTGTATTGTCGCGATTAAAATGTTTTCTTTTTACATGTATTTGTCCTCATAAAGGAGTTGCTACGAGAGAGAGGTTCCATTTTACTTTAAGTTTTTGGTGTAAATATTACAGTTGTATTACTGAAATTATTTTCTTGCCCAAGCAAAGCACTCTTTGTCGGCCACACTCCCAAGATGAGTGGTGCAATTACAGGTTTGACGCCTTCCCTAGACATCATTGCCTTGTTCTTCATCTTTAGGAAATTCCACTTAATTTGAAAGTTCTTTAACTTCCTTCGAAATCATTTTCAGTTTTACTCACTGGAATTAACAGATGCAGAGTAGTTCTCACCAGTGGAGCTCTAACTTATTAGTAACGGGTCAGACAGACCAATATGGATCTTTCTTTTTAAAAATGATAAGATTTTGCAAACAGTGGGTCCAATATCATCGTCACATCTTATCCAAATCTTTGCACTGCAAAAGGTTTCACTTTTTTGTTTAACTACTTAGAAGTGGAGATGCGACATGTAGAAACATTTTTTTTTGATATTATTTTCCATTGTTAAACATAGTAAAAGCTATTTACGATATTAGCTGGGCAGCCAAATTAGTTGGCCTCTGTGATTTTTTTCAATGGCTGCCCAATATTGGTGGCCTCTTCAACCAAAATTCATGCAATTCAAAAATACTAATGAGATGTTAAGGTGTTCCCTATTGATTTAACAATGATTCAGGCCTTAGCAATCCCATTTCTTATTAGAGCAGAAGACTTCAGGAAAACACAATAAGACGCAAGATTGTTTCTTTGCTTGCCACAGTTAAAGTCTTATATGATAGTCAAAGCCCAAAATGATCTTTTGAGTAAGCGTTCATCTCTTCCACGCTAGTAGCCTAAATTTTTTGAACAAACTGATAAGTATGTAAATTTTTTTCTTCGGCGTTTAATATCAGTTTGCCTACCTTTGTCAAATTTCCTTATGCCTACCTATCCAATTAAGTTTCGAGACGAAAAGTTCCCTTGGCATTAGCTGAAGAGCGGAGTATGTGAATAACCATTAGCCTCAGCGAAATCATATGGCCGCCTTCCAGGCGTTTTGATTCCTGTTAGTAAAAGCACATGGCTACATGACGTCTCCGTATTCGAAAACTTCCATTTCCTGTCACCCACACATCCACCTCAAGGGCCTCAGGAAATATATTTCCACTTTTCAGACCGGCTTTCTAGTCTGGTCATTCGGGCAGATGAGACAGATCAATGAGTTTTCAACAGATTATCTCAGTTTGCAGTAATAATAAATGGCAGACTATTTTCATGATTAGTAATTAATTATCGGCCAATATCTCGGATTTCACGAGATATTTTGAAGGCATGAAGGAATTTTAAAATCATTTCTTCTCCTATAGATTACCTATTGAATATATTTTTCCTCAGATAATTGCAAGGATTGATATCAGGCATGAGTCTGATTTCTCGAAACCTGAATGACTCAAATTTCTCGATCAGTGGAAACAAAAGAGTAGTTTTATTCGATCAGTTGAACATAGCAATATTTTCGAGAGCTTTTTCCACTGGAGTACCAATAAGCATGCCTCAGTTACACCGGCAAAAGATGTGAAACGCTGGCGTTGAAACCTTTCTCCACTGAGCTTCGCACAAATAACTGAACGTCTTTCAAAGTCATACCTTTCTATTCTCTCAATGTCTAACGAGCTCATTTTGAGCTGGAAAACGGATTTTTGACCAATTTTATCACTATCCTATGCCATTCTTTTTTTCAAGTTGTGGAAAACCTTTTCGTAATTGAACGAACATGAATTTTTCAAATTTTTTTTCTGGTTGTCCCACAATTTAGTTGTCTTTCTATCAAAGAAGCACTTATCATTTAATGATATTTCGATGACGTTGTGAAACTATGTCCATCACATCCCACGCTTATTTTCGAATTGATCGATGACGGACATGGGTCACGCATACATTGAAAAAAAAGGTGAAAAAAATTAATAACACCGCAGCGTGACGCGCCGAATGAATTATTTTGCGTCTGATACATTTTCAATTAAAAAATAAAAAGGTTCCTAACATGATTTCTCGCCTTTAGCTATATCGTATCAAATTAAGAGAAGGGAGTTATATCTGTTCAACTCATTTAGCCTAGTGAACTAACATGATCTGCCTTTTTGTTCTTTCCGAAGTTTGTTTTCGTCTTCATGAAAAAATATCAGGCCTCTGTTCGTCGATAAGATTTGCCATCATAGATTCTGCGATTATTTAGTTCAAAATTAATCTCATGAGTAAGATATATCTAATGAAATTTTCCTTTGCCATTGTTATGTAAGGACTCTTAAAGTTAACAAGAAAAAAAAACCCGGAAGGTAAAGCTGAAAATTACTAAGCACTCGGCCATTTCTAAACCCTAAATTGTTTGATATTAGCGATCGGTCCGGTCCAGAATGAGAAGCGGACATTTTTCAAGATCTATCATAGGATAGGAGAAATTTAAAATATCAATATTGTGGCTTGCTGTTACCTTTTTTGGTATTTATCAATAGTGATGAAGTTGACTGCTTTGACAAGTGGAACACGAAAAAACATGACGAGCCATGCCAACCGGAAGTGATTAGAGCACTGTTCTTTTATCCATTAAAGGAGGGTTTATGCACAATATATGAATGACACGTACATTTTTCCGAAGATTTACGAGGATATGCAATTAATCGTATTTTTAGCCTATGTATCTGATATTCATGTGGTCTCCAGACAATTTGTAATTCTAGAACGGTAGGGAAGATTCCCTGGCTAGCCGCGTTCGAAAACACTTGTCGCGACTTGCCCCCCACGGGAGAGTATATTTTCACACGTATCCAGGTAGCTAGTTAGCGGGTCATGCATGCATGTTTTAGAACTTTGATGAGTCGAAAGTCAACACTACGAAAGAAAATGTAGCAACGCTGCATAATTATTCAGTTTCGGGAAGGTTGATAGCCAAACTTGTTCATAAGCTTTCTTCGAAAGCGCAACCCACACTGTCGGTCGTATCGAGGATATGGAGAAGCGATATTGAAACCAGTTTGTTGACTTCGCGTTAAGCAGATCTTCGCGCAATTGACACTTAAACTGTGCATTTTTATGGCTTGGCTTTTGCCGATGTGCTTTAAACAATGGCCGAAGACCCTGATCAGCTGAAAAACGTCTTGAAAGAACGAGCAGTGGAGCTGTTTAACTTATGTGACCAAGACGGCAAGGGTTATATCACTGAGAGCGAACTACAACATGTGATCGCCGAATTAGGACTACCCCTCGATTCCAGCCAAGTTAAGCAGACTTTCAATGAACTTGATGACGACGAGAATGGCTACTTGACTTTAGAGGAGTTCACTGCGGGATTTGGTCTATTTCTGGGAATACAATCGAGCGATGAAGGAAACAACGATTTGGATGAAATCACGTCGATCAGCGACCCAGGCCGGGAGCTGTTCTTTCTCTGCGACCCTGAGGGAAAGGGTTACATCACAAAAGCGGACTTAGAACGTGTTGCTGGAGATTTGAATTTGAATTATGAGCAGCTTGATTTTATATTCGATAAGCTTGACATCGATAAAAATGGGCGTTTGACCTTGGACGAATTCGTCGAAGGATTCGGGACGTTTCTCAGCGAAGGTAACGGTTCAACGGAACTCGACTCGTCAAAACACGTCGACGACGATTTGAACGACGAGTTTAAACAGCAAAACTTGCCCGAAGGGCACGATATATTTGAAAGTTTAGAAACGGGACCGGAATCTCCAAATCATGGCTCAGAAGAAGCCCTCTTCCGCGAAATTGTGGAAAGCGTCGGAGAAGATATATTTTCAGGGTAAAATCACCGCTATTGATTGCCCATTTTAAGTTGAATTGACCCATCTTTGATTTATTGTGTCATTTGAAAATGCTACACGCGTTAACTCCGCTATCTTATCAAGCCTACAATAGCCTCTAAGAGCTATTACTATTATTATTGCTTCGGATGTTTTGAGAGCGTGTTTGGGAAATGGCGATTTAGGAATAGGATTATTATTATTTTTTACAAGTGTCGTGACGTGAGTTGTGGCGTTGCTTTCGTAACCCCTAGTGGGCCGATGAAAGTAGTAATGTTTGTTTACATATTCGCTTCGAACAAGAGTTTTTTATGCAATTTCGCATCTTTTTGTCGAGAAAACGCTTTTAGAAGTTTAAAAATATCGTTCTCTATAAAGCATAAAATGCGCGGAAACGATTAGCATACCAATAAAATCATTGTTAAAACTAAAAAGTGTTAAAACTGAACGGTGGGTTCTTTGTAATTATTCAAAGATGCTACGTAAACAGTAATTATTCCGTCTCATTCTGTTAAACAATAGTGGCTATACTTTTGCAGTCCTGTTTATGGAAAAAAGCAACAAGTCTGCTTAGTTTTACCACAGGACTCCGATTCCAACGCGATCTGCCGTTAAAAATAAATTCTCTAAGAAGGAATTTTTGTCTTTCGGCTCATGAAATTGCGACGAGAAATGTGCATTTTGCGCGTTGAATTTTTAATTAACTCTTGCATTTTTAATTTTGTCATCGAATCAGTGGCAAAAGTACTATAATTTGATCGTAGATCCGGGCAAAGATAAACAAAGCATTCGCTCCTGTCCATTTAGTTAAGACCCGGAATTGCTCATCTCGACATGTTCTCAAATTTTTTACCCACAGAGTAATTAATTGTTGTTGCCAATATCTTTTTAAAAGATTTAGTTTAATTTCATTTTCGATCCGTTTAGCGTGTATAGCGGTAATTACACATGTTTCCTATTAACGGTTTAATCTCTACCACTTAGGAGTCTAACTAAAGATCAGCTGCGAGATCTGTGGCAAGCTTTAAGGAAAAACGATGTACGAGGATTGCAGAAGTTCGAGGAATTTTTGGGAAAAGTCTCCGGTGAGATTAGACGAGCGAAAATTGATTCGGAGCAGCTTGAATCTGCCCTTAAAAGGTAAACTGAGTATACACTTGCTAATTTTCCATGTTTAATTTCCTGAAAAGCTAAACAATATTTTTTTAGCAATTAAACGATTGAATCTCCTTATGGCCGTTGCGTCATCCGCAGAAACTGCAATAATGGCTGCTACATGTAATTACCTTAAACGAAGACTGCTCTTTCTAAGAAATTGTTTTTCCTGGGAGCTTCAGTTAATTGTTGCACATTTAAATTTGCTCCCAAATTTCCATGTATTAATTAAAAGAAAAGAAATATTTGTCAACAATTTAGTAAAATGATAGTTGTGTTGTCACTTTGAAATACTGAGGTTGACGCTCAAAATCGAATTATTTTGTTCTCAATTGTAAGTGTTAGCATGGGGCACTTATCTTGAAGAAAAAATGGGCATTTTCATATGCTGTTAAGTATGAAATTACAATTCAAATTAACATTTGAAAGAGGCAATTACACAATTTAGAAAGTGCCTATTAGGTTCCTCATATTATTATCACTATTATCATTATATTTCCCTAACTTGATGATAACAATATTATCAAAATAATTTTTAAATTCACAAGTCATAGAGTACTTTTTAAAGACATGTTTCGGCATGACTCTTGTGAATAATTCATCAGTTAATTGTGTTGTACCCATTAACTTTGCTTTTACACAAAACATGTCTTTAAAAAGTATTCTTGTGAATGTGAAATTTATTTTTATTATTATTAATATTATTATTAGTATTTTTATTATCAATTGTAATGGATGAAGTAGAAATGGTAGATATAACACATCAAGTGTAATCAAGAGATGATTAAGTTGCCAGCCTTAAAGGAAGCATTAGGTACTAAAAGGTGAAATTTAGATCAGATCAAGACAGGTATTTAACTGTTTTATCTAATTTAAGTAGTTAGGCCTTCAGGAACAGTTGATAACATGGGCTTCCAGGGCTTCTGGACAACAATGTCACATCCCAGTTGAAATATTTTGAGCTTGCTTAACAATTACATAGTAGGGATTGATGTTCTCTTAAGTTTTATGAACCTGGGAAACAGGGCTCAAAGCATAATTTAATCTCCCTTCTCTCCTTCCCTTAATTTCCATTTTTGCACTGGTCTGAATGTGCATTAAAAAAGCTAATCATTTATATTGAAAAACATTCTTGATTAATGTAATAACATGCATTTAAGTTATCAAGAAGAAATGAGGTCTCAGTCTATAAAAACCAAAGAAAGGAAAAAATACTACTCCAAGCTACTTTAAATTTCTTCTTCAGCTGCACTAGCATGTTACATATTAGATTGTTTCACTCTGCTGTCACAGAAAACTTATTTAAATCATTAATTTGATAATTAGTTATGTAAACATGATGATTTAGTTCAATCTAATCTAATTTAGAATAACTGATTTACTACTTGGTTACATTGAAGAATTGTGGGCATTGATGAAAGTTTGTTATGGGAAAACTACATTTTGAAAAAAGTGCAGAATGTAAATTAGAACAGTAGATTTATTTCGCAGCTAATATTATGATCACTTTTTGTTATCCTAACCAAGCAAAGTGATACAAGACCTTCTTCCCCAAACACATCAATGTGATGATGAATTCACTAAATAATGTAACAGTTTCACGTAGTTTAAATACTTGTGTTCTGATAGTTGTTTTTTTTCTTTCGTATAACAGCAAATCCAATTCTCATGACAAAGAGGTTCAAAGGTTGTACGAGGAGATGGAACTACAAATCAGAACCGAGAGAGAGAGAATACGTAATGAGGTAATTCATGCCATCCAAACTTTCTCTATCTATTAGAGAAGATGCAGCAGTCAACCCTCTAAGTACCAAGATCTGACTGTTAATTCTCCCCTCTAGCTGCTACACATTTCCTTGTAAATGAGTTATGAGAACTTGGTGTTAGATCAAGCTAGCAGCTTCTACCTGATAAGTTTGAATATTCTCATTACCAGTTTGCTGAATAATGTATGGATATTGTAGGGAGAAGTTTTATGTTAGTCACTTCTGGACTTCAAGGGTTCAACCTTTGACCCTAAAAGTGATAAGCATCTAACTTCTCCATACAATAGCAATCCTGAATCAAACATTAAAGTCTCGAGAAAAAGGAAATGATCACCAACCTAAGAAACTTTTGTTTGTCGAAAGCATTCTCTTTTGCAGTTAATATAGAAATGTCTAGAGAACAGTATAGAGAATATGCATACAGATAACAAGTGTCATAGAGGGATAAATTGTGATTTGGATTTTGAGGCTTTTTGTTAATTTCGTGTTTTTGCAGCAAATAAAGCGGGAAAAAGCTTTGAAAGATGAGCTTGTCCACGAGTTGGAGAACAAAGAGTTGGAAATGCAGCTTCTGTTACAGAAACAAAAAGCGGTGAGTTCATTTATTTAATATCTATCTATTTTCGTTTTCCATCATAGAGTTTCTGTGTGTTTCCTCTTGCACCTGTTGGACACCCTAAAGACTTCCTATTGGAGCCAAAGCAGGACAGTGTTGAACGTGGGATGACATTTTTTGTTGGGGGGGAGGGGAAGACGGAAACGATGCGTGTTATTTAAGTGGAAAAAGCTGCAGAATATTTATTGAGAAAGGGTAAAGCGCCATGGAGGTCAAAATTCTGGCATTGGAGTAAATTTAAAGGATGACCTTACTTTCGCGGAGGTAGATCTCCTGTGCACGCATTGAAAGAGGCCCGGGCTCGAGCCATAGTAACCTTGTTGTGGTGCGTGTTTAGGCAAGACGTTGTCCTTTCTCCTTCTGCCTTGGAGTGTAGTGTCAGAGGAAACTTGAAAAAATCCTGAGTGGTTACCTGTGCTGATATAGCCTCTTGATAAGGAAGAAATTCGTAGAGCTTCACATTGCAAAAGTCCGGGAAAACTCTGGCAGTGACGGGTTTCTGAGACCGTAACATATTAAGACCCCATCTCCTGCTGCTTCGTTCTTCTTCTGAATCTCTCCCTAGGGAAAACATTTTAGCGAGAAAGCTTTTTTTGTGATGACTCAGTAAGCAGTCTTGCTGGACAAAATACAGTTACTGCCTCCAGGGCTGCTTAAAACTCTTTTTTTTTTTTTTTTAACAAACTCAATCTCTTCTTTTCAGCTTGAAGACGAAATTCAGAGGAAGCATGAAATGGAGCAAGACATCAAGAGCGAAAATGAGAAGCTTTTTCAGGTGAGTGCAACAAAGCCAGCTAAGTCACTCGTTATAAGATTTTGGGTGTCTTTACGTAGTCTTTCATGTTAGATGTGCCAGGCTTATGCTTTCTGCTGAGGGATGATTTGCGGTTGATTGGATGCGTTAAAACGAAAAGTAACTTCACATGGACTCTCTTTGGCCATATATGAGGAATTCCATACAGTGCCGATTCTCTCTTTTTTTCTGTCACAAGTAGCCCAAGCTCTATATAAGAAAATGTATGTACTACCTTGATTAAGATTCTCCTGCTCATACTACAGATTTAAAAGTTTATATGTGGAAATGCGCGGAAACTGAACACTGACCATATTTCTCGGTAAAAATCGTCTTAAAAATCACACCGGAGGCAAAAGAACGGTCAACTGAAGCATCGTCACTAATTTTTTTTTAAGTACTTAAATATTGGACTCTTTGTTTCAAAATGCAGTCGTTTTCACCATGCAAATCTTTACGTTTCTACTAGTACGAAATAACAACGTAGTACAAGTGCACTTCTTCTAAAGATCTTGAGCTACTTGTGGTCCCTACCTCTTACTTTAACCGGTAGACCTGCTGAAAACTACTATCAAGATGCGATCCTTTCAGTTCCCACTTTAGAGGCAGCATTTGTAGACGTTTCATTCGTCTTATTGGCCATTGATGTAAATCTTGTATTCCAATTAGAAAACAATGCACCTGGAGGAGATGTTAAGTAATTCTGTCAGCTCGTTACAAGATACAAAGAGCTACGTCAACCAACTTCAAGCTCAAACTGCTTTGGAAAAGAAAGAACGGGCAAGGTAAGAGTTTGCTACTCTCTCCTGGTCTCTCGGTCAGCGGCGACGATCCAAAAAAAACCGTGTAGGTGGACAAAAGCTAGGTTCTTTGAAAAAAATAGGGCCTATTTTTCTAAAACCTTGCTGTTTTTTGCCGGTCCAAACTTGGATCACCTCAGTCGATCTATTATTCACCTGCTATTTCTTTGTGGTGCTTTCCAGCACACATAAAACCAATCCTTACCGGGAGAGTTCTCTTACGCCTAGAAAAACAAATGTGATCCATCGAAGCATTCATGGGTAAATCCGCGATTTTCAAGTTACATAACTTCCATGCCTCATGTGGCCGAAGTCTCTTCAAAAGGGTAATCGTTCTTTTTGTCGGAGTCAAACCATGTTTTTGAGTTGCACTTTAGCTTTTAATACTCAAGGGAAAAGTGGTGGACGAAATTTAGAAATCGAAGGCTGTCGTTTTTAACGTCCTTGTTCTAGGCTTCACTCGACACCTACACTTATCAAGCTTCAAATTTTACTTGATTCTTTTTATTTTCCTTTCATTAAGGGAAGGGAAAAGGAGTTACGATGTAAATTATCCCCCTCTCGAGAGCGTTTGTCGGTTCTCTGTTAAAATTTAAATACCATTTGGGTATAGGTTGGTTAAAGGAAATATATAAAATTTAAGAAAAGGTACATGGTAGAACTGGGAAAATAAACAAACCGGCTGTTCCATAAAATTGTCTCAGACAGTAGAAAATAGAGCAATATAGAGCCCTGCCATTGTGACAGCCTTTGACGCTCGCGAAAAAACCGCGCTATTAGTTGTAAAATCTAAAAGACACGTATTAATATTCCATTATTTTGTGCCTCGTGGTATGTGGTTCTTGATTTGACGTCCGTATTTGCCCTGGCGTGTTAGATCATTCTACGCTTGGTAAACACGACATAGATATTAAAAATGCAAATTTCGGTAGATTAGAACATTCCTGACCCAGCTTCTTGCCTAAAAATTGAAAAAGTCCGGATTAACACAGCTTTTGTTACTCCACAAAGCTATGTTAGCTGTGGCACTCGGAGTAGAAGTGGCATTTTGAATGGGAGGGCTCAGATTTATTATTTTCAGGGTAAATTCTAGCACATAGCAATATTAATCCTAAGAGTCGAGTTCTATTTTTATACCACAAAACCAGAGGTTTAGCTCGAAGTCGGTGCTTAAATAAGGTCCCGCCGCTTATAATGCTGCGCTCTTTCTTAGTTAAGTATACGTTATATTCGGGGACTGTAGTATATTGTTTTGATTGGTAATACGGAAACTGTTATGTCTCTTTTTCCTGTTCTTTTGACCGCCGACAATTTCTCGGATTTACTTTGAAAGAGGTACACTTAAGTACGTCTTAAGCCCGTTAATTTGATTCTTTAGGGAGGAAAAAAACTATCGAGGGAGCTATGAACTAAAATTACTAAGGCAACCTGCAGAGGTCAGATGAATGAAAACATTGTAGTTAATAATAGTAAGATGACCCTTTCGCATTTTGACTGCGTCTCCGCTAAATGACTGTGATTAAATATAACGAAACACCAGAAATGATTGCGTTTGAAAATTTTCTTCTACACAATGATAACAGATCTAAATGATCAAAACATCAATGAGATAAGGGTAGTTTTGTTTGTTTACTTTAAAGCCAAAGGGAAATTAGTTTATAAACTGAAGTATCGAAGTCGATATGTATTTGCTGCATTGTTTAACTAAAATTTTCTTTCTTGTGCCGTCTTGTCATTAAACGACGTTAATGGTTTTTGTCGCGTCGGCGGTCTTAGGTCCCTGCAGATGTTTTCTAGTTGGGCAAATTGAGCAAAGTTAGGGCTATTATCTCAATATAGAAATATTACTCAGCCCCTCTATAACTCGGGAAAATTAATGAAATGTCGTTGTTGATGTCCAATGATTTCTTTGGAGCTGCTTGCATCACTCTTTGTTGTACTCTAAGGAAAAATCTCGATAATTTCATACCGCTGTCAACCATATAATATTTATTTATGCAAGAATTTTAAGTACATGTGTGTATAGGTGGTATAGCAATTACGTCTGCCAATTTACGGTTGCAAGCTGTTTGCACAGTGAGAGCTGTTCGTGCAATCTCACCACAACATCATCAAAGTTGATTGATTGATGAATGCCATGTAAAGTTTTAACCAAAGCTCTTGGATTACACAACCTTTTGTAGTCTTACATTCGCCACAGAAGTTACAAGTTCACAGTTTAGTTAAAAGCCTTGTCGTCATTGTTTTTGTTGGATTGGTACACGAATAGCTCAGATGTCTTATTCGCCAACTGCTCCAACTTACGTAAGTCGACTGGATCCCCAGTTTCGTCGTTTCGTCAACGTTGTCTACCATGAGTCGCCCACATCGAGTATGAACGACTTGAGTGAGGGAACGACGGAATCCTTGAAGTCTGGTTCGTTTTCAGAGAAATCTCCAGAATTTATTGCTGTTGACGCATATGTCGATGATGGTTCTTCTAGAATTCAGGGTCAGCGAGAGGTTTCTGAATTTTATCTGGAGTACGTTAATGTTCTTAGCAGCGGTAGCGAAACGTCATTTACGAGTGATGACAAGGAAATTGCCAAATCATGGCGGGAAAGTCCAAGTCTTTCCAGTAACTCCGAACAACGCTACAACCGAGATAGAATTCCAAGCCATTTTTCTCCAGAAGATTCGGTGTTTTTGAGTGATAGATGTCAAGAAAGTTTATACGAAGAAAATGAGATTAATCTCTATTTGCATAACAGATCAGGCACGAAAAGACTCAGTGATTCAAATCCCCCGACCTTTCGATCCTTTTCGAGTGAAGCCGGCTCAAAGGGAAGTTACCGATGCCAAAAGGATGTAGAACGTTTTCGGGAACATCTAGAAGGCATCGAAACTTCTGCCCTATCGAGCTGTAATCAGGAGAAGGATAATATTAACTCAGACCCCTGGTTTCGTGGTCAAGAGGTCAATTCGGACGGTCTACAAACCACGTCACGCAGAATACATGACAGCTTGGATGATTTGTTTTCGGAAGATTCAGAATTGTGTGACAGCTCGGAAGTTGTTGAAGATGGCTATTCATCCATAAGCAGTGCTGACAGTAGTTTTGTGCGCTTCGCACTCGTTGGAAAACGGGGGAGCCAAAGAATGAAGAGAAACTTTCCCACCAGGGTCAACAAGATGGATCGTAAAAAAAAGCACAGCAGCGACCCATCTCGAGAGAGAAGAGAATCTGGAGGAAAAGAAGGCGACGAAGGAGTTATGGCTTGTGTGGTTTCAGGAATTTCTGGTGGACCTGCTGTCAGAGTGTTTCGCAATGAAGTTTCGCAGCAAACGTATCCTAGGTCGAGGAGGCGTGAAGTACGGTATCCACGAGATTTGGAAGAAGCTCTGACTCGTCGAGATGAAACGAAAAGTGCTGGGAGTGAGAACAATGACTCGGAGGGGACACGAGCCCAAAACAAAAGAAGCAATGAGAGTGGCCGTAGGATCGTATTTGGAGTGTTTAGAACTCAAGGAAATCCTCCTAGCGTTGATCGAGAAAGTGGAAGAAGCTGCGATACAAAAAAGCTTCATCCTAATCGAGGAAATTCCATTCATAACATGGAGAACTTCACTGATCATGACGGCCGTTTGCCAGCCTTCGACGGAAACAAACGTTTTACCCAAGATCTCTCTCTAACGGCAAGTTGCAATGATTGTGGTGGTGAAAATGATGGCTACTTTTCCGCGGAAGATGGGATGAATGCCTTTTCTCGGTCAAAGAAAGTCACTCCGGCAAGCGGCGTCTGGAAACGGATGTCGACTAATGCAGGAAACGAGTTTCGTACAACTGACGAACGAGTAAAGCAGAAACAGCGGGAAAATGCGAAAAGAGATGAGCAAGACTTACTTGCACATTCAATGACGAGATCGCTCACTAGTGGAAAAGATGAACCAGGCACCGCTTTAGAGTCGCACCTATCAGGCTTTATAGAACGACCGATCGATGTAAGTGTTAAGGCCATAAGTAGGACCCCGAAAGTCCGAGGACCACGGAGAAAGCCAAGTGAAGTCGAGCAACAGGGTTTGCGTAACGAAAACGACAGGATGAAAGATTCAAAGTTTCTGTCAGAAGAAATGCATGCAAGCTATCTTGAAAGGCAACACGGATTGAAAGACGGAATATTAAGAGACCAGTCCGAGGTACATAGAGATGACTTTATCAATATTCAGGAACCCTTTTCAGCTTTGAATTCTGCAACCTTTTCATTAGATCTCAGTAGTGATTGGCAAGATCGGACAGAACGTGGAAATCCTGAAGCAAGAACAGAATATTCAAGTCCAGAAGCGCAGTTGAAAATAGATAAAGTACATGGAAGTACACCGCTTGAGTATGACGCTGTCGTAAGGAAGACTGAGTTAATGACCCCTGTTAAACAGACTATAAATGATTCTATCAGGGGCTCCCTCCTGTTCAACAGCGATTGTGACTCTGAGTGGCAAGTATGTCTGCAGAAGAGTGGTCGACCACATCCAGAAGGTCATATGGGCGTGACGCTCGTATCTGATTTGGACAATTTCGAGCATTCCAGTGAAGGAAAGCGCACCTTAAGTCAGACTTCTGAAAGCAATCAGGCTAATTTAGGTGTTCCCAAATCAAGAGAAGTTTCTCTTAACTATCTGAGAGGAAAAACTGCAAGGCACGATTCTTTTGAAAGGCCAAGGCAAAACTCCCCAATTACTACTAAAAACTGGAGTATAGATCGAGGTGTTGAGCTAAATGCGGCCAACAACAGTGATGGTGTAGATCTCAATGAAAATGATAGCATTTCTAAAGGTGCTGGCGACTTCGCTGCTAAGGCCACCCGGAAAGAAAGTGGCTCTCCAGCTTTTTCAGGTGGAACCACAGAAGTGAGTATGGATACAGATGATACCTGGAAGGGAGATGATGTGAGTTATCAGAGAGACGAAATGGATATCGCCAGCCCAGAACCTAACAGGACACCAGGTATTGGTTTGGAAGCAAATGAGGAGACCGCTTATGTGAAAAGTGCTGAAAATGATATGGAAATTGCAAAGCAACCATGCAAGAGAAAGGATTTCCCTTCGTTTCTTGATTCACAAAACGAAACCAAGAGAAAGGCGGCCAAGGAAGACAAACGTGAAACAGGGTACTCCAAGAAAATAAAGCGTCTTTCAGAAACTTATACTGAGGGAGACGAACTTCTTCCGACGATAAAAAGTGAATTCTCTTTGAAACCTTTCAGTTCGACTGTACAACGTTTAGAACGAAACTCAACTGAAAGACCTGAAGAACACCGGACAACAACCTTTGGATATCCAAGAAGTTTGTACCAAGAAACTGCTTGTGGGGAGAAAGCTTCCAAAAGATATTTCCACACAGAGCAAGATCAGGGAAGGGCGAACTCTTCGACAGAAGATGTTAGCCGAGAAACATTTGTGAGAAGCGACCATTTCAGTACTTCGTATCCTTCGCAAACGACAAGCAGTCAAGGAACGTTGAAATCCACTTCACTTCTGGAATCGACGACAGATCGGGCCCTTGCCTTAGCAGACCATGACGACAAAAGTATCTCTCTTAGTCCAGAGTTGGAGAATGATTTTGCGTCAACACATGGGATATCGAGGGAAGAAATACGGGAACCTCAGGGTTCCTTTACAGCTCCTTCTTCAGAAGATGGTGCCAAAACGTTTGAGCTGATGTTGGAACGAAGTGCACAGAAGAGATTGACCGAAGAAATGCCGCAATCCAGTTCAAGCACTCATCCGAAGTCTTCGATTCAGCCTTCTATAGGAAGGGTCACCACCTCAGTGCTAGAGTTGGAGGGGAAGAGCCAAAGGAGACTTCTAGGAGAAATCCCAGATATCAGTTCTCGTAGTTCTTTGATAGCCCCTTTGGAGACTATTGCGTCTTCAGGACCAAAGGTGGAAGGCAGTGGACAGAAGATATTAATAGAAAAGAGTTCGGAAATCAGTTCCAGAGAACAAGAGAGTTTCTTGGCAGATCCTTCTTGTATAGAGAGAGGCACATCTTCAAAACCAGAGATAAAAGGCAATGAAGAAAGGAAAGCGACGGATCCAATCCCACAAATTAGTTCTAATAATCATCCGACCTCCTTAACAGCGCCATCTTCTGAGGAAAGTGTCACATCTTCAAAGCGAAAGTTTGAAGCCAGTGGACATTCAGTGTTGACTCCTGAAATGCCAAAAACAGTTTCCAGCTATTTTCAGAGTTCCCCGACCGCGCCCTCTTTTATTGAAACGTCCACATTTTCAGAACCAAAGCTGGAAGGAAGAGAGATTAGTAGATTGAATGAAGAAAACCCGGGAACTAGCTCCAGAGATGAACAAAGTTCCTCAACAACACCCTCTTTAAAAGAGAGTACCGCAACTTCAGAGCCAAATTTTGAAGGCAATGAAAAGTTGGTAGACACGGAAAAAATCTCTAAAATCAGAACTATCGACCTTCAAAGCTGTTTTAATGCGCCTCCCAAGGAGACCTACGCATCATCAAAACCAAAACTGGAAAGCAAGATTCTAGAAAACATTCCGACTCCGGACAACGGTGGTCGAAATAGCGATGGGGATGACTCCAAGTTTTCTGACTTTTCCAGGAAGGAAAATAACCTCCATGTCCCTATCCTGCCTGGGGATGAAGTAGTTGTGTGGGATGACATCGAGTCTAAATCTTTCTCCACAGGCCATTCGTTAATCTTAAACAATGACAATGAAGTTCCAGATTCTGATAAAGATGCTGAGAAGAAGCTACGATCTCTCAATACGCTCACAGACGCTGTCCTCAAGGAGGATGATAATAGGAAAAACCTAACATCGTCAACAGGAATTCCCACTTGGACAGAATCTTCACGACTAGAGAAGATCGTTAACACGCCGTACAGATACCCTAACGATGAATCAAGAGCTAATAGCTCTTCTGAAGAATTTGGCGGCTACGTTGAGCGAGATGCAGATTCCTTAGATCCTAAAACTGATCACGAAGACAGAGAATTTAGCAATAAGGAGCTATGCGTAGTGGAGAATGTTTGTTATGTAGCTTCTACCGACAACGATTGTCAGTGGGAAGACGGATCTCAAAGCGTGAAGCTTGACGGTGATCTTTTGGTCGAAAGAAATGCCTTTTTCTCCGAACAGGAGATGGGTTCAAGTCCCTCCGAATCCCTAGAAATTAGAAAGACAGATGACGGTTTAGTCTGCGACGAGGAAATGAGAGGCAATGATGTAAACGAGATTTCTTGTACTTATGACATGGATGAATACTCTTCTGAAGATCAGGTGATCGAAGTCTATGGAAACGATGCACCGTACTCGACGTATCCTGAAAACAGTTACTCAAGTTCAGGAGATATTAACATGAAAACTGAAAGTGACGCCCTTGCATATGTAGGAAGCAAGGTTGTGAGTGAGGAAATCCGTGAACCAGCTGAAACGAGAAAAATTCACCTGGTGCAACCAGCAGACGGATTAAGTGGACGCTCGTCATATGGTTCTGATCACACTGAATCACCGAAGGAAAATGAAAGTTTTTGTGAAACAGAGGCCAATTTTGGGATAAAGGAAGTTTGTCATCAAAGACTTTTAACCGTTTCAGCTACATTCCCATATTCTAACTCAGAAGAAAATTTCGAAATTGCTCCATTATATGAACACTATACCGACTATTCAGCCGTGCAGGGTCTTGACAAGCAATGCCAAGTAGAAATCCTACAGGATAATTTCCGGAAGTACGAATCAAGGGAAAGTCAGACTTCTTTTTTGAACGGTGCTACAGATACGGGATGTCAAACATATAAGGTCAGCGACTTACCTAATCTTAGAGGCACATTGCAAAACCAAAGTATCGAATGTCAAACGGAGTTACCTACCATTTGCTGCGTCAGGTGTGGAGGCCCTGTAGATTCATTCGAAATTCACGATAAGCTACCAGAGGAATGCCGATACACTGAGAGAGAATCCCAGACAATCTCTGGATATGGGCATATTTCGACATCATCAAAGGAATGTCAGACAAGTCCTGCAAGAGATGATTTTGCACAATTACTACTTCCTCAAAGCAGTGCTAAGATTATTGGGAGTAAAGCAGTTGAAGATATTTCCTTTGAAAGCAAGGGATGTCAAACGTCTCAGAAGAGTCTTCTGTTAATCACTGGCGGAGCGCAGGCCCCTCAGGGATGGACATCATATCACAAGGCTGGCGTTTCGGACAAAGAAATCCAAACATCATCTAATGTTGTGCTCGTTTCATCACCAGCCCAGTGCGACATACTTCCCTTCACTGATATTGGTGACGTAGCTGCACGAGAAAACGAAACATCCCGGATTGTTTCCTTCGATACAAAAGAGTGTCAAACAGTGCGTGACCTTGAACTTCTTTTGGCGACGTCCAAACATTGTCAGACCTTTTCTTTCGAAACTATAAGCGCTGGGAACGGAAATAGACCAACACTCGACAGCAAAGGATGCCAAACTCTCCCCGCCAGTCAAACCGAGTCAAAGGAATGCCAGACAGTGGAGGAAGTTATATGGGATGCTGCTAAAAGTTCTAAGGATGATCAAAGCGTTAGTAATATCAGCGTACAGTGCCAAACAATATCTGACTCAACAAATGAACTATATCATCCATTGTGGGACCGTTTCGATTCGATGGAAGTGGGTGGCGAGGATGCTAGAAGTAAGTCCTCTGACCCTCTTCATCGAAATGCACTTACCATAAGTTGTGAAAACAAAGGAAGTCAAACAAAGCCTGAGAGAGATATCCTCCTTACATCTTCAAAACTCTGCCAGACGACAATTTTAGACACGGCTAAGAACAAAGAAAGCCAGACGCAACTGGATGACGAAATCTTCTTAATTTTGTCAAAAGCATGCCAAACAATACCATACGGTTTGGACGATACGGATTCAAAGTCTTCCATTGATGGGCCCATTGGCTCTCAAGACTTTGAATTATCTCTTGCTGAAGGCAGCGACCAGCAATTAGAGATCTCCAGTCCGCCAAACCAGATGGCGTCTCGCCATCGTCCAGCCACTTATGGCAAGAGCCCCGACACTATTGAGGAATCCGTCATGGGATTTCAATTCTTCCATGGAATGGACGAAACAAACCTTTGCAAAAATAACGGTTTGGAACCACTTTCGCCAGTAAGCTCTTCTGTAGTTGTGGAAATCTTAGACAAAGGCTGTCAAGCCATGTTGTGCGATTGTGGAAACTGCGCTGAACAACATGCGCTTTTGAGCAATTCTGCTGAAATGTCAAGTGATGCTGAGAAAGGGTATTTTCTTTTCTATCTTTCTCTCTCTCTCTCTTTTTCAATTGTCAAACGTAAATACCTTCATGGTTCTTCGCCTTTCGATTAAGAAGTAAAATAAGTGATAACTTTATTTGCGAGAAAAATGCTGTCGATGTTCCTTTGTTTAGCTTTACGTGATAGAGAAACAAGTCGTTCCAGCGATTCAGTTAATCAGCAAGCGCTATTTGTGGCATGTTTTCTTCATCTGAATGCTATCATCATGTGCAATTCGTTGTTGAAGTAACTAACTTGTCCTACGTTATTATGATCTGAGACATTTATGATTCCGTAAATCTGCGCATTCGATCTTCTTCGACTGCCTTGTCAAGGTTACTTTTGGTAAAAATTCGTAATCCAAACCTAAATCAAGAAAAATAATTGAAGTTTAGGGAATGCCAGCTACATTGATTATTGGTGGCTCATTTTTTTAAGATGAGCGGCTCATGTTCCCAACAATCTTGCGATTGGTTGGGGCTCGTTTTAAATTAGGAAGCCGTGTAATGGTTGCCTTGTTAAGGCAGAGGTTTAATGTTCGATAACAAAGTTTCACTTTTGCGTTTTAGGGCGGCTATGCGAGTGTCAGAAGGTATGCAAAAGGAACAAGCAAGTCTCATTAAGCAGCTGGATATGCTCAGGTAACATAGCTTCATTGCTTATTTAGGACGATGCTCTCTTCCATACGGCAAGTCAAGTAAAGCTCTTGTTGAGATGCGGTTAACTCTTTGGCCCCAAAGAGTGACTTATATCCAATTTTCCCTCACAATATCACCCCTGAATCATACATTAATGGTACGAGAATAAAGCAAATGATCATCAACTAAACAAGGTCTTTACCGTTCAACAAATCTCCTTGTTGGTTCCTTTGGAAATGTATACAGAACAGAATGGAGACTATGCATACTGATATTAGGATGAAAAGGGTTAAGCGCTCCTTCCAGTTACTGTAATTTAAGGGACCTGTGTTAAAGAGTCATTTTTGCAACATACAGAATTGATTGGGGTATTATTGCTATGGTCAGAGTTATAGTACTTTAGATTTTTGATTCTATGTTTCCTTTTTGTTTTTGCCAATGTTTTCAAAGTAAAAAAGAGAAGCCACATACAACTTCCTAAAATCGTTGTTTGCCTCTGCAACCGAATTAACAACTGCTCATAGCTCGGGAGAAACTTGTCTATCACTCCATCGTGTTTTGTAGCTATCTTTGCGCTCTGTTTTTTAGCCATCTTTGCAATCAGAAACTTAAAACTTGTTTGCCTCTGAAACTCGGTACTTACACTTAAAACTAACTGCTTGTTTATCTTTACTACTTTTCATTAAAGGGATATGAATCAGAAGCTCAGAGATGACAAGGATGCAATCGAGGCTGCACATCAAGCGGTAAGCCCCAAACTGGTTTAACTTGTCAAAAAGTTGACAGACCTGTTTTGATAACCTGACCAAAGGACTTCCTTATAATTATCTTTACTGACGCCGTTCACTGACTATTTGTCGTAACAATTACTTATTGAAAAGCTATGAGTAATGGAAAAGCAAATTAACACTGTCGACGTACGTACGTTATTAATAATGGCACAGTTTACCCAACTTAAATTGACTTGATGATAATTTCGATATAATCCGAGTTAATAAGATATTAATCGAGAAATAATTTGCAATGATAATCATTCTCTCTAACTGACTGACTTATTTTTGCCAATGCCTGCTGCGCTTGTGCTGGACCTTCCCATGGGATTCGCCACAGATGTTAATGGCTGTACGTATTTCTTGATTTTTTTGGCTTGTTGATTTTTTTATTTTGTTTTGGTTTATTCTGTTCTTTTTTTTTCCGGTAGCCTTAACATGTTTTTTAATTCTCCCTCGAGTGTACGAAGGTTTTTTCATAGTTTTCTATGAGAGAAAAATTGTTCATCGAATTAAATTATTTTAAAATATATTCTCAGGAGTAACAACTAATCATTGCTTTACACCAACGAGTTAAATACTTTGATCTCTCTTTTAAATCTTAAAACTTAAATTGTAATTTTTCTGAGGTAAGTTTCGATGTTTAGCTGGCTTAATTTTTTTAATTTCTTATTATTATTTTAAACCTCTCTCGTAACCGGCTGTCATTGTTAGCCACCGTTTAAATAGCCACGTCACGGGAGATCCTTCTCCAAGATCGCAGCTGCAACCTCAACCAGTAAATATTAATTTCTACCGGAAATTTACACCAGCTTCAAAACAAGCACATTCGCTTGGTAATCCTCCAGAGTTTAATTTTGGCCTGGAGTTTTTTCCAGAAGAGAAAATTTATGTGGAATCTGTAGAAATTGGATGTAAGGTTCTGGCTTCTTGAACGCTTTCAAATGTGAGCAATGTCGTATTTTTATATCCAAGAATAGAGGTTTCATTGTCGCTTACCTGGACAGCGTAATTTTCTGCTCTGAGGGTTGTTTTTCCTAAAATGTTTAATTTATGCGCCATTTTGGAGAAAGGTTTATTCCTACTGTTGTGCGACTCTATAGAAAGTGGCTGTGATAAGGCTTTTCAAATCCTCCCTTTAACAGGCATGAGGCAAAAACGTTCAACTAACGCAACCAACGCAAGCAAACATGGTGTACCATTTAAACATACAAAGTAACTTTCCTGAAACAATAGTTTGTGTGACCTTAAGGAAAGACTCCTAACTCAACTGTTACCGTGATTTGCCTTCTTTATAACAATTTATAATTGAGGGTCGAGAGTTATCCGGGGTTGCACTGGTTTTGATCTTCTTTGCTCTGTGATTGGTCAAAAAAAAAACTTCCACCACTCCCTCAACCACTCAGATGCAAAACTTAAACCAATCACGACTTGGTCGCCCGCGTTTTCCCGCGCTTTAGGTAGCTTGGTTGGTTTTACTTTGAGTTCTCATTGGCTCTTAATGATATTTTCGTTTCTTCTGATTGGTCATTGTGATTGTTTTGGATTTGATTTTACGAAACTCAATTAAAATACGCTCCAATCGCTCCGACAAATGCATGGTGCACTTGGGCCGTCGAGGAGGGCTTCTATCAATCACCAAACTGGACCTCATATAAGCACAAACTTGTAGACTTCTTTAAATTTGAAATAAACTGTCAAATGTTAGTGCCAGGCGTAAAGCATAACGTACTTTAAATTAGGCCTAATAAGTACTGCTTATTAAACAGAAAAAGGAAAGAGGATATGGCAGTCTCAGTGATGAGATTGAAGAAGCCGAGGTAAGATAAAATACTAAATTTGAAATTTTCAGGTTTGGTTTAAGATATCTGCACCTTTTGAATATTTGCCTTTTTCAGATACAGCGTAAATTAACTTCAGGCGTTCTTACGCAAAGAACGTGTGAAAGCTCACTCTTTAACTTTGGATTATAATGCGTGGCGTGTAAATTAAAAGTGAACGCTGAGTTAAAAAAAAAAAAAAGCTTAATGCTATTGAGTTAAAACTCCGCACACGATATCATCAAAGATCTTGTACAATTTTGACTGCCTTACGTAACAGAAATTTGAAAGTCTAATGTTGCTTCAAGTTAATTGTTGCTTGTTCAAGATACTGTGAAAGTAATCTTATAATGAAGGCAAACTTATGTATGTAAACAAGTGTAAACATATTCAAACGTTTTAACAGCTTGGAAGGAAAACAATCTCGTTCCCAGGGCCTTCTTTACAGTGAAAAGTTTAGTCAGAGATGAAATTTCTCCTCACATCCGGATTGGCTCGTGTTTCAAGCGAAATACAACAAGCACGATGGGAAATGGCTTCGCCCAGAGCCATGCTGTGTTGAAAATCGCGCCCTCGCATGGAACAGGGCTAAAATTGAAGAAATATTTATTTGTCCTTTGAAGGGTTAGGAAAATGAAAGTCAATGAAGTTGATAAACATTATTCGACTTGACAGTGTCCTTACTTGATTATGTTATTTTGACGTCCACGTGCTTAGCTGTCCGGAGCTCTAATATTCCCTGGCAGGTTAGAATCATTATGTACCTAGCCACCTACAGAACGTCCCCTCCTTGATGCCCTAATGTTTTTTTTTGACAGAAAAAGACCAAAGTTTCTCGGCAAGGTTCCCAGATGTCCAAGTACGTGAGAAAGAGACGTACCCCTGGTGCGGAGGAAACATGGGGAAACCAAGGTTCCGTGGGATCGTTAAGTGAAGAGGAAGTAGACGGGCCTAACATAAGGTTTGTTGGGATAAAAGGGATACATCTTTCAACAGGAGGGTGGATACACTTGACATTTTTTTTTTTGGGGGGGGGGTAATGGGAAATTGAAAAAAGGAGAACTTACCACAATAAGACTATGAGACAAATAATCCACATAAACATACATTGGTTAGAACCAAAAACTAATAACGAAAAGACAAATTAAGTTTGCATTAAAAAGAGTTTGTAAATTCCATCAAAGCTTGTTTTAACACTAAACTCAACCTCAGAGAGAGAAATTTTACCTTTTTTGTGGAGGAGACCTCTTAAAAAAACCTTGAACTTTATCTCAAGATGATCGCCATTATGCTTAACTGACTGATGAGATTGGTCCTTTATATTAATAAAAAAATCCGTTAATAATAACGTCTATTTGGCCAAATCAGGCAGTTCTTGAATTTTAATCACTATTCTAATGGAATTTCAAATGAACTTGCCTAGTCGGTTAGTTACGACTGAAAATAATTTCCACTAAATGAGAAGCACTCCCTTGATAAGTTAACTCTTTGACCTCCCGGAGGAACTAGGATCTAATTTCTCCTTACAACATCATCTTAGGTCACAATTATAAAAGAAATGATAACCAACCACAGAAGTTCTTGATGGTTAAATAAATTCCCCTGTCAGCACCTTAGGAAATGTGTAAATAGTATGGAGAATATGCATAATGAAGTTCGGGTGAAAGTAGTGAAGCAAGAACAAGCAGTAAATCTTACGAAGTAACTTCGTGGTTAATAGTGGTTTTCTTAAATGTAGTTAAACGTGATTTAAACCTATCTTTTATAAGTGACTCCGCACGACCTCCCGCAAGAAGGCGATCTAAACGGCGCGACATGAAGAAACAGGGCTCTGTTTTGCATTCGTATTTCCCAAATGCTGGTACTGGTAAGCAAAGGTGGGTAAAAATGGAAGGTATTACAAATTAAATCTGATCTGCTCAAGTTGAGCGGAGCTAAGGTCCTCAAACTATATGAAAATCATGCTAAAAAAACACTTAAAATAAAGGAAGTAAAAAGGTGACGACTTAAAGGATTTAATTAAATGCTTTAAGTAAGAATGTTAAATAGTTTGAAAGATAAACCTCTATTCGACTCAGTGATATTTTAGCTGTTTGACCGCGATCGTGGAAAATGTAATCTTCTGACCGCCATCCATGGATGTATCATTTCGCAAAATTTTCAAGAAACGAGTTAGGACGCTGCTTTTTAACTCGAACCTTGTGTACCCTTAGGTTTGTCCTTTGAGGAATTAATTTTAGAGGAAAAAAATTGGGAACCGTAATAATATATTAATCACTCTTCATTGAGTCTGCACCTGTCTATTCAACTAAGTTGCTGTTTTATTTTATCAGCGATGGCAGGTGTCTAGCAAGATCCAAGCTAATAATATCTATAAATGATGCTAAAAACGATAGAAATAGTGAGATTGATAATGATAACACCAATAACATCACTGCAAAACGCCATGGTCAGTTTTTCATAACTCAGACTTGAGCATTCGACTGACAAACAACTCCGATAATCACTTCTGCTTAGTTGGTCGAAACGTCAATGGATGTTACTGACATCAGTTCATTTCAGAACTACTCTCACTGAGAGTAATATTTTATTAATATTTTAAATGCAAGAACACATTTCCGCTTTAAACAGGCTGCTTTTCTTTTACTACCAGCTCTGCGTCCCTCCCTGACTCCATACGAGAAGAGGCTGAATTTGAAGGAGATCCAACTCTTGAACTCATCTCAGATGAGAAGCTGCAAGAGGAAGAGCGGCCGGCTTGGGCCCAAAAGATACTGTCTTGTGTGCAACCTAAAGGTATGAATAACAATCCTTCCCTGCAAGTGACTCAGACATATTTGGTAGAGAAAAAAAAAAATTCCAACTGCTCCTCGAGGAGTCAATTCTTTGGATGCTTTGCCACTGACCTAATGGGACTTTTATGACTCTCAGAGGTAGCCATTCCATGTAACTAGGTACCTTAGGCTTAGGGAAACATCCTGTTTGCTACTGGGATCCAAGAAAAGTCGATTTGTTGAAATTGGGTGATGATGGAGACATAGGTAAAATCATGTTATGAAGAGGAAGCATGACCGAGTTTCTAGGGGACTGGACTTTCAGTTCTCAGTTACCCATGGTTCAATTGTTCGGCGGCGCCCCTCACCTAGCCAGAGAGTATACCTTCGACCTTCTGACTATTTGTTTTCGATTTGGTGTATTTCTTTCTATTTGCAATAGCCCTTTCAGCCCTTTTTGGAAGTGGTTAATTCAGATTTCATCATCAATATCACATCAGAGTGGTACACCATAAAGTTTAACTTATTTTGGTGGAACATACACTTGTCAAATAGTTGGCACCGCTATACGCGGAAAAAAGGAGATAACTAGTTTCCCAACATAGTTGCCAAGTTGAGTGTCTGCGAGTGGACGTATTGGTAGTCGCTAGACGTGCCGGTATGCGTCTTGGTAAAAGGAAACCAATCTTAAAATAATGCTGTCGGGGTGTAAGACAAACTTTGCTTAGCTGCCGTTCTCAAAACTGTGTAAAGAGAACCGAGAAAAACCGAATACACTTAATCCAGCAACGCTATATATTTTAGAGCTTGTAGAAGAAGAGGGAGAAGATTCACAGATGAGGACAAGCGACGAAGAACTCGAAGAAGACGTGTTCAGAACAAGAAAAGCTGATTTGATATCTGGTGATGGTAAGTTGTTCTCTCAAGTGTACATTTAAATCAGTCAGCGCTTATTTGCTGCTCGGAAAGTTTGATTGATAGTGGATAGAAGACAGATTAAAAAAACAAAAGCTAGGAAGACTAATGTTTGACTACGTCTAATTCTCAAACTAGGTAAATACTTTATTTTTATTCACAAAAGTACAAATATTTTCGCAACGTTGCCGAAATTGCTTTAAGTCAAACAGCTGAAAGTTTTTATTAAGTGCAGTGGAGATCACTAACGTGCGTGAACGCAGCGTGGAATAAGGGATATCATAAACCATGGTTTCGCTCTCAGGTCTTTTATGTCGGCATTACACACCTTGCGCGCATGTCTTCATAACAAACTGAGTTTCCAAGACTTCTACATGTTTATAACTGACTGTATATATTTATAAGTGACTGAATGCTTTCCTGTTTCAGGCACCAACAGGTTAAAAACAGGGAAAGATGACTCCGACATGTCATATTCTGAGGGATTGAGCGGCGAAACTGGCAGTGAGACAGACGAGAGACCAAACTCCCCACGCGCAGCGCCTGTCGGGAAGGACAATGAAATGAATCGAGTAGGATCAGTAAGTTTGTAACTGTCTCCTGTTTTGGCGATTGTTTCTTTTTGGCGATGCATTCCCAATCATACTGCTTCAGGTGTGGTTTGCCTGTCGGTCCCCATTTTTTATTTTCTGTATGCATGTCTTAGTGGCACTTCTACTATTCTCTATAATATTTAAATTCAATTTTGAAGATAAATTATATTTTTTATCTAAGTTTGTTGTCTGCCCAACCTCACAATAAAAGTTACTTCAAACTTGTTTGTGAGATGGCTTTACAGTACTTTATTTACATCGAGTTTTGTTTATGTGAAAGTGGTCTATTATTTCTGTTATTAAATTGTTTTGCTTCATCTCGTTATCATATCCATCGTTGCTAATTTTTCAATTGTGAGCTGCTTTTTCATGTTGCACAAGCAAATAGTGTGTTGTTATTTCCTTGCTACTGTGCTGGTTTGTTTTTTCAAATTTTCGGTTTGTGTAACCCACATCTAGAACAGCCTTTGTAAGTCGAAAGTCAACACATGAATAGATCAAGTTCTTTCACTAATATTTTTCTTTCTCCTTTATTACTAAAGCTCGTTATTTTTCTTTCTGGAACTCACAGCAGGACATGAGCGAAGCAGGTGTGTCGACGATTAGTGAGCCCTCCACACCAGAAAGAGTGTTCAAAGTGGTGTTTGTTGGCGACTCTGGTGTAGGAAAGTCTAGTTTCATCCACCGGTTTTGCCATGACGCTTGGAGACCTTCATTCACTGCAACGATAGGTACTTAGTTCATTACACATCGTGCAGGGTAGAAATGTCAATCTTAAGTCAAGACAGGTTTTTTATGCAGTTTTGAAGAGAGAGATTTTCAGCTGAGTGTCGAAAGTAATTTAGGATTGTATTGGTTTTGTGTTTCTCTGCTCAGTGATTTGTCCAGAAAACTTGCACTACCCTCTCAACCAATCAAAACCAACTGCCTCTTGGTGACCCACGCTTTCCCGCGCTTTAGACAGTGTACTTGTTTTTCGTTGAGCTTCCACTGTTCCCTCGTGATCTTTCCCTTTGCTGCGATTGGCAATTGGCCATTTTTGTCATAGGGGAGCTTAAAACGTTGAAGATTTCTAAGGGAATTTAGTCCTAGGTAGTTCAATTACGTCTTTTCAAAACGCTCTTGTTTTGGTATTTTCCTTAGACATCGAATCGAGGATTTCCCGGCGTGTGTACACGTTAATAGTTTGATACAAAAATTGTTGTAGCTCATACTCATAGTCACTATGTTGTTTCACCTGTCCAGGGGTTGACTTCCAAATTAAAACGATGTGTATAGATGGCAGATGTTTTGCACTGCAGCTCTGGGACACTGCTGGCCAGGAGAGGTGTGTACATAAGTATTCCCTAATAACATCAGTGGCAGACCTGGCTGTGCCTCTTCTGATCCCATTTTGTTCCTACTACATTTTTACTTCATCTGTGAACTATAACTGGACATGGCAACACAGAATCCATTTCTTAACACAATTGACGTCATCTGTGACCTATTAGGTAACAGACGTACGACCACATAGAATCTATTTCATGTGTGTTTCTGAAATAGAGAACACTGTTCCGACCACTAGAATGCAACTTATAATTCGGATCGAAGCCTGCGGCATGTAACGGTTGCTGTTGGACTGTTCTCATACCATCTTTTTCTATCTGGCAGATTTCGAAGCATCACAAAACAATACTTCAGGAAGGCAGACGGAGTAATTGTATTTTATGACATCACCATGGAGACATCATATCTAAACATAAAAAACTGGATGATAAGCGTAGAGGTATTATTACATTTCGCCTCAAGGAATTATTCTCATGGCCTTTATATGTGATTCAAGTATGATACTGTAACTCGGGAGAAATTAAGTGCTAGTCCCTCTTTGGGGTTAGAGGGTTAAGGTCATTCCTGGGAGTCAAAGTGTTAACCTGTGAAGAAAGATGCTGGACATTTGTGACGAATATGGGGAAAAAATGTGAATCCCCGTCGGATGTGAATCTCATTTACCTCTGATTTCATAGTCAAGTTCACTGGAAACCGAGTCGCGAGGAAGTCATAGGTAAGCCAGACCACACAACAGGTTTATAGTTACTAATTTTTTGCATGTGTATACGTGTTTCAGGAAGGAACGGATGACGGCACAGCTATCATGATTGTTGGTAACAAGACTGATCTGGTAGAGGATGACAGCCACCGAGCAGTGCAGAGTCAGGAAGGAAAGAAATTGGCTGAGGTACATTCTTAAGCGATTGATTAATTGACTGACTGCCTGACTAACTGACTTCTTGACTTTCTGCCTTACTGACGTACTGAACGACCGATTCAGTAACTGTTTTCGTTGTCATTGAGTCGTCAATAGAATGATCCGACCGACTAACAGGGTCAGTGACAGACGGACAGGCTGACTCACTTTGTCTGATGAACTGGCCAACTAAATGATCCAACTAACTAACAGAATCAATGACAAACGGACTGGCTGGCTGATTCACTCACCTTGTCTGATGGACTGGCCGTTCATCATTATGACCGTTCTAATACAGGGTTCGTACGGGTCCTGGAAATCCTGGAAAGTCCTGGAATTTTATTATCGCATTTTCCAGGACTGGAAAGTCCTGGAAAAGTAATGCTGGTCCTGGAAAGTCCTGGAAATCTGTTAAACTGAACAAAGTAATAAAGTTTTCTCTAAAACAAATGAGCAAAGTTTTTTTAGTATTTTTATAACGTATTCCTTTCTGGTTTTGACCGCATGACCGCATCTATATTTTTTCATGTTTCCCGAAACTGACACGAGTGTAACTCTGGATCGAGGGCTCATGTATCATCATAAGCTCATGCGCAGTAGTAACCTTGATGCATGCATGATTTTGTAAACGGGTACTCAGTGAATGGGCGTCTTGAGTTTTAAATGTTTTGTTCCGAAATATGCCTGGGAAATGCTTGTTTAGTGACCGATGGTTGGAAAACTCTTCCTATAAATTGTGGCTGGAACGTGACGCGGACAAGTTTAAAGCAAAATGTAGAGTTTGTATGAAAGCGTTTGATGTATCAAATATGGGAGAATCGGCATTGAAAAGCCACGAAAAGGGAAAGAAGCATATTCATCTTATCGAAAAGCAACAAAGAAATACAACAGGTGACATAAGAAACCTTTTCTCGAACAGCTCTTTCGCTGCCCCTCGAACAGCCACTGAAAGTAACAACTCTACTTTGACTGTATCAAGTAGTGCCGCTAGTACAACAGCAGGTATGTCCGGGTTCGTGACGAGGAATGATACTTTAACTGCTGAAATTTGGTGGGCGCTAAAGGTGAATAGCAGCCATTATTCGTATAATTCCTGTACAGATATAAACTTCTTAGTGCAGCAAATGTTTCCAGACAGTGACATTGCAAAGAAATTTACCTGTGGGGAGAAAAAGGCCTCCTATCTTTCTTGCTTTGGTATTGCACCATGTTTCAAGAGTCTTCTAAAGGAAAAAGTCAAATCTTCAAAGGGATATGTGCTTTTGTTTGATGAAAGTTTGAATCACGAACTGCAAAAGAAGCAGATGGATTTCCATGTTCGCATCTGGAATCATGACAAAGTTGAAACTCGCTATTATGATTCACAATTTCTTGGGCATTCTAGTGCAGAGGATATGCTTCAAAAGTTTCATTCTTGCAAAGAGGACTTGAGCTGTAGAAATCTGATTCAACTCTCTATGGATGGGCCCAAGGTTAACTGGAAATTTTATGAAATGGTAGAGCAAGAATTGAAGAGTGATTTCAGTTGCACTCTCCTTAACACAGGCAGTTGTGGTATACATGTTGTGCATGGAGCTTTTAAGGATGGTTGTGATGCAGCTGGATGGACGGTGCAGAAAACTCTCTCCAGTCTTTACTGGCTGTTTAAAGACAGTCCGGCTCGAAGAGAAGACTACATTAGAATAACTGGTAGCAGTGTATTCCCCCTAAAATTCTGCCAGCACCGGTGGTTAGAGAATGTGTCAGTTGCCGAGCGAGCACTGGAAGTGTGGCCTCACATTGTCAAATACATTAATGCTGTTAAGGCAAAGAAAGTTACTGATCCCAAGTCCAAATCTTACGAGACCATTAGCAGTAGTTGCTGTGATCCCTTGATGCCAGCAAAGATTGCCTTCTTCTCATCAGTGGCAAAACAGATCAATCCTTTTCTCACAGCATTTCAGACTGATAAACCTATGCTGCCATTCATGAGTATCAGTTTGTACACTTTGTTGAAATCATTGTTGAATATGTTTATCAAGGGTGAACTTGTTACCGAGGCAACATCTCCTCTGAAGATCCTGAGGTTGAAGCCCACTGATAAAGAACAGCAGTTAGACTACCAGAAAGTTGATGTTGGCTTTGTGGCACAACACATGCTGAAAGAAAAATCTGGGAAATTGAGTGAAAGGCAAGTTCTTCAATTCAGAATGGAATGTAAAGATTTTCTTGCAAAAACAGCCTCTAAACTGCTTGACAAAACACCAATAAATTATCGACTAGTAAGAAGTATGTCTTGTCTGGATCCAAGGCTAATGGCATCAGAGAAAGAAGGATGTGTCAAAAAAATGAAAAGAGTTCTTGAAATTCTTGTGGAAGCCCACAGATTGAAGGCTGATGAGTGTGATGAGGTGATATATCAGTTTGGACAGTTTTTGGATGAATGTGCAGGTAATCCTGACTTTGAAGATTTTGACCCTAGTGAATCCTCTTTAAGAGTCGACACACTGTTATATGAACACATGGCTGGTAATAAGCAACTGGCAAAAGCATGGGGGGTAGTTGAATTATTGCTGCTAATGTCTCATGGTCAAGCCACAGTTGAAAGAGGATTTTCTGTAAACAAAGAAGTGGCAGTTGAGAACCTGTCGGAAAGATCGTTCATTGCACAGAGGATTATTCATGATCATATTGAATCAGTTGGAGGCCTTGCCAATGTAAAAATCTCAAAGCAACTACTTATGGCATCTGCTGGAGCGCGACAGAAATATATTTCCTATCTAGAAGAGCAGAAGAGAATTAAAGTGTCCCAGGAAAACACGCTTAAAAGAAAGGCAGCAATGGATGGGATTGATGTGCCGAAGAAGAAAAAACGGCAAATTGAAACTGATATAGAGGCTCTTTTAAAGACTGCAGATGAATTTGCAGATAGGGCTGAAGATTCAAGAAACCTTACTTGGGTTGCCAAATCAAACAGTTTGCGAAGATCTGCCAAGGAAAAAAGGGCAGTCTTAAAGGACATTGAAGAGCAGTTGGAAGGAAAGCTCCAAGAGCTGAAAAATAATTAACCCCACTTTGAATCCCAAGATGTGAATATTAATTCTACTTAGTATCAGTCACGGATTTCTGATGTTACTTCTGAGATATTAAGAGTTCAATGAAAGAAGTTGATATTCTCTGTTTTCTTTGTTCTCATTTGTATGTCTGACAATGTGTTGAAATTGAAAGTAGAAATGAATCTTTTATACTTATGAGAGTGAAAGGGTTAAGGTGAATTTTGGAGTCCTGGAAAAATAATCTGAAGCCTGGAAAAGTCCTGGAAAAGTCCTGGAAAATTGTTTCTGAAAAAGGGTACGAACCCTGTAATAGTTAGCTTATTTACAGATTATTAATGATTATCCCTTTATCTTCTCACCATATCTACTTGCCTTACAGGAATACAAAGCCTTGTACACTGAAACGAGCGCAAAAACGGGGTACAACATAACGGAATCAATGGCGGAATTTTCCAAGTGAGTACACCAATTTGATACTCTATCTTTCTGATTCTTATATCAGTTTTTTTTTGTCTTGGATAACCCTCTGAACTTCCTTCCTGTTTTAGAATGCTGCAAGTGAGGGAAGACGAATTAATGCAGAGCGTTTTGAATCTCGTGCAAGAAAAACCTGGCAAGAAGAAATGCTGTAAATAATAGTTCTTGGTGTCGTATCGTCAGGTATGCCAATCTTCAAGCCATTACTTCTTTAATTTCCTGTGATCTGAAATCCCCTTCATAAAATGTCTGCGTTCGGATAATTTGCCAGGTGATCGGTTGTTTGGGTGCCGTAGATGGTCATTTTATACATACCACACTACTCTTACAAATAATATGACTTGCAGCATCCTTTCAATAGTGTCTTTCGCGTGTACCTTAGAAAACAGGGCGCAAGGTACGATCGCTCCTGTCCGCCTAACGTCTTAGCGCACCCAATTTTGGAATCATTGATAATTAGTTTACTAACCTTATAGGGCGCTTTTCGGCTGAGTGTCGTAAAACCAAAAGCAAAGTCCAATCAGAAGAAAGGAAAGCCAGTACCTTTTAAAACAAATGAGAGCTTGAAGAAAAATCAACCGCGGGAAACGCGGGTGACCAAGTCGCGATTGGTTTTAGAGAGGTTGAGAGAGGGGTACAGAGTTTTCTAAACAAAGCACAGAGCAAAGTAAAGCAAAACCAATGCTAACCTGGAGTACTTTTGGCAATTCAACTGAAAATTGCTCTAAAAGTGAATGCTCTTAGTCATCGACCAACCCTGCGACTTACTGATATTGCTGTCAAAGAGAAGTCGAGATGTACGTGAGCGGTCATTTTGATTTTCCTAACTTTCGCGAGGTCAATGCGAGGAAACAATTTTATCAGCAAATATTTTGTGGAGTCATTATTTTCGTTCTGCCTAACGCATTGTTGAAGAAAGGCCAGGTTGCTCTTGCAACTGAACAATTCATTGCCAAGTTTAAAATATTATTATTTAACGTTTTCTTATCAATTTTGAATTCGTGCTCAACAGATATTAGGATCTTCGATTGTAGCCACGATGAGACAAAATCCAAGATGAAGTCAAATCCTGGTCTCTTGCTGGAGTGTACAAACGATGACTACCTGATTATTTTTCAGTCACACAGGGGCATATGATCGAATTGGATCCAAGTTCGGTCTCGGAAAGCTGCGGCGAGATAATTGACTGCACTGAGAGGAAGGACATTGTGAATCGTTATAAGATGCCAAAGTACTTGGTTAGATTTGTGATAACATTCTGAATCAAAAGTAATTTTGCCTTCTTTCAAGGACAATTTTCCTACACCAAGTCAGCTTTTCGTCCTACGTAGCTCTCAATATGTACAAAAACGATAAAAAAGTGACCGTCTCGATGACGGAAACCAAAAAAAAATTTTGGAAATTTGGTGTCAAACAACGGAAAAAAGGCTAATGTTTTATTTATCCAATGACTCTTATTATTTATAGCGTAACTTGATAAAAGCGTTCGTAGAGGAATAAACTAAACAAGTATAAGAGGCCGGTAATGACAGTGTGCGTTTGTATTTGTTAAGACGACTGTTGAAGTTTCGTTCGTTGATCGTTGTATGACGATCTTATCTCTTAACGGTCTTAGACTTCCCTAAAAACAATCTCTGTCTGGCCCGCTAAAGGTCATGCGGTGTCACTCAAGTTGCCGTGGAAAAAACGAAGTCTATTCATGTTTAATTTATGTTTTAAATTACCTTCTCGTGAGAGCGCTCTTCGAATGAGTGTTGTGAAACCAAAACCAAAGTAATCACAACGGCCAATCAGAAGAAAGAGAAATACTTTGAAGAGCCAATGAGAATTCAAAGTAAAACCAAACGCGGGCAGCTGTGATTGGTTTTCGTTTTCCGTCGTTTTGATTGGTTGAGAGTAGTGTAGATTTTTTTTGTTTTTTTTTTAACCAATCTCAGAGGGAAATTAAGCAAAACTAATGCAAACCCACGTTACTATCAACCTTCAAGTGAAAACTACACTAATGTAGCAAGTATGGAGCTGTTGCATGTCTGATGAAGTAACAAAATTGTACAGATTTTCGGCAGTACATCGTCTTGTTTGAGACGTTTCAGGACATATTTTGCATTTTGCAAGGGTGAAACCCATGTCATTAAATTATTTAAATCTCAGTTTAAGAGCGCTTTTCTTTTTCTAAGGGACAGTCAAGTGAGGTGTTGGTTTTTGGAAAAAAAATTAGGTTTCAGTTTAGTTGGTTTTAAGTCAAAGGATTTGAATAGAGAGATACATTGTTGCAATATCTTCCAGTGTTGCATTCTGCTGGTATAAATTATTCCGTAGGGGTGTATCCTCGATGGGGAACTTCAGTAAGAATGCAATAAAGAGTATTTTAAATTAACTGTGGTGTTGTTGTTTTCTATTTTTGGAGAGAAGTTTTTAAAAAAGGTTGTATCCATTTACCCATTGCAGCTCATAAATGCTTTAAAAGCAAGAAAAAATACAAATAAAATAAAAGAACAAAACAAGAGATACTTGTAACATTTAAAAACGGCAGCACCAAACTAGCCTACAAGCAGGCTTTCATTAATTTGAGCATGTGGGATGAGCTCTTCACCACCCATAAAGATATTGGAGACAATTCTTGGGGAAGTGAGAGGTTATGTTCCAACTGGCCTGGACCTTAGTTTGGTTTTTCTTCCCCTATGGTTTAAACTTAAGATAGCCTTTGGGAAAAAAGGCCACCACTTTCAACAGTACCTTAAGTCTTAAGGCTGCTTCTGCCTTAAAAATTGCTGATGGGATTTAGCTGGCAAAGACTTATGTAAGTCAAGTGTACTTCCATCTAAAGACACCTTTAATAGCTAATTACTGTACATTCTCACTACTTCAGCAACACTATCAATGTTATTTTCATCTTATTCAAAAGGTTATAAATATATTGTATAGCATTCTGCAACATTATTTATAATCTAATCATGCATTATATAGGGCTTACAAAACAAAGGCATACAACCCCTTGCATAGATAATTTTGCAAAGCATTAATTTCAATTCCAGTTCCTTTCCAAGCCTGTCTAATAATTAATTGGTCTGAGTGTCTTGGTTTCTCCAGGGAGTTGGGCAGGTGCCGCTCTCTTGACACCCTGGGTGGGGTGGGTAGGAGGTTTGTTTTCATTTTCATCCTCATCACTGGTGTCACTCTCTGAGTTGCTGTTGTCCTCAGCTTCTTTGTTTGCCCCAGTCAGTGAATCCTGTTAATAAAACAGCGTTTTCAGGGAAATTTTGATTAAGTTAGATACAATAAAGATTCTTTAAGGTAGGTGGTTGTTTAGGATCTTGCTCACTAAAAGAAGCAGATAGATCCAAAAGATAACCAAAAATGTGAATTACACAAATATAACCTGAAGAGACTCTCACAAAGCTTTTCTACAATAATTATTGTCATGCTGAGTGTTCCATCTGAGTGACTTGTTACGTTAAAAACCAGCTGCCAAATCATCAATAATCATATTCCTTTCACCTCCAGGATCTCAGCATCAATTCACCTCACTGTGACTCTGCCAGACATTGTAAACTTTTCTCTCTACCGTCACTATCTGTCTGATCAGCAAAGTACTGATATAACACTCTGACAGAAATCACTCATCGGTTGCTTCTGTGAGTGGACAGGATAATATTATTGAAGGAAAGGTGCAATTCATTTCCCTTTCTTCTTTAGATTCTGCTTTTGTCAAAGAGTGTAATGATGAAGTGACAAAAGATTGGAATTACAAGCCCTTCTGTTCATAAAAAAATATATATATGTATATATATTTTTTTCAGAAATTGTAAGTGCTATAATTAATAGCTTGCACAACCTAAAGACCTATTCAGTCAATAGCCAAATACCCATGATTATCATATAAGACTGCAGCTTTGCAATCATCCAATTTTGTTGATCAATTGTGTGACTGAAAACCAAGTGGGATCCTTCTTGGTCCTATTGGCATTGTGAACATGTTATTGAAAATTAATAAGCACCTTAACTGATGCAGCTGATACTTTCTGACCGGCTGCAAATTTCTGGGTCCATTCCTCTGCTTTTTTAATAAACTGTGGTCTGTTGTATTTATACTCATCAGACTGAAAAAGTGAACAAAAACAGCCATTGTAAATTATGTGCACAATTATGTAATAAGAATATTGATTAAATATTGTGTATTTGGCAATATTCATTACAATTTCTGAAACAAGAGGATCATCAGAGTTTGGTTCTGCCATAAGAAGCTGGATTGATGTCAGCACAGTGGAAATGTTCCATGCTGGTTTCCAAGCTCCCTGAAAAACATGAAAAAAGGAAAATAATGAAAATGCAAGCTCTGTAAAACACTCATATGTTGAAAGCTCTACATAACAGTGGATCTCAAAATTTAATTTGATTTTTCATAATTCAGCGGTATAACTAAAGAAATGGAAAAGAGGGAAATAAGACTAATTTACCTCACAGGTGAGCAGCCATTGTAAGGTAATTTTAGAAGGGCTATGTAAGTTTTTTGGGTCTAAAAATGCAGTCAGTGTCAGTGACTTCCTAGTTATGGAGAAAATGAAAACTCTATGGTTTCAGATTCACAATCTGCACATTCTGTATGGAAGCTTCAGTGGTACAGTTAAACTGATATTACCATGGTTAAGATAAATCTGTCATTATTACACAGTCACCTTTGGAGGCATCTGAAGTGTATCAAGACAGATCCGACCACTTCCATCAATATTGGGATGATAGATCTTTGTGACAAAGCGAACTTTAGGAGGATGAAATGGATACCTATAGGTAATGAACTTCAATTAGTTATCATCATAAAATTTAATCCTTTACGTTGGGGTATAATTAGCCACAAAGTGCATAGTCTTGACTTGCCTGATGAAATAACTTTGAATATAGAAAAATCAGGAAAAGTTATGTTTCACAAGAAGGTTTTGTTATATTTCTAACTGCTAGGGCATCCTTAACATAGTAGCCAGGCAAACAGTTAATTCCCTTTAACCCCTTTAAGTGATTGGTGTATAATTTCTCCAGACAGTATCACCCTTGAATTAATGTAAAGGGCACGAGTATAAAGGAAATGATCACCAGTGTAAAGAAAGCAGTGTGATGGATATTAATACCAATCCTAACGTGAAAAGGGTCAAAACTGATAGAGAATTCCATTACTTCCCACCTATTTGAAGATAGGTGGGTACTGAAAGTTGTGTACAGTGGTGCTAGGACCCCTTCTGATTAGGACCCTATTTGAACTACGGAAATACTACCATTTCAAACAAACCTCTCGGGAATTTGTATTTCCAGCCTAAAACAGCCTCCATTATAAGGGGTGTCTTTTGAACCTAAAATTTCTGAAAGATAAGACATATGACAACTTTTTCGCACGAGATTTACATTTGCGTCAAGTTTTCAGGATTGTAGACACTTTGATGGCGTGGGAGATTATTGTGCATTAGTGAGAAGGACTTAAACTCAAAAACCTGCTTGAAGTTTGTCAATTTGACCATCAATCGCCCAGCAAGAGATTCCAGGCGGTGGCTCTTTTGTTAGAATGCTCAGTTCACGTTGCATACGAGAAGATCTTTGCATGTCCTCAAGGAGAATTTATCCACAAACTATCCCCTTATGTCAATGTGAGCGAATCTCTCTCTGCTTCTTCAAGCTGCCATGTTTAAAAATAAGCGCGAAAAAATAGATTTATCATGGAAAAGAATTTAGCCAATCACAAATGTTTGTTGTAGTCACATGACTAGGTTCCAGTGTTGATAGGTTTTGAATCAATATGCTGTAGAAAGAAAGAGAATTCATCGCTTCAATGTCTCAAGAAAATATTAATTGAGATTTACTCTGGAGGGAAACGAACGGAAGAATGCAGTGGCTAGAGATTTGTTTTGCTGTACATGATGGCTAAAAGTTCATCTACTCGACATCGGGAGAGAAAAAAGTCTTCCCCGTCGACCTATTTCAAAGAGTCTAAGTTTGACAATTCGTCTAAAACTTTGAATGCTGACTTATCGCCGACACTTGGGAAAACCAGCCAAAATCTTCGAAATCAGTGGCTTTGGAGATGTTTTATTTTTACTCTTCTGATGTTAACTGGAATCATCTCGCTGTATTTTGATAACAATAGTAAATTATTCCCACGCACTTGGAGCTCCCTCTTGGCAGGCCTCTCTGGAACTCCAAAGCAGGATGCGGAAGTTCCGTGTTCAGTTATGGACAACTCCACAGTTGATCACCGTTCAAATCTAACTCTAGCGGAGTTTATTCGTTGTTATGACGCGAAAAGGTATTCCTCGTTTGACTAGTGCAAATTAGATGGAAAAAATTTGCGTCCAAAACTTGACTATTAGTAAGCAACTTTACTCTTGAACCTGACGTTCGCAATATTTTTCTATGACACGAAATCGAGGTGTAATGAACAGAATGGAGGGGCAACTCAGGTTGTATGGCATTGTGATTCTTTCCATCAGTTTTTTCTTTTTAAGGGGGGGGGAGGGCAGGGGGTAGAGGAGAGAAGTGGTGACCTAGTGTTAGGGATACTGAACTCAGGATCTTGCAGGCCAGGTCCAACCTGTAGCTGACCCATTGGGCTGTGTTCTTTGGCAAAACACAATGTCTCCTTCTACCAGTAGTGTAAATGGGTACCAGCAAGATGTCAGGGAAACTAACTCATGAATTCCAGGAGTGTGCATGTAGCTGTTATCAACTAATATCCCAACCAAGTCACATCTTGTAATCAGTACCTGCCTTCCTGGGCCAAGCAGCCCTTAACCCTTTTCACTCTAACAAAAGAATGCATATTCTCCATATTGCTCTCAAACATTTCCTAACATGCTGACAAGGAGAATTTTTTTCACAATCAAGAGCTGTTTTGGTTGGTGATCACTTGCTTTATTCTCATGACCTTAATATGGGATTCAGGGTGATATTTTTAGGAGAAATTACATGCTAGTCACTCAGTGGGGTCAAAGGGTTAAGACTCAACAAAAGAGTGAGGTTTGGATCCCTTTTCATACTTACAATTTTCAGATTTAAAAGATCTTAGGAGCTACTTAACCCCCCCCCCTCCCTCCGTGTCAATCCCTATGACTCTTGTTGACTTGATGTAGTGTTATTCATCTATTTTTTGTTTCACTTTCAGACCAGTTGTGATTACTGATATCTTGAAAAATTGGAAAGCAATGAACTGGACAAAATCATTCCTTGTGAGAAACTACGGAGACAAGAGAGTATCAATGAAAGCCACTGAGGTTAGGAGGTACATGCCAAAAATATTGTAACTCGTGCATATGTGCAAAATTAGACCCAATGAAGTTTAGGTCTTACAGCTTGGTTTCTATGCCACTCAGTAGTCACAAGATGTATGTGGACATCTCCTGGAAGGTATGCTACAACCCTTACCAGTTTGATGTTTCCCTCTAAGGTCCAATATGCAAACCACTTGGCTACCTCTGAATGGTGGTTAATGGTTTATTTTATAGCACAGCCACTCCCTTTAAATCTCCTCAATGTCTTCCACAGTAAATACATGTGTAATTTTTAGCCATTTTCCTGGATTTTGGTCTTTTTTGGAAAAAACCTGTGTACATGGTTGGGTGAGAAAAATTCAACCTGCTGCTGCACCAGGATTTAGTAAAATTAATTCCACCCACTTGCATACAATTATGAAAACAAAACTGATACTGAATTATTTACTCTGAATGTTCCTTCTAGGGTCCTCTGAACAAAGCCCAGGGATTTGCAGTACCCCTGAAGAATTTTGCTGAACATGTACATGAGGGCCAACCTGAGTTGTGGACTTACCTGGAAGATGAACTGTTTATTGAAATGAATCCAGAACTTAGAGAAGACTTGGGGCAGCCAGTGAGTAGTTTTTGTGTTTTAGAACAGGAAACATCCTCAGAGACCTGGGGGTTAAGAGTCGATTTCTCTTGCCCTGATTTTAAATTCATTTACAGCCCCTGGGTCCCCCTAGGATAAACAGGTACATTTAGTATACATGAGTTTGAACTTGCTTATTGATATTTAGTTCTATGTAAATGTTAATTGACAGTGTGGGCTTAAATTGTTACAGCCATCTTTATGTACCAGCCATAAGCCAAATATCTTAAATTTCATCTTTTATTTAGTGAATGTAAGGTGGTTGAATTATTATGCCATTGTACAGACAAATATCATTTACTTCAGATTTGTTCAAATTGGTTGACTTCTTGGAAAACAATAAAACATTATTGAATGAAAGTGATCCTCGCAGTAATTTGCACTACTTAGGCAGTAGTGAAAATAAGGCCTGAAAAAAATTCAGGCCTGTACGGGATTTGAACCCATGACCTCTGCGATACCGGTGCAGCGCTCTACCAACTGAGCTAACAAGCCAACTGGGAGCTGGTCATGAAGTTGGTTCTAAATAAACCCGTGAAGTGATTGAATAAATGGTTAAGAATATATGAAAGTCATATATTTGAACTGCGGATAAAGAAGTGAATGAAAGTGATCCTCGCAGTAATTTGCACTACTTAGGCAGTAGTGAAAATAAGGCCTGAAAAAAAATTCAGGCCTGTACGGGATTTGAACTGCCTAAGTAGTGCAAATTACTGCGAGGATCACTTTCATTCACTTCTTTATCCGCAGTTCAAATATATGACTTTCATATATTCTTAACTGTTTATTCAATCACTTCACGGGTTTATTTAGAACCAACTTCATGACCAGCTCCCAGTTGGCTTGTTAGCTCAGTTGGTAGAGCGCTGCACCGGTATCGCAGAGGTCATGGGTTCAAATCCCGTACAGGCCTGAATTTTTTTCAGGCCTTATTTTCACTACTGCCTAAGTAGTGCAAATTACTGCGAGGATCACTTTCATTCACTTCTTTATCCGCAGTTCAAATATATGACTTTCATATATTCTTAACCAATAAAACATTATGTAGACCTTTAAATGCAAGAAAACAGATTTGCAAAAGTTAAGAATTTTAAACTTTCCAAGAGATCATGCCCCCAGCCCCTTGCCCTCCAGGCCTTTAAAAGAGCCATCTGCCTACTATTTTAGACTAAACAGTCATGGGTGTGGTTAGTAATTTGTGAGTGATGCCAAATTTTCTTATTTTCAAACACCTTTACTAGGTGTATTTGAGGGAAGACTTCTTCCAGTTGTTACCAAAAGAGATTCGACCATGGAATGCTATGCTCCTCTGGGGTACAGCCCACTCAAGGTCGTCTCTTCACATAGGTACAAAGTTATTATAATACTGTTTTGTTATTTTTAATTTCATTTTTTTTGTCATTGCTGTGAAGGGTAACAATAGTTATCAACATTTTTTCAAGCTTGGCAATTTGCTTAGGTTGACCAAGGTTACATTATATGATGATTTGGTTTAATCATCTGGGTGGACTGTATAAATTGGCCACCATAGAGAGTCTCTATAGCTGACGTTTGTCCAATATGTGTTGATGCAATATGTGGTAAGGTTTTCACTTGGAGATGTAGGTTATAGATGTAGAATCTGAACAGAGTTGGTGGCTGAATTGAATTGTATTTGCTCAGCACACATGGCATGTTGCATTAGCAACATGCCCTATTAAGGGGGTCTGGGGGCATACTCTATTAACCTTGTTTTCCAGCATTCTGGGACATGTTTGATTAACTTTTTTGCCAGATGTTGATTCTAGAACTGCTTCAAAAATACTTCCTTTCTGTCTTTAAAAGTAACCGGGGCAAGTTGGTCTGATAGCTAGCGGGCTTCCATTTCCTTCTGGCTCCAAATGACAACTCAGTAAGGCTTTTAATTTAAGATGACAGATGACCAAAGGTACTTTTGAGAGGTTCTAATTACCTTAGCAACATGTACTAACTCATATCACAAGATTTTGATGCCTTATGAATTTTTGCTTGATTACTTTTATTACTTTAATTTTGCCATTTGTAGCAGGCCAATAGATCATGAATCAGTGAACTTGATTCATTGTTTTCACAGAGGTCAACTTTCCCAACAGTAAAAACCTAAAAAAAACATGTTTGGTTTTTATTTAGATCCTTACAACTGGACTGGTACAAATGCTGTTTTGAGAGGAAAGAAAATGTGGAAGGTACAGATGCTTTCTGTCTAATGATTGGCTGTGAGTTTTTCTTAGACACTGTTGCGACTTTAACTTTCTTTCAATGTTTCAGCTTTTTCCTCCTGGCCAAGATCATTTATTATATGTCAGAAAAAATCAGAGATGCGGGTTTCCACTGGATTGTTTGAAATACAACAGGTAAAATCTACAAAAAAATGAAATAACATTACATTAGTACATATGTAGTTCCTAACATTTGATGTGCATGATGTTTAGTTTTCTTATTTGGTCTTAATGGTAATGGGAGCAAGTTGTTGTCAATTCATTCTATAGTCACTATCAGAATAAAAATCAGGCATCAGTGAAGCGGCCTTTTTTGGAAGTATGGCTCCAAACTGTCTTGAATGACACAAACAGGTAACTTATAGAACAACTCCTTGGAAAAACCTGTGGGCTGTCTGTTGGTGGACTGTTAGGCAACTGTTGGCCCACAGAGGACTGACTTTCAACCAACAGTTTTAAGCTCATCTGTTGGCCATTACAGTCAGCCAACAGATGGTCGACAGTCTCTAATCTTTTGGTAACAATATTATCATCAAGGAGCTGTTCTCCACAATTACCCCAACTCCTTCTAAAAAAATGATATTATTTTGACATATTTTTTGAAAACTTGTCTTGTATCTGATCAGATACACATAAAAAATTTTTATGTATGATGTATGACATGTGAACTGTCCATCTATAAGAATGGTATGTTTACTGTCTTGCTAATGCTTACGTTAGATTCCTATTATCCCATCACGTTTGAGATTTTTGTTTCCTTTGTAGTTTGGATTATTAGTTTTTTGATCACAAATGATGGGTGACATGATGCAGTTAACAATTTGATTGACAAAAAACATATTGAGGCTTAATTAAACCATTTTCATATTTCAAACTCTGTATGCTGAATATTTTACTTTATTTTATTAATTTTTTTGTAGCCCAATAGATGCTTTTAACCCTGACTATAAACAGTATCCAAAGTTCCGCAGAGCACAAGCGATTTCTTTTACTCAACAGGCTGGAGATTTATTAATTATTCCAACTGGCTGGTTTCACCAGGTAAACAAAACAATAACACGTCATAATTCTGTTTACAGAATAAAACCAACAAATGAAACAAGGTAACAAAACCAAATCCCAAGACAATGAAAACGAAAGAAAACAGGAGAAAACAAAACATACAGAGAAGAAAACTGTCCATTGTTGAAAAAAAATCTTGTGTGCTTTGAAGCATAACCATATGTATTTTTATAGTCGTTGCTGCAAATTCATTATTTTTGTTTTGCAGGCGTATAACCCTGTTGAAACAATGGCCATCAGCAGCCAGGTTATGAATTCACAAAATTACAAGTAAGCCATCAATATAAGATATTTGTGATACACTCAGTTAAAAGGTGAAGTCGTCATATGAGCCAGTTAACCGTTTATCAGAGCTTAGCTCAATTTTGGGAACATGAGCTGTTTGGGAGTATAATGCTTCAAACCTCCCACCCCATCTAAACACGGGCTTCTTGTATCCGCAATTTATGTGGCATTTAGCCACAACGCCGACCTTAACATGTCCAGATAGTTGTCATCGGTGGCATTCGAAAACCTTGACCACCAGACATTCACTTCAATGTATTGAGCATTCGACTGTGCTGTCTCTCTAAACTGAAGGCACTGCTAAGTTCTTCTTCGTTTGTAACTTTATCATTTGGTGTGGTGAAAACTTTCCTATTGCTTCGAAGTAATCTCTATAAAAATATTCCGTTTTATATGATAAATTGAATTATACACGCAGTTTGAGTGGTTCTCACTCATGATCTATTGGGAGACAGACGCGTACATGACGTCACCGTTAACAATATTTTCTTTTTTTTAGCCTTTTAAAACTAACAGATCAAGTGTTTCCGAGGGTCTGTACAATAATAGATCACAGAAGACCCCAAAATGTGGTAAAAACATCAGTGACACACGCGGCTGTGCATCGTGTGCCTCTTTTTGTTCTTACCGCATTTTTTCATCATCTGTGATCTATTACTGAATTGAACAGACTCACGGCAGCATAGAATCTATTTGTTAGTCCTATCGGCTTTCCAACGAGCGATATCTGTAGCCCCATTTGTGCTGTGTTCGTTCAAAGCGAAGTTTCTTTTTATTGGTTTAAAAATAAGAATGTTTTAGACGTTTTTTCTCTTACAGGTGTTTTCTTTTTTCCTCTTCGGAAACTTACCATCAATTTTTAGCTGTGCTCGTGTAAACAAACAAACCCGATCACAATAGAGTTAAGCAGATTAGACGCTTCCCTCCTTTTTAAATCCTAGGCTAGCTGAGCAAGCGATATTTCAAGTCTTCCGATGTAACACGCAAACTGATATGCAGCTTTATTAAGATCACAGAGAATGGTTAGGAATTTGCACAAGAAGCCCCCCACCCGAACATTAAGTCGGACTTTAGACACTTAACGACAATTTTGCTTTCTCGTCTGGCAGGCCTTTGGACTCTGGACTTAAAACTTGGGCTTTAAATAAGTTTGTTTATTTATTTTTCGATTTTTTTTAAAATTAGATTAGTGCTTGAGGAGATTTACAAAGCTGGAGAAATAGATACACGGAAATTACCGAGAAATTTCGAGAATTTATCTGCGCAAAAACAGGTAAAAGATATACAAATTATGGTGTTAATATAGCGCTATTTGGAAGACTAGACGTCGATGACGTTACTTTTATCCACAGGAAACTTCTGGTTACAGAAAGTAAATCTTAAGACTAGTGTGTTCTTCGATGTGATAATGATTGTTTAAAGCGTAAATATTGGACTTTGGTGTACACTAAGAGAGGGGAAATGGCCCATTAAAGGGGCTAATCTGTTGGTTTTCCTGAGCGGACAAGATAAGTCTCTTATGCCCACCCAGTTGGTCAACTTGAGTTGATCACAACACTCAAAGGATCCCTTTGTAAACCGCCCGGGACGTCAGCCGGATAATAAATATTATGATTGACATGACTACTCATGGAATCGTTGCCAGAGTGGTAATGCGGATGGGAATTGTCCGCTTAAACCACAGTATACTTTTCCCTTTTCCAGGTTGAAGCCGTGGTGAAGGTCATTCCTAAGGACGTAATCGTAAAGGGAAGGAGAGTGACAGAGGACATTATGGATCAACTGAAATGGAAAGGGAAGACAAAACAACGCAATTAATGAACAATATTTTCAAAAGTTTTTTGGGGAAAGTGACTAGCCCTAAGAACATCGAAATAATTGCACGTTGTGCTCAACGTCATTGATGTGGTTGAATTGCGCCGACTGCGTGGCGGTCTCTCAGAGTTTCTAGATTTCTTTGATATTGGCCGGTGAAAGTCGGAAAGTCAAATGAGGTCTTTTGTCAGAACTGGAAGATTGCTTTCTACGTTTGAATTTGGTTATATCTGCAAATTGTTAAAACAAGTTTGATAGGAAATGAATGAAGAAAATAGATAGGAAATGAATGAAGACTATACGTATGCGTTGATAACCATAAGTTATAAGGAAAGAAACAAAGGGCTCAGAAAGATAATATTAAACTCAACGATGTAAATAATTACTGAAGCTTGTAAATTTTGAAGAAAAACCGATCTGTAAAGGAGACCTGTTCCTCTTTCGACTATTCTCGACGTTTCAAACGGGTCCCCACGAAAAGTTTGGCCCGGGGAGATTTGACAGAGCTTAGTGCACTCTACCGTTTCTAGTAACTCTTTCAATTGAGTTTACGAGGGAGGGTGAAGGGGTACTTGTCTCTGCAGTATACAGAGCTAGTTGTCATAAAGTTTCATCCCTTTTGGTCGCAAACTCAGAACACATGTTTACAATTATTTTGCTCTTATAGTGGTCAAGATCTTCTCACTCACTCTCTGTGTTTTTAATCGGGTCAAGAGTTTATAATTACCGACTTTATTATCTCTTGATCGTATGTTTCTCAGTGAACGCGGTTTTCTTTCTTCTTTTTTCGGTATTATTAAGGTGTGAGAGAGAAATTCAGTGGGAAAACACTTTCTTAGGTCATTGAAGGGCCTCGAGATACATCCCGCACATGCTCATCCCGAATTTTCCAGAAGCACCCCCAGGCAGTTTTTCAGCAGTTAATCTTGTTTTGCTAGAAGGTCTTTACCAGATCAAGAAACTTCTAATACACACCACGTCCAAACTTAAACAAAATTCATAAAAAAGTGGAAAGTGATTAGAACGAAAGATTGCCGCTGTACTTTCTTTGCAGCGCTTTTCGTAAGACTTTGCAAGACACTTTCTTAGTCTTTCGTGAAATTTATTGCTTTAAGTTTCATGGTTATTGCTCATTATATCCGTCTTTTTTCTTGGACAATTATTTTCATCATGTCACATCTGACATTTGCGCACCGAGGACTAGGGTCAGACGAATTATGCCTTTGAGCGTCACCCCAGAAAACATGGCATTATGCCCGAAAGTATTTCAAAATTTTACATTATGCACAATCAAAATGGTAACTTTTAAGAGCTAACTTCCGCTTCTATTCTTACAATGAACAGTTAAAACTTGCTGAGCATAAAAGGCTTACCGAAGTTCAGAACACAACATTGAAATGGATCAAATTCCTCAAGTGCGAGCAAGGAATTAAAAGCAGAGTCACTGTTGACAGTACTCAGGCTACAGAATTTATCTTTTGTTGAACTGCAACGTCATGGGAGTTTTCACGAAGTGTTGTTTTTATGTCGACATCATGCTCGATGTTCTGACTATAGTAATATGCCCAAAATTGTGGCTGCCGGGCAATTCATCTCGCCCCTTCCGAGAATATAAATTAACGTTTGAGGACTGGAGGTATTTCGCATACGTCAAAAAACGAGAGTTTTCATTCCCTTTTAGACCCGAATACGTGATGTCAAGAGCTCTTGACAGCGATGATATTCAGCTTATAAATGACAATGTCTCTGAGAACCAATCTATTGGGGAATTATGAGAAAGTTGAGTAGGTTCTTGAAAAAGGCATAAAACGAAAAACGGATTTAATTTTAAGAGCGACAATCCGGTTGTAATATTGTAACATCCTTTCTGTTGCACGCAACAAACAATTTTTGGAATAAGACCACGACTCATGTGGGACAATGAAGGAAATGGAAAACTGAATCTTGCTGATTTTGAATTGCCAATTTCAGCGTTTGAGGCAGACTGGATAAGAGAGGCAGGCTTGCTTTGTCTACAGTAGATAGCCATCAAATCAGTTGTAATCACCAATATAACTAAAAATTTATCAAACGACAGTTGACGTAATATCAACAAAGTGTAAGTTTTCCTTCCAGATATTGTTTCTAAAAAGGTCAGCATCGCAATGAAGCTGGACTGAACTGTTAGAGCGCATCATTTTGGCCGAACTGCGTAATTGAGCCGCGAATTTGAAGATTACGCAATCATATTGCGCAAACAATCTTACACCATTACAGGATTAACCCCAATATAAACTGAGATATTCTCATATGTCTTGAGTAGTTATTAGGATTTGAACTGTTTCCGAATTCCAAACACTTCAGAAACAAATACTGACCTGACCCGATAAGTTTCCGGAACTGATCTCACGTCTGAGGGTTTCTGCAGAAGTGATGTCATATTTCATCCATTATGAAAATATACAGTCACGCTGTTTCGGCTGAAAAAAAATAAAAAACACGCAGGCACTTTGGGAAACCTTTTTCTCAGAGAGTTTGCCACTAACGTGCACAGTCCTGAAGAAAATCGCGTAAAGGGTTGATGTACGGAGGAAAAATTAACCTGTTTTGCAAATTAGAGGATCACGTTTAATATCTTTCCGGGGTAGCTTTCAAGCGGCCGGTGAGAAAAATCCGACTTTAAAGTGCGATGCGTCGCTCCCCAGATTTGGCCCCGATGCAGGTCGTACAGACCTAGTTAATTACATTTATAATTATCGCTGTATGGCGCATAAGAAAGATCTAACCGCTGTCAAATATTCTCCGATAACTGCTAGACGACCATCCCACGAGTCACGCAGCGATATTGAGAAAACTTTAGGCCAGCTATGGTCAACGAGGGCCTGGTATAGACGTTGACAACACTTTTAAAGCGTTTCCAGAGGCATTATCTATCTTCATGTGGATCATGTTTATGAAACATTGAGTGATGACTAGGGAATGAAATTTATGTCCATTTGACTGCGGGAGGGTTTTTTCTTTAATGCTTTTCAGAAATTAAGACGTAGTTCCAGCACATTCTTGTGCGGGCGGTGACTCCTTCTATGCTTTACTGACGCGACCTGCGGTCGTTCGTTATCATATCTCCACGTTATATAGGTGGATGTGCGAGTAAATTGGGCGAATTTGCCGGTCGCTCGTCAGAACAAGCTCACTGCGGCGTACGCAACCTCAAAATGTGCATTGGGAGAAAATACAGGAGTGATGTGACACTCTAATACTTGTAAACTGCAAGTTAGCTGGTGATGGCTCCACTGAGGTCGAGCGAAAAGTATACGCAGGAGTTTATATTCTACTATGAATATAGGAAAATCATGTATATGTTTATATCTTCTTGGTATACATGATCAATGTATACCAATGTATGCCAATGTTGCCAATGTATGCCAATGTATACAAAGGGAAAATCGAGCCACCATCAAGTGCTAAATAATATTATCAAAAAAAATAACAAGAAATGACATATATCTATTTATGGTAGAAATACTGGCTAACCTTAGATTCGATGAGATAAGATATGAAGATGGCTTTATTTGAGGAGTGGTTGCCCAGTCTCCCGAGGCAAACCGCTCGACAAAAGTAAATGCAAATAATATTACATTCATTAATAAAGGAGAAAATAAGCTGGAATTAAAATTACGTTAAATATGTCCAAGACTAATTAATATCCATACTTATATACTTACTTACAAAGTCGGAATAAAATGTTAGGATCAAAATTAGATTATATACAAATAAGGCACCGGAACCCTGAAAACTTGACATTGATCACGGTTAGAGCGAAATTGCTTGCAGGGATGTTGTTTTTACTTTGGAATATTGCATGGCGTGTAAAATCTAGATCTCAAACAATTTCACCTTGCATTTTTTAGAGATGAAATCCTTAAAAAAGTCCCAGTGGTACGCGATTATCAAGGCACTAGCACCCTTCATTCGCATGATCATTGTGTTTCTTATCACGAACATATCCGGTCTGACAGGTGGATAACCGACTTATCTCGGGGTTACCAAGTCATCAACTTCCGGTTCTTTCTTTCAGAGGGCGTGGAAGTGCCCTGCGTCAAAGGAGAATGGATTGAGTATAGTTTGTTCTAAAAGTACGTATTAAATATACTTGAAGATCAGAATGCATAGAGTTTCCGCACTATCTTTCTCTTCCATAGTTCGGGGATTTTCACCGGTTAAAGGTTGACTGGAAAAAGGTGGCTTAGTCAACTTTCTGGTTAGCAATGGGAAATTCAGACAGAAAACATTAATGGGAGAATATGAACAAAAACTGAACGAAAGAGAAGAATTACATCAGGCATAAAAGCAGAGAACTTTTTTCTTTTGTTTTGAGGCTTTTAGAGTGAAAAAATGCCATAGAACGAGTATTCTTTCGAAAGCTCAAATTGGACATACATGTTATGATTTTTCTTTTAATTGAAACCGTAAAAGAAAATGGATAATTAGATCAGAGCAATTTTATAAAATGCGGATTTAACTGATTCCCCGGATACCAATAGGATATTTTTCTTGTCAGGAAATTAAAGAACACTTTGGAGGAGTTCCGAAGTTTCTATTCTGAGACAAAAAAATAAGGGTATCATTTAAAGCTTCCTTTTTTCCTCATGGATCCTTCCGTAGAGGCATAACGAGGCACCAGATCGGCCCCTCTGTGTCTAACATAACTGTTCCTATTCATTAAACTTATAATGAAACAATAATTTGTATTGTTACCATCCGGAAATAACAAGCTTATCAGTTTAATGCATCGCTAAGCATAAAAACAATGCAAAGAGCAGAGTTGAGGGAATTAGCTTCGGGTCTACAGGAAAAACTCCAGTCCCCGTACTGTTTCCTGTTTTATCGAGTCAAAATACAGTTAGTTCAAATACATGCGAGTGCTATTAAAACTGAAAAGTTTAGCCATGAGCAACCTCTGCATTTATCATGATTACCACGAGATCAGCGATCACTGACAGATATGTGATATATGCAAGAACACAGTTATTACGAGGAGCAAAACCAGCACTCTCTGCGAAAAAATTAAAAAAAAAACCGGTTTTGGCGTACAGGTGTAAGTGAGCCAAATACCATGAATACCAAACAGCACTCTCTCACCTCCAGTGATCGACTTGCATAGATATAACGTTTGACTCTAAAGAACAGTTTATGTTTTCTAAAAAAAAAACTCATTGTACCTGAAAAAGGCCATTTTTTCCCTTAGCGGGCTTACATGATCAGAGCAAAGCTCTGGCCACCTCAAAAATTTTTAGTTCGTGTTTAGAGAGGCAGAGCGCAACGATTTACTCAAATTGCCCTATCATATACCATTTTGTCATTCATCGGACTGCCGTTGTATGAATTGATATCAATCATCAATTTAAAACGATCGCAATTAACTAAAATAGTCTCCTCAAAGAAACGAGTTATTGATATATCCAGGGGTCATGGAATCTCACATACATGAATGACATTGAAAATATCCTTCCGAAAATGGCTATAACTCAGTTACATCAGCGCCCAGAAGAGCAACGGATCCCTTGTGTTTTAAAATGGTGCATTTTGATAGCGTTAATATTAATCATGAGTATATATTAGACTGGGGACCTAATCTGATCTGTTCAACTTTCTTGGGGATTTTAGCTGCCACTAGTCTACGTTTTCACGGTATCTTGTTTTTTGGTAGTCAAGATAAATTTGTGATTTGATCTTATGATTAGGAAGGAGCAATATTCCGAAAATCTGGTCCGTTGTCCTTGCAATATAACTGCAAGGAAATCAACCATCCATTGAAACCCCAAAACTGATAAGGGACAAACAATTGCCTTACAGCACAACACAACAGTTCAAGTATATTGGAATTTAAAATTTGATTAATTCGATCCTAATCTATAGAAAAACGTACGGAATCTTAATTAATCAAACACAAAGTTCAGAGACATAGAGTGGAACACAGATCTAAAGGTCAAAGCCACTTTTTTTCTCTGGAAAAAACACGCGCCTTTGCAAAGAATACACCGCGTTCGCCGGCGTTACAACTCTCACCCAAAACATGGTGTGCCGCCATGTTTGTAAACTTCCGGAAAATTCAAACGGTTCTTTGACGAGCGAGTGGCGCTAAGTGGGTTGTCTAGCAATCACTGGGGTTTTTTTGTCCTACGTGAATGACTCATTGACGAGATTTGCCCAAGGGTATTTCAATCGCCTGTCAATAGGAAATATGACTCCACTTAGCTCAGCGATATTTTTTGCAACAGGCCTCACATTACAACATTGGTCACGTGACTTTTATCATTATCAAACACAAAAATCAAAAATGGCGGCGAATTGTTAGCGATAGAGGTCGCGCTGTACATCTTTTGCATCTTTGGCCGGCTAGAAGGCCTCGCCATGTCCAAGAAGGGGAATGAACCACGAAGTGTAAACGTCGCTGTTGTTGGTTTGTCTGGCTTAGATAGAGATCAAGCTTTTTTTGGAGTGGGAAAGTCGTGTTTGTGTAACCGCTTTGTTCGACCGTTGGCCGACGAATATCTCACAGAACATTCTTCGGTATTCAGTTCCTCTGATTTTGGCGGACGAGTGTTGAACAACGATCAGTTTTTGTACTGGGGATATTCAACTAAGACAGCAGAAGATGGAAGTGAATTTGCCGTTCATGTCATAGAGCAGACCGAATTTATCGACGATGCGACTCTTATGCCGTTATCACGGGGAGGACAGCTTACACCATACCCAAAGCGGTGTGCCATTCCAAAGCTCTCCTCCGCTGAAAAGTTGATGTATATCAGCCGGGATCAAGTAGCTTTACAGAGCGACTACGAGCAAATCATTCTACCCGGGGGAAAGATTACTATCGATGGTTTTCTTGTCGTTTACGACGCCGAAGCTACGCAGTCGAAACGACTCGAAGAGCAACAAGAGCGCTTGTTGTGTTCTATTCTCACTTATGTGCAGAAAAGTAAAAAACCGTTTGTGCTTGTGGCAACAAAATGCGACGACACACAGCTTAATTTACTACAGGAAGTTCATCGTTTTGCTCAGTCTAAAAAGTTGAATGTCCCGATCATCGAAACTTCAGCTCACGAAAATGTGAATGTGGACTTAGCGTTTTTAGCTTTGGCGCAGCTCATCGAACGCGGACGGGTGCGTTCTAAAGTTATCCCTTTCACAGAGGCGCAAAGAACTCAACGAGAATTATTAGAAAAAGCCGTTCAGGATTTTCAAAGGCTTATTGATAGAACAGTTACCGACTTTCGTGTGATATGGAAAAACACGAAAAAGTTAGTGGAAAATGAAAGGGAATTTCAAATTCACCGCGATCTTTCCGGGCTGGAAGCTTGCAAGAAACTTTTTAATAAGCACATCAGAAAGTTAAGGAAAGAATTCGAAGAAAGGAAGTTGAATGGGTATTTGTCTAGACTTCCAAGTGCATTAGATGAGCTTATACCTAGTGCATCTTCGATGGAACTATGCCACTGGAACTGGCAAAATTGCCAAAAGGCGATTCGAAATCACAAACAGTTTGATAAATGGATGATAGTTTTGCCGGAGGAGACAGCTTGGAATGAGAGCGATCATCTACTCAACGACGATCCACGTGTTCCTTTTGACATTTTGTCTCTCCCACGAGCAGAGAAAGTGTTTCAGAACCATGCGGAAAAGTTAAAAGCTGCGGAAAAACGGCTCCGTATGATGAACGAATTTCGTAAACTACTGGAGTTGACGCCGCAAATTCGACCAGGCACAACGTGGATAGAAGCGGCTGTGCTGTTGGAAAATGAGGAAAGTTTTCAGTACTTGAACGACTCAGACAAAACAAAAATTTTTGACACCTACCGTCGTGACATTACTGAGAAAGCCAAAGCCGATTTTCAAGAGTTGTTATTCGAATCAGCAGGGTTGTTTTCAAAACTTGAACCCAATACGCGACCCTCGATCGCTCCCGAAGACATACGGGTAATAAAAGAGGCGTTGAGCGAGGACGATCGTTTCAAACGGCTCGATAAATTGGACAGCGATCGCGAAATCGGCTTGATAAATCACATCGCTCTGTTGTACAGTCCCACCAGATGCCTCAGTGGAGCGGAGAAATGCCGCGATCGGCTCATGCAAGAGATCGTAGCGACGACCACATACAGGTACAATTTTTATCTATTAAAATCGTCTGTTTTGTCCTTGCAAATAATTGATGAAATATAAGGTTGTAAGTTTCACTGGTGCCAATTTCAACTTGGGTAATCACGAATAATGCTTAATTACAATGAAATATTGCACTTTGGGTGTTGTTTTTTGCTAGCTTCTTTTAATCGGATTTAAAACATCAATAGTTGGTTTTAATTTACTACTCATAACACAGCAGATATATTCCATACTCAGCTCATCTTCGTAATTTTATGCAAGTCAAACGTTCTACTCGTGCTTCAAATTTTCCGCAAAGTACACAGAGATTTGGAGCCCCTGATTTTATTTACCAGCTCTTAATTCAAAATATGCGCACTTGTTTTGGCAAAACAGAAAGCATACCCACGCTTATAACCTCAGGGAGAATGTTTTTGTTGTCTGGTTTCCCTTTACACTTGTCCCTTCACCCAAAAGGCCTTTGTGTAATCAGAAATGATATGCGCATAATTTCTGTGTTGAAGATTTCTCTTGCATTTCATAATATCTGTTTCGAATTTAAAATATTTCTCCACCCTCTTTTAGCCTGAAATTTTTATTTTTGTGTTGTCTTGAAGGTGTCATTTTATTTTAAATTAAAACTGTGATTTCAAAATCATTGACAGAAGTTTGGAGTTATTGCACTGTTTCAGGTGATTTTTTATAATTCAGCAATCGAGCAGGTTTTAAAAAGGGGCAAAAAGATAAAGAGTAAAAAAAATCCACAATTGCTACATCCAAGGTGTATCAGTTTTAAATTTTTTTGAGAATTAAATTTTCCATGGTCCTTCAGTTTTAGACTTTGTATCTATTTTGTGCCCCACTTATTTCCCTTTCGTATGGTAATTGAGCCTGACAAGTAAATTAAGTTGTCACTTTTATAAGCTTCTTCGTTGAAGCTGAACTTTTTATTTTTTGAGATTCTTGAGCCACTGATGAGATCACTGTTTTGGCTGTCTCTGGGATATTTATTAAAATTACATGTAATTTCATGTGCACCTGTCCTTTGTTACACAAAGCATGGTATTGTTGAAGCATTACTATGCATGCAACCTGTTTTTAAGGGTTAAATTTCATTAACAGAAAAATAGAATGATAATCGTTTGAGGTATATATTCACACGATTTTGCTGTTGTGGCACAAGCAATTAATTAAGAAGCTATTTTTTGTTCTGTTTTCTGGGTTATTCGAGGTCACTGAAAAGCAGATGAACAGTTGAACACAATTGTGTGAAAATTTATATGCCTAACACTTGTCTCAAACAAGCTAAGGCCAGTATCTTTGTTTCACAGATAGCGGGAAAAATCAGATTGCATTAGGTTGTCTCATTTGTTACTCAGATTTCGTTTTTACAAGTAGTTTACATTTCATAACCTTTATATCCACTTCATGTAATTTTTTAAGTATATTTGAAATTACATCATTTTCTGGATAGTGAGTTAAAGATGTTGTCATGCATTTACATGTAAATGTAGATGATTCATTATTGACTGGATGACAGTCAACAAAACAGTTGAAGGTTGATGCACCTTAACTTCTAGAATGAATGAATTATTATATGTTGATACTCTACAAACATGCTTTCACCAGTTATTTTCATCAATTTTAAGTTTACATGTAATTAAATTTGATGGAATTTGATTGTGGTGAACTTTGAAAGTGAAAGACGATTCTAACAACTCTTCAATTGCTTAAAGAGTTAATCACAATTGCTTTCATCCCTTTATTTTTTTTAAAGATATCTCTTATATCCATGTACATTATGTGTATGGTACTGTGCATGTTGTTGCTGTATAAAATTTGAACAGGGCTGCAAACTGATTCATTTTTAAGACATTTACCAGTAAACATGGACAAAACATAATTTTGTTTACATTGTGGATCCATTTTTATCCTGTATGTTTTTATGTATTCATGTACATGCACAAACAAAATTATATCATTTTCTGGATAGTTAGCTAAAGATGATGTCATGCCTTTACAGTGACATGTAGATGATTCATTATTGACTGGATGACAGTCAACAAAACAGTTGAAGGTTGATGCACCTTAACTTCTAGAATGAATGAATTATTATATGTCTATACTCCACAAACATGCTTTCACCAATTATTTTCATCAATCTCAAGTTTACATAGAATTAAATTTGATGAAGTTTGATTGTGGTAAACTGTGAAAGTGAAAGATTACTCTAACAACTCTTCTATTGCTTAAAGAGTGAATCACAATTGCTTTTCATCCCTTTAATTTTTTTAAGATCTCTCTTGTATCCATGTACATTATGTGTATGGTACTGTGCATGCTGAGATTAACCAAGCTTTATCAAATTTGAACAGGGCTGCAAACCGATTTATTTTTAGACATTCACCAATAAACACAGACAAAACATAATTTTGTTTACATTGTGGATCCAGTGTTATCCTATATGTTTTTACAGATACATGTACATGCACAAACAAATATTGTTCTGTTGCATAATGGATATGATCTTTTTGTGTTTTTATCTGTAGAAGAAACTCTTGTGTACAAGTTTTAGGAGATAAATCATGGATATTTTTTTTTTTTTTGCAATTTATTATGATTTTACGCAGCAGTTGGAACTTGGTGTGTTTCTTATTCTGTATTTTTTTGACAGGCCAACATTCATGGACAGTAGTGAGACACTAGACAGCGATGACAGCCAAATTAACCTGCTTATTCTGGGCAGTGGGGGTTTTGCTCAGGCCATGGAAAGTGAAATTCGGGTATGTACATGTATATATTACCTTTCTTTGCTCATTGTCTTTGGTTACAGATTATAAGGTGTCATCATAAAAACAGAAATAATGATAATAATAATGGTAATAATAGAACAGAACTGCCTGTCACTTATTTCAAGGTTGAAAACATTTACATATAACTTTTTATACTTTAATATCAGTATGCAAGTTTTCCATACCGTTCCCTATATATTCCTGTAATACTGAAAAGGAAAATTTGTTTAGCAATCGAGGGCTTCTTGAGTTTGCAATCATTTCCTTTATTCTCATGACCTTAATTCTCATGACCTTAATGTTGGATTAAAGGGTAATCTTTTGGGAGAAATTATCTGCCTATCACTCCAAGGGGTTAAAGAGTGAAATATACTGCATAGCTTCTCTATCAAAAAAGCCAAACTTTAATTTAGTAGTGTCTAGTATGTTATTTTGTTTCTTTCCATGTTTTAGTTTTGATATTTTTCTGATATTGCAGACCCAGTGTTCATATGGAGATCCAGACAATCTAGAGTTTGTCCTTGATGGCCGCATGTATGAACTGGACTATCATGTGGTGGATGGCAACATGGATCCACCAGAATATGCTTTGGCTGGGACTGACTTGACTAGTCAAGGTGATTAGCAATAATGAAGGAGCTTTAGGGCCATTAGGGACTTGTCAGAAATTAGCAGGGGGGGAGGGGGGGTGGGAATTTTAAATTTGGGTTCGGAAATAAGGTGACCCATCCCTGCAATGGGAGTGAAATTTGCTAACCCTCCCCTTGAGCTTGGCCTAAAATATCATGACCCTCCCCCTCTTGTATAAATGATAAAATCTAGTTCTTGCAATATTCTAGGGTGTGTCAGTATAATGAAAACTCAAAATATATTTCTAATCTGTTCTTTGTCATGCTACATACATACATTTTCGATGACAGCATTAAGAGTCTGACTGATCACTCGACTCTCCTATTTCTCCCAATACAAAGTCTTCATCACTAGAACAAGTGGGTAATGCCTCATCCCCTTCATCTACCTCACATTCATCATGATCATCCACCTCTTCCAAATAAAGAACTTCCTTTTTCTTCTGTGGGTGAACCTCTACATGATCACGGGCATATATTTGCATGACCCTCCCCCTTTTAACTGCCCATTTTTCATGACCCCTCCCTTTTCTGAGGCTCAAAAAGTTGTGACCCCCCTCTGTTTCCACCCCCCTCCCCCCCTGCTAATTTCTGACAAGTCCCTTAATAAGTTTAAAAACAATAGGGTTTTATGGTCTTCATGTTGTCACATCAAATTATGGAAAAGACTGGGAACTATTTAGTTAGCAGCCACCTTGTCTCCCCTGCTCTGCTGCCTATGTCAAAGGGGGGACATTTGAATTTGGAGGGAGTGGAGTTTGTTAAAATTAAAAATTTTCATGTTCAAGTCTTTAGATAAAACACAAGGGAAACAAAATGAGGCTTTTTTGATGGTGGTAGTGCTGGTTGAGTTAGTGTAAAGGTGGAGATAATTCCAGCCGTTAAAAGTCTCCATGGGAGGAATATGATGCGTTGTATTTCATCAAGGAAACTTAATCATCCTTAACCCTTTTGCTCCCAGATTAAATTTGTAATTCTCCTTACCGTCAACCATACAATTCTTATAATGTTAGTTTGGAGAATTTTATTATTGGATCAACTAATTATCCCCAACTTGATATATTTCTTTATTCTCATCACTTATCTGGTTGATATTGCATTGATATTGTAAGGAGAAATTCTGTCTTGGTCACTTGTGGGAGTCAAAGGGTTAACATTGTACAGTTGTTATTCATACTGCAAATGGTATCTTGTCACCTGTGTCAACCTGAAAAGTGAAGAATTTATTTTTGTATCTAAAGCTGTTTGTAATGCACATGTTTCTTCCAGCTTGTTTCTGTGTCTATGGTTCATCCAGTTCTCTGGATTTTATTCGCTATTGTCTGAGTGAAATGAGCGAGCGTTGTAAGTACGACAGCGTGGATGACTCAAACCCTGTGCAGCTTCCCCCTCCAACATTCCTCGTCCTGGCAAGGAATCTTAGCGACGATGATAATATTCATCAACTGAGAAAGGAAGGTCAAGACTTGGCCTCCAGGTATGTACCTACACTGTAGTGTGGTTGTCTACTATTTCACTAGAAATCTGAGTATAACCACTAGAATCTAGGGTGCGTATAGAGACGTGACTCTTTAAGAAAGTCTGGGAATTTGTTGAAAGTATTTTCAAGACCTTGAAATCGTATGGAAACTCAAAGTTATTTCTTTTACCAAAGAAAAAGAAGTGTAGTCGAGTTTTATCCAGGTCTTAGCTTGCTAAGAATATTTTGCGTCAGTTATATAAATTTTTATGTCAATTAACTTACATAAAGGTTAGATATTTGAAAAGCTTGACCTTAGAATTTCCAGATCTGGGCAAGCCCTAAACAACTTCACCACTGGCCATGTGATTTACTGATAAGGTTGAGTCTAGATACTTAAACGGTGGTTTTGGCAATTTTGGACAACTTTTTTTAATCTGTTCTCAAAACTGTACGAACCCAGTAAATCAGCAGGTTGAATATAGTTGATATGTAGTTTACTACTGAGGATAGTGAGTTTTCTTGGTGACAGTTTCCATGAACATCTGTTCATTATGGAGTGATTTTATTCGTCTCACAACTGATAAAGTTTTTCCTTTCACTTTACAATGTCACTGACCGAAAGGAACGTTTGGGAGTCCAGCGTAATTCTCTTGGTTTTAAATTGTTCTTTTTGTGATTCAGGTACAATGCAACATTCATTGATTTGCCAGTGGCTCGCTTCTCACCCGGGAAGATGATTCATGAGACACAAGTTGTGGACGCTATGCGGGGACTGGTAGAAAACCTAAAACAACAAGCTCGCACCAATCTGTCAATAGAAGATTTGAAAGACAGTGATCCGGATTTGAAGTAAGAGATTTAGTTATTATTTCGACGTGTGGTTCTTTATGTTGTATATGTCGTACCAACGTTTGACTTCGTTCGTCTTTTCATAGAGATTACTTACTTCCTGTTGTCTAATACATTAATTACTTCCTGTTGTCTAGAAGAGACACGCACTGGTCGAATTTTACTGCACTGACTTTAGGGTTTTAATGTGCAGGGTTCGCCCTGGCCAGGTCGTTTTTTCAGGCAAGACACCTAACACCCCAGAAGTGATTAACACTTAACTTCTCCCCATAATATCCATACATTATTCAGCAAAAAGGTAATGAGATTACTCAAACCTATCAGGTAGAAGTTGTCATCTTGATCTAACACCACATTCTCGTAACTAATTCGCAAGGAAATGTGTAGCAGCTAGAAGGAAGAATTAACAATCAGATCTAGGAAGTTAAAGGGCTAACGCTTACAGTTTCTCTCTCCTCTTTGGAGTGTTGATGGTGTGCAGTTATGGATTCAAACGTATGAAATCTTTACTACGCCTGATGCGCGTAAAACACGAGTGACCAAGCCACGATTAGTTTGGTTTTCTATCTGGTTTGTGTAAAGAATGGCGTTAGTTTTCTGAACCAATCACGGAGTGTAGTAGAGTGCTTTTCGATGAGTGTTGTAAAACCAAAGCGAAATCATCACAACAGCCAATCAGAACGAACGAAGGTATCTCGAGTTGCCAGTGAGATGGCTGGCGTAAAGCGCGGGAAAACGCACCCATTTGAGAATTGCTGTTTTGAGCTCCAATTCTCTTGTTTTAGGATCATGCTGTGTGCCATGTGCGGAGATCCTTATCCAGTGGAGCTGATTCTTGGGCCGCTTCTTCACCATCAAAACTGTTGGAGAAGTTCCAACCGGCCGGACACAATCATCCTGGAAACTTACCTTGGGTTTGATAAGCGACGAGTACAGATAACTCTGACTTCTTACCATAGTAAGTAAAATCTTCCGATAAAACGTGTGCAGATAACTATTACATGCACTGCAGTGCTAGGTCAATGCTTGCGCTTGTTTCAAAATTGAGCTAGACATTTTCAAGGTTGTGAGTGCTATTTTTATTTTTCCTTTTTATTTGAACTTAAGTCACATCAAAGAATCTAATCTTTACCAATATGTCCCTTTCGCGCTTCTTTTTCGTTTTTCCTCACCTTTCTGCTGCTTTTCAATCAAACCGAACACCATTTTTCAAGGGTTCTGGATATTGGTGGCCTGAATTCATGTGCTAATATTCTTTTTACAGGAGCATACAGCCTTAACTACCAAATGTATCATGGCTACATCTTGGTGTACTCGGCCATACGAAAAGCCTCGTTAGGAACACTAAGGTAATGAGATGCGTAAAAATATTTGTAAAAATAACTGCCAGAACAACAGCGAGAATTCGTGGGGATCGCTTTTACCTGACCTTCTCAAGCCTAAGGAATGCGTGTCCACTTTTTCCCAAGTCGCTATGTAGCATCCTAAACTCATGAAAAGGTTGCCGGGAATGAAACCTGGTGGCTCGAATGAAGAGAATAATTTCGTTCTATCGGCGGGCTACAGAACACCTCAAAGCTTCATACTCGGAGGGAGGGCCAAGGGGGAAAAAGGAAAATTCCTCGAAAAGAAATCGCCAGAGCTTCGACACTATTTTAAGCCAATTTTTGTTCTCTTTTTGGATTTATATCATTGATACTAAGGAATAAAAATATTGCGGCATTTTACTTGACCGTCGAACATATGTCGCCAAATTGGCGACCGACATTGCAAATTTAGTCGCAAAAATTTTTTACTTCTCGCCATGGCGACCAATCTGGTCGCGGGTTAGAGCTCTGAGCCTCCTAAACGCGAGAAAAGGAGCGGGTGAGTGAAAACGATGAGGAAACTTCTACGTGAAGAAAGCCTCGCACAATCTGTTAGCCTACGTATGCAACAGTTTGTAACACATCTCCATTGCTCACCCAACCCTCCTTGTCCCGCACTGTCAGTAACCACTCTTTTTTTTTTCCTTTTCAGTGGCTTCTCAGGATTTATACCTCAGGTTCCTATACAGGTGTTGGCAGTAACAGGCAGTGCTGCTGGCGCCAGTGTGGTGTTTCACAGCCATGTGGCAGCTTCTCTGTTGGCTGATGGCACGAACCTGGCTAGCAAACTGTTTGCAAAGTTCCAGACAACCTCCTCGCAATTTCAGCATCAAGGTTTGTTTTTGTTCGACTGCGACGTAACGTAACATGGCATGGCATTGAAGAATTCCAAGGCGCACTTTTTATATAAATAAATAAGCTTAATACTACATCAGTCGTATTCCTGTCGCAGAGAGAATGCGATCAAAAAACGAATCGGTTTTTGAAGAGCAAATTCAGCGTACAAACTAAAAAAAAAAGGCTTTAAGTGACGAGTATTGCTATGGTGTAATGCTTCTGTTCCCTTTGCAACAATTTTGCGCCTTGCCTTGGAGTTCTGTTGCTCTTTTGCAAAACAAGCTGCGTAGAGGAAGGCCTTTTTTTTTTCTTTTTTTTTTGTAGAGCCACTCATTAAAAATTTGTGGCAGTGGCGAAGGTTGTTGTAATCAATACGAAAAACTACGTTGGCGCTTCCTTCAACGAAGCTAATTCTTCATTGTGAAACGATTTATGCGAAGGAGACATGTTCATCTCCGTGCTTCTGTGCTGAGCAGGTTTCTTTTCGGCTTTTGTCGCAAGAAAATAAAAATGAAATTAAAAAGATAATGCAAAACAAGTTGCAAGACATAGTATAGCCTTGTCCCCCTACAACCGAAACGTAATTAGTGAAGAGGGGTAAGTTTCTCAAGAAACTGTGGTGCTGGGTCAGTTGGGGTTTTACAAGATGATTTGGTTTTATCAACGGAGTTGGAAATGTAAATTAGCTACTAAAAATAGATTTTAAAGCTGTCGCTTCGAGCGTCAGCCCTTCGTTAGAGTGCCACTCCGGGAATTATTCTATCTCTAACTGTTCCCAAGAAGCTGTTGCTCGCGTGATATCTCATTTCTCATGTTTCTGCTGGACTGTTTATAGTCGAAAGTCTAGATTGTATTTCACTTCTGGGTTTGGGGAGACTAACGTAGCGTCGTTTCGCTCTTTATTTTCAGCTGGTGCGTTCGCTGCGTTTTTCAATCAAGTTTGGGAAAAGAAAAGAGAGAGCGAGGTAGCATACTCGAAGTTCTTGGCCGAACAACAACTTCGCCTGTCTCAGAAGCAACACAACAATTCAATCCGTTCAAAGCATGATCCTCTACCGGAGCCGCCAAGGAAAAGGCCGGCGAACTGCGAAGACGAATTCAACCGGAGACGAAGCCTCAGTGACCAGCAGCAGGAGCAACCAGCCTCCCCCAAGTCAGTCCATCGAATGTCCAATGGGACGTTGGATGACTCTGAAATCAATCCATACGCAGTGTTTGATTCCGTCAAGAGGCCTTTTGGTGCGATGAAAAACAGTGAGGCGAGGAATTCCAGAGGAAGCGGCGATCTACAGCCCTACGCTACTTCGACGCCGAATGCCCTCTTTATGAGCCTAAAGCAGAATAGCGTTCCCAATAGTACGCCGCAGAGCAGTGATGTCTGGCAGAAGAGAGAGGGTAAGTCAGAGGAACTTTACGCTCAGGTTGACTTGTCTCGAAAACGCTCGTTCAGGAAATCCAAAGATCTGACCATGAACGACAGTGAGGTCAACTTGATCGAGAACACCCTCTACGCCAACAACAATTTGGTGCAGTCGCAAAAATCCGCCCGAGAGACTCCTCCCACGGCTCGCGAAGTTCCACCACCCCTTCCGAAGAGGAATTACGATTTAAGCGAGGATTTCCCACCTGTAGTCCCACCCATGATCCCTCCAGCGGAGTCCAGAACGGATACTCTTAGGAGCAATGATGATGAGGGCTATAACACGTTTAAGAATGAGAACCTGAAAGAAGAAAACCCCTACGCTGCTTTAGCCGACGTACAACCCCGGCCTTCCTCTATAGCAGCGGAGGATCCATACTATATGAAGGTAAAAGAGAAGATAGACTTCTTTAACAACAAAATGGTCACACCGAAACATGACGTATGGGTGAAGATGAATGCAAGACAGGATGAGTCTCACTCGTCTGTGCCTGATCTCCACAGAAAGGAGTCGGATGCAGGAGCACCTCTGGCTCAGCAAGAGGTGAGAGCTTTGCAATACAAGTTCATTTCACTTTAATGACACTATACCTTACGAGCAAAATAGCATTGTAGCTACTCGAGGTAAGAGCTCTTATGATTCGCGTAACTCACGCCTTCGCGTAAAACACTTGGTCGCGAATGGTGAGAATACACGCAGATAAGTATGGAAGGCGGATAAATAACACACAGTCTTCAAGCTATAACTCATCATGTACATTATGCGATTAAGCTGGCATTGCTTGTGGTTAAGGTGAAGCAAATCTTGTGTTCTGGTTGGCCACACAATCTTTCTCGCTCGGGATTGCCCGCTTTGATCCTGCGCAAGAAAAAAAAATGAGTGGAGCGGACTGACATGTTTCATGGTGGGGGTGCCAAGAGTGACGTTTACAATGTTTGTCCGTTCTGTAATTTCTGGGAACTACATGTAGGATGGTCAAGACTAACGTGACGAGTGTTGTCGTGACAGAAGGTAGACTCGTGACGCAGCACATCATTAATGTGTTTGTTACTCTCATTCTTTCAGGATGTTAGCGACCCAGAGTATGCTCAAGTTCAGGAAGCATTAAAAAATAATCTGAAGATATCAGGAAAACCCCGGAAGACTATTTACGCTGTTGCTGTTGTTGAGGAACCCAGCGATTCTGACAAGAAACCAAAGCAGCATGCAAAGGTGACAGCTAAAGCTTCATTGAGGCTGGCGCATTCTGCTGAAGACGTTAGTACGCTGGAGAGACAATCCAGGCGAGGTGAGTGTGTCTCTTCCATCTGTTCTTGCCTTAAAGTCCTAAGATTTATTTCTTTATTCGAATACCGTTTTATGCTAATTAACCTCTTAATTACCTTCAAATGTCTGCCCAGTAATCTGTTGATTTCAAGGAGGTCAATGAAATTTTCCAACAATTCTGGACATCCTTTTATAAAAACAACGCCCTCTTTCAGAAGACGGTGTCGATATATACTTTTCTCTGTTCGCGCGTTAACAGGTTTGAAGTATATTTGTGGCTTTTTCTAGACACCTTTGGTCGCCCAGTAAACGGAAGACGTGAAAAGCGAGGAGATAGCGCCACGTCTGATCAAGGAACTGGGGACGAGGCTACATTGCCTCGAACTGAAGAGCGCCCGGCGAAGAAAAAAAATATCATCAGACGATCTCGAAGTACTACACGAAGTGGTCAGTCGTCCACGCCAAACGTACCTACAGAGGTACACAAGAAACAGCTGTTTTCTGGAAGGAAATCAGGTGGGCACACGGGTGGGGCAGGGTGTTTTTCCTCGAATGTGTTTGGTGGATGAACTGCGTTATTTTTCACTGATAATCATAATATATATATGTGCAATCGGACAGTGCGAATGGACAGTCAGCTGCATTCCGACACTTGTAATCAGACAGTTACAATCAGCCAATCCCACTGAGTGAACTGAAAGGAATCCTTCAATCACAGATTTGGTTACAGTAATCTTAGCTGAGCATTGGCAAACAATCCCAAGCTGGGTTTTTGCCAAAATATAGGAGGCTGTGCCTTTGTCCAAGATCGTAATGGTTGTGTTTAAAGACTGGCATTATAAGGCCTTCATTCAATGAATACGTTTTTTTTTTCCTCGGAAATTGTTATGGTTATAATTTATTGGTAACAGGACTTCATGTCGCTTGATTCAGTTAATGATGATACTTCTGATTGACAAATCTGACTCCCAGTTCTCGCTCGTCCAATTTTCTGAATCACTCGTATGATTACAGACCGAATTGGTCTCCACTCCGACCTATTACTATTATTAATCCTCTGAATGAGAAGCCTTCATAGTCGAGTGTGACCTCTTTTGGACTAATCGGGAGACACTTTTCCTCGAGGACACAAATCTTTCATTCCGCCTGCAGTCAACAACGACAACAAAAAAGCTGCTAAGACCTTTGTATTCTTTACCTTCATTGAAGAAGAAAGGGCACTCTTTAGCCCTATGAGTGCTCCCCGGAACAGGGGTTCCACTGTATTACGAAACATAAAGATTGAGAAATAAGTTGATTCCATGGGGTAATTTATTTATTGGGTTCATGTATTTCTATTTGGAAGGCAAGAAAGACCAAAGGAAAGGTGGAACTATGTCCTCCAGTCAAGAAGATGAATCTTCCTTTGGCAGCACGTTAGACGCCAGAGGAAAAAATAAACGACTGGCTAGGGTGTGTATATAAGTACAGGTGTAGGAGTGCTTTCTTAAGGACGAGGGTTGCAAACGGCTCGGTGAAGGGGAGAAAAGTTTCCAACTTTAGGTATTGCAATACAAACTATTATCCAAGGCTTTCTTTCCTCTTCGGTGGCGAACTTAGAAAACTAGACTGAAAGCGAATTCGAGGTTTACAGATAAACTTCTGGGAGAAATAATGTGAAAGAATTAAGTAGTCTCATTTAACTCATGTTTTTATTAAAAAAAAAAAAATCACCCTTGCACTAGGAAAATACTCTGAACTGGGGTGAACTTATTACAGTGATAGGAAGCCAACCTGGACAAGTCGTAATGAGAGATGTCTTTTTTTTTTTTCGCTTTATTATTCATTCCACAAGGAAAGTTTAGTTGTAAGCATCAACTAAATCGACCTAGTTAGAAAAAGGGAAAATGGAAAATCTTAGTCCGCAATCTCAGTTTGCGTGTTGTTTGTAATGAGAGCCTGAGGCTGTAAAGAAGTTGTTTGGGACAAAATAAGACTTGTACATATGAAGGTCTTGAAATAATTTGTTCTGTTTGGTTCTCTTCAGCCCGCCCTCTTAGACATACCTCAGAGGCAGTCAGATCCTGGCACTGAAGAGGTACACAAAATATGTTACTTGTTTACTAGCATTTGACTTACTTTAGCCCTCTACCTTTTTACAAGGTTGAGCGGTTCAGTTTATGGCATCCTGTCTAGTGGAAGTAGAAATATTCGGATCAATGTCAGTATCTGATCAACTTTGCGCCTACCTCTCCCCTCACCCAACTTAACCCTAACTTGTTATCAGCGGACTGTTTTGGCTTAGGGAAGGGGTAGGTGCCCAGTTGCTCAAACACTGACACAAGTCCTAAATTTCATGGTCGCTTCATGCTTAGAAACTGGGCCGAGCTCCGTCTATATGGGCTACTTGGACAGACAGACGTTTCACACCAAACAAATACACAGTGTGGGTGTGCTCTGTACCAGGCTCTGTCCGTTCGCTTTTAAACTATTTTTGATGCATTTATCTTAGGAAACAGAGGATGACCCAGGTTCGCCCGGTCATAAACCAAGGAAATCGGTGAGTATTTTTTAATCTTTTTGTTTATTTGTGTTAATTGATACGAGCTTCTGAACTGGACTAAAGACGATACGACTAATAGCTAAGGTAAAACGAAAGTTAACCAATTACACCCTAACGTCAGCATGCATATTCTCCAAACTCTTCTCTACACATTTCCTTTGGTACTGACAAGGAGAATTCGTGTAAAAGTCAAAGCTTCTCAGGTTAACGATCATTTCCTTAATTCTCACGATCATAATAAATGATTCAACAGTATTTATGTAAGGAGAAATGAGATGTTGGTCACTCTTAGGGTTTAAATGATTAAGGTGAACGGGAAGCCGTAGGTTCAAATTACTTGGGTGGTCATTTGTTTCTGTTTCGTTGTTTTATTTTGTTTTTTGTTTTTTGTTTTTTGTTTTTTTTGTTTTTTTTAACTCACCCTCCAAACATTAGCAGCCAAAGTGTCTAAAACCATATTTTTATCGTTTCTTAGCCTTGGTCGTCATCCAGAAAGAAACCGAGTCGAGAGGAGCGCGAAGCTCAGAAGCAGAAGAAGCGAGAAGAGAAGAAATCGCGAGAAGACGAGAAGCGTCAGAAACGTGAAGAGAAGAAGAAGAGAAAGGATAGGGAGAAGATTGACAAATTTTTCCAGAGCAGACAGAAAAATATCAGCAATTACACTTACTTTGGTCAACCGCTTGAGTCAATCTGCGATCCAACAACACTTGTCCCTGCATTCTTGGATAAATGTATAGAATTTGTAGAGAACACAGGTGAGTCACGCAATCCCAGTAAATCGTAAATCGTTGTGATCGTTTTTTATTGGCTATCACATGAGATTGTTACGTGTTTTGGTATCATTTGTAGACTTTGCCTGCCTTTTTCAAAAGGTGTGTATTGGATAAACCGTCCGTCAACTTTTAAGAAATTCATTTTATTAAGCCATGTTTCCACACAGCGTAAAGTGATTTATATTTTTTATTTTTTTGTCTCGTCATCTTAAAGGAATGCAAGTAGAGGGAATATACAGAGTGAATGGTAACGCAGCGGACATAAACCTCATTGAACAGAAGGTTGAAGAGAGTAAGTAGTTGAGTTTTTATTAAGTTGATAACAGTAACTCAAATGAAAATTGCAGTATTTATATTGTAGAAGAAGTGCACCTAGCTTTCCCACTTGTTTACAGTCAATCAAAAAAGGAATCCAAATCGAACGAAACGTTATCAAGAAGCCTAATTGGCAGGAGGCAAACCAGTTTGCTATGTACAACGGTGTAAATTGGAGTTTTCAAAGTTAATGTGTCGAGCGTCAGCCTTTCCACTGAGTGTACTTACGAAGGGCTCTGACTTTGGGCTAACCCTCGTTACGTTACCTTAAGAAACTCTTTACATTATTAACTCAGTTGTTAAAACCAAATTACCTTATATTAACCCCCACCGAAGCAGCACCATATTTTCTCCAGAAACTTGGCCTCTTAATGTATGGAAGTGTGGTCGAAGATTTGAACTGTTTAGTGCCCGGAAACAATTCCAACCTTGGGTATCAGCTTTATTAAAAGTTCATCTGGTTTTTTGGTACGAAAATTTAAGGGAAAGTTGCCTCCTTCTTTTTCTCTGCACCAGATCCTAACGTAGAGTTGGCCGAGCTAGGGGTTACGGTCCATGCAGTGACAGGTGCCTTCAAGTCATTCCTAAAGCTCCTCCCAGAGCCAATAATCCCAGGAGCCTATCAGAGCTCATTCCATGATGCCATGGGTAAGTTGAACAAAATCTGAACCGATTGTATAGTGAAGTGGCTTATAGACCCTTCTCTGTTAAGTAGTAGCAAAAACTAATAATACTAGAGCTTAAAATTTGGAGTCTCGTATACATTGTGCAGATTTTTTTACCGAATATTTATTTTTCTGTTCCTTGGGAACACTTCGTTATTTTCTTTATTTGCCCACGATTGGAAATGCTTGTTTTTCTTACGCTTCTCAAGAATTTGCGTCCGGCCGTGTCACCTAAAAGAAATGGTTCCTCATGTATATTCACTTTTTTGTGTATCCTTCCTGTGCAGTTGATGCTGATGCCAATAGCCGCTTAGCTCGACTCAAGCAGCTTTTACAAGATATACCACCACACAACATTGCCGTCTTCAAACGAATCATGTTCCATCTGAATCGGTAGGTTGAGTTGTAAACCAGAGTTTTGATCTTTCTTCTCTCGCGCAAAGCATTTAACCCTGTAACCCCTAAGAGTGACTAGCATCTAATTTCTCCTCACAATATCACCCCTGAAACAAACACGAAAGTCATGAGAATAGAGCAGATGATCACCAGCTAAAGCAGCTCTTGATCGTTAAACAAATTCTCCTCGTCAGCTTCCTTAGAAATGCACGGAGAACAGTATGGAGAATATGCATTCTGATGTTAGGGTGTAAAGGGTTAATACAACGACAGGCAGTATCATCAATGTATTTTATATAGGTGTACAGTACTCCCTTCGGGCTCGGGGAGGTTTTCAATTGAATGCCAAAATGGCCTAGGCAGATACCTATTCTTTTAAAACACTTTTTTTACAGAGTGACGGAGTTTTCCAAGGACAATCTCATGGAATCGAGAAACATAGCATTGGTCTTATTCCCGACTATTATTCGTCCGGACTTCACCCGGTTGGAGATGTCTACGCACATGTACTTGCTGTTATTCATTCAAACGTGTATAGAAAAATGTGACTACCTCTTCTCCACTGAAGACAATTGAGAAATACTGGGAAACGTCGGTGAAGTCTAGGTTGCCAGCCACGTGCCTGCCACATGTCTGTGGTATGGGTAAGGATGAAGTGTCCTTCTGCTGCCGAACTGACAGCGTGGCTTCGTGGGAATGCCGTTGATTCAGGAATTCGGTCCAAGCAGTGAAGATGTCGAGAAATTTTTGAGGTTTGAACGTCATATTTGCCTTCCCATGTTGCGATGCTACCCAAGAGCCGCGAGACGAACAGTTCGACGAAAATAGTGACGGATGCATTTTATTATGGAAGATACATGTATGTAAGGACGATAGCGATGTTACAAGGATGAAAGTGTGCTTGCGTTTTAGAAAGGGATATATTTCGCGAGTGCGCCCTGTTTTGTCAGAAATAACTTTTAAAACTAGCTTATTAATGATAAATAATAAGTTGTTAAAGAAACGTTTCCTCTCCAAGAATTTCTTCTACTCAAAATGACAGATTGAATTTAGGTAGAATTGGACTGAGACAGCGTTTTTCATAGTTGCCAAGCAACTTGTGTGGTCTTGCTATTTGCTGACTGGCTGAAAGATATTCGAAAACTTTCGGACGCGTGCAAGCTCTCCCGATGGATACCAAGAGTAATGTCGGTCAAGCTTTTTTTATAAGAATTCAAATGACGGTGTTTTTAATTTTATTCCCTCTCATTCTGCTATTCTAGAGGTTGATGATTTTATAAGTGCGTTGCCGTATGGTCGCAAAGCGTTTTTATTATTTTCTTTTTACATTGATATTAAAAGTTCGTTTTCATTTAAAAAAAAAGTAATCGTTTTTAATTCACACCTTGGAGAAGTAAAGAGAGAGAGTACTATACTAGTGGAGATATAGTTTTTTAACGATTACCACTTCAAATTTTCTTGGATTGTTTTTATCATGCCTTGTGCACAATGTTACACAGAAGCTCGGATGAATTTTCTCTATGGTATCTCTGGATCGATGGCAGTGTCTAAGAAACTGCGCACCTAGCCCTCCCCTCACGCAACAACAATCAACTGATAGCAAGCTAGGGTGAGTGTTGGGTTAGGGGAAGGGTAGGTGCGCAGTTGTTTTGGTTCTGACATTGATCCGTATCTTTCTGCAAAAATCTTGTGATCATTGCACACTCTCTATTTATTTCTCCGCAATTTTATGTTGACTGTTTGTGCTGGAAGTAAATACTCTCTACACGTATTTAAACGGTTCTTCGTACGTATACGTGTAATTAACTTTGGGGAAAATAAAACTCGAATTCACAAGGTTGTTGAAGTAATATTTTAAAAGGTTTTGCCCCTTTATATCTTGTGTTCGGTTAACTTGAGGCATTTTTCAGTTTGTTCAAGCGCAGTGGGCTCCCAGATAAAAGATCGCGATCATTTTGGGAGATTATTCCGCCTCTACAACACCTTTTCTTTGATGCTGTAACTCGTCACACACAGGGTCCGGCATGCCTACGCTGTCCTGCATTGATGCATTTCTCCAAGGAAAATGTATTCCATCTTAATATTTAATTATGATCAGATTCATTTACGAGAATGAGGAATCCGGAAACGTTTGCTTGGCTTTCAGCATGTGGCTTTCGTAGCTCAGATGGTCATAGCGTCTAATCGGTCTCTGAGGCGCGCGGGTTCGACCTGAATTTTCTTCAAGGTTCCTTTTTCATTTCCTGCAATTTCTTTGTTTGCAGCTCGCCTGCATGGATCATCTCTTTACATGCGTGCCCCTTGCAAGTAAGAATACGGAAATGTCTTCAGCTTGCACAGATACGCCATCAATAGCGTTTTCTAGTCAAACGTCGAAACGCTCCGACACCACTAGTGTCTTGTGAGTAGAAAGAAAGAATTGTTACTCTTCTACTAAAAACGAAACCTCTGACTAGCGTATATTCTCCATCTCGTCCTGTCACCTTAGTGAATGTAAACTATTCTCATTTCGGAGATATCTTTTACAAGAAGTCACAGTAACTCATCGCTTTGTTGACAAAAAACTTGTGCGAGTTTTTTAAAACCTTTACAACCGCCAACCGAATACGAAAGATTCCTCGTCACTCTCTTCCAGGAAAGCAACACTAAATTTTTCTTTTCCCCGAAGGCAATTTTTCGATTTACACATTATGGTTCTTCTTTGCCTCATTTCCTCCCCTTCCAGGTCTAAACTGTCACAACCATAATCTCTATGCTTTGCAGATCTTTTACGTCTACTGTTGAACTGCTCACAGCTCATTTTAACGGTGTCCTCCTCGTAATTTAAAACAAGAAATATCACGTAACCACTAGAAATGCAGTATGTTATAACTAACACGAAGGTAGCTCGAGGTATCCTTGGCCCAAATTCTTCCATTGCCATACCTTCAGGCAAGCAGACGTAAATTTTATTCAGTTGCCATTGAATGAAATCTTGCATATAATTACTAGGCTGTATCGACTGCACAACAGCGTGAAAAATCCTTTGGGACCATTTTTCGAAATGGGCCCTGGTTGCCTCCCAGGCAATAGTAAGAATTATGGTGATATAGTCACCTTTTGGGCCTGTTTCAGTGGTTACATTCGGTGTTAGATAAATAACGATCTTTGCGCACAAAAGCAACACAACCATCAACCAGCTGGTTACACACAGAACGGGTAAAATAGGCTGGGGAGATTTCTTGTGGCTTCGCAGTCTAAAAAGCACGAGTAAGAAGGTTGCATGTGCGGCGGTGAGAACACCGAATGAAATCTGCCACTTTGCAGGCTTCTCCAACAGGTAACATTGTGACATGTTGGGCTGATGCCGAGTTTTTTCATTTAGCACGGGAATAGAATTCAGAAACAACTCGTTTCCCTTTGGGTCTAAAACCAGCTCTTCCCCAAGAGAAACGAATAAGGCCACAGCAAGGAGACAGGACTGTGTCAACCAGAGGGCGATTTCCATTTGTGATTTGCCACATGAGCAAAAATAATCTGCAACTGTTTGACAAAAGAGAAAGTTCTTCAGCGATGGATTGAACGAAAATGCATCACAAAGTTAGGTTCAAATACTAATTTGTATCCTAATTTGACTTGTGGTTATTAGCTCGTGGGGCATATATCATTATTTATCAACTGGCCACTCACCTGCTTGGCACCTGCTATCAGCGGGCATAACATGTTAGTTTTAATCTTCTATCAAGTAAATAAGCATTGAATTTGTTTCAGTCCCACCTATTAACCAACAGCAACAGACGCACAATGATTTCTCTTGAAGCTGTTCTCTTTGATCATCGCATCTTGACAACAGAAAGCGAACCAGAAACACTATTATTGTCATACCCCGAACAGCAATTAACTTGAGAGAAATCCTGTTGGATTGAATACTGCATCATTAGTTGCGACAACACGACGAAACGAAGATGCGACGACGATCAACGACATCCCGAAAACAAAGTTACGACAACGACGCATGGTCAGATGAAAGCAAATAATTCAAGGATTATTATATTCCACAAGAACAAAACTAAAATCTGCAGGTAATTATGATATTGTAGATCACTTACAGATGGTTTGGATACTAATTTCAAGATCTCAAATGAACACTGAAATGTTTCATGGTGACTTTGAACTGTTAAATAATTGTTTTAAAATCAAATACAATAGTTTGAACCACTTTAAAGGAGAAGACTTCTCTAAACATAACCCCCCCCCCCAAAAAAAAAAAAATTTTTCTCACATTAAAAAGTGAATGTTGAAATGAAAGAGCAACAAGCCTCGTTTCACGTTCTAGATATCAACCGTATATTTCTTAGGAAAAAAAAAGGGCGCCGCCATTTCGAAACCAACTCTTTATTCTGGCAGCACTCGCAGACGTCCCAGAATTCAACTCAAATGGTAGGAAGCGCAACGCACAATTTACAAACGACTGCCTTGACAATAGGCCGCTGTGTTGAATTTAGGTCGCACCTAAGTCTGAATTGATACTCGAATTCGAGTGCAGCCTTGTTTTGGCCCGAAGAACGTTACGTCATGGTGAGTGGCAATACAAATAAGCAATTTTAAAACTACCAGCGCCTTTGTCTTATTTTAGCACAACTTAGGACGATTTTCAGAAGGTCAGGTCAGTCTGGAATCTCACAGAACACGGCAAGTATCACGATTTCACATTCGGTTTTTGTGGAAGGCAAAAAATATTTGTGGTGTCTGGAACGGTTCAGTCCCTTTGCTTTACCCTTCCATGAATGTTACAGTTCGTATCACGGCCATTCCAACATAGCTATATGGTGGAAAATATCACAGAGAAAAAACCACATTATGAAAAATTTATTGCAAATGTTTTCCTACATTATTTTACACACAGGATGCATGTCTATTAAACTTCAAACTTATGATCACTCGATAAGCGCTTGTTGGGGTGAGGTTGATTGCGTGTAAAGCGAGTAGTCGAAACGGCTTTACTTCTCTTGTATACACCGCTAAAAAACCCTCCCAGTAAAATCCTAACTAAAGCCATCAGCATATGAGGAACTAGTCGTTATTTGGTGTCGAAGGGGGGGGGGGGTACACATGGTTTTTATGGGGGGGAGAGGCGACCAGTCCCTATCAAAAATGTTTTCAACAGAGGCATCTGTACTTCTGTGCAAATGCTACATTTGACAACACATAACTGTTTCATTTTTTTCTTTTTCTAATTTACAATCCTTTCTAGGCCTTGTTTCACTAGAGGTCACTGACCCCATGGAAACATATTTTACGCATGCCTCCCCCCCTTCCCCCCCCCCCGTCCCCTCATGACTTACTGCATCATAGCTCAAAATAGCTCAAAAGCCTTGAACTACTAGTGATTTAAAATGTGTTTTAAAATGATACACACATTAAACTATTTACAGAGTTAGGTGAATGCTTGCCATCGTCAAAGATGACTCTGGAGATCTTTTCTGAATATCAATTACGAATGTAAACCAAACTAAAAATGCTGGTTAGTGAGGAAAATTTTGGAATTAGTTGCCTCAAACAAATCGGCAATGAAATATGTATCATGTACCTAAAAATTAATAAAAAAATGTTTTGAAAAGACTGAAAAAAAACTGCCCAAAACGCTAGTTAGTTTTGTCCATTTGCTCTTACTTCATCTTTTCGTAATTCATACTGGATCCTATTGACGGATCCAGCAGAGCAATGTCCTAATCACATAATCTATACTTGTAGATTTTCGCCGTTGTTAAGATTTTCCTGGACAAGTTCCTCATTCAAAATCTTTCAAACCAGATTCAAAGAATCGCCAATAAATAGCTAATCTCAGTTTCCATCTACAACCGTCAGGGAAAACTTGCAAGCGTAGATGCGCCAGAATTTTCGCTTCTTCAGTGGTTCAAAGTTCACACTAAATTTTTTTGCAAGAAATATTTTAATAAAATAGTATGCGTGTTCTTTAGTGAATGGTAGGACCTATAGATATTTCTTCCCTTCTTAATGAGATGGATCCTCGGGGGAGATCCTCCCTGAGTTTTTATTCTTATTCTTGTTAAGATACCATATAACACCAACGACGAGAGCGATAAACACAAGGCCACCTATTACGCCGCCCACGATGGCTGCTGTCATGTTTTTGTCCTCTTTTTCTGTTGGTGTCGCTGCAAAACAAGAAAGTTAAAATGTTTAACGTCAAATAATGAGAAAATGGAGAGATTTCTTCACTTATAATCAAGAGAGAATCATTTACATACAAACCAATGATCGATCTGATGTGAACGTTGCTAAAGGAGTGGTCTTAAGTTAAAATTCCTTGTCTGATTTCACCGCGGTATTTAATTCGATATGCACGCGACTTAGGGGTTGTTTACTTCAAGGTGGAGACCCCAGGAAGGTGAGGTAACTCGCCTAGTCGTGGTCGAAAAACAGGCTGCGTTTACATACAACCTTACAACCCCGAGATTCCAGGGAGAGGCTCTGGCGCGCTTGCAAAGGTAACATGAAAGCGACCCCAGCTAAGCGGGTTACCCCTCCTTGAGACATTCACATGACGAATTGCGACCCTGGCTGACAGGGTTACCCTAACCAGCAATGGCGGGTTACCCCACCCATCAAAAAAACGTTATCCAGATAGTTTAGAGATTGTGTGGACTGGCCGGCTACCGTACCAAATCAGGTAACCTCACCTTCCTCAACTCCATATGAACAGGCCTTTAGCACTGTAATTCACCTCCAGGCATACAAGGTTACTGATTTCACCCTACCCCCCCTGTGTCAGTAGGAAAAGCGGGTGGATGAGATCCTAAATGGAACTGGAAATGACTTGTGCGTGACGTTTTTTCGTTTTAGGGGTAAGGGGGGGAGAGAGAGGAGAGCAAAACCTATTTTTACCTCCAACAGTTGGTGGTGCCGTGGTGGCGTTTGTCGCATTACTTGCATCATTGGACGGAGCAAAGAATGTCGCGTGAGTTGAAAGACAATTCAATGTGTTATTTCCTCCATCCACGGCGGTCATTCCTTTTTTGTCCCATGTTTTTGTATCTTTTTTAAAGTAGTTACAGCCACGTTGTTTACCGACCGGCAGGGCTGACACAGTGAATGTCAGGGTAAGAGGTTGTGGAAGGTTTGTAACTGGAAGTGGGTTTTTCGAAACTGGGTCTTTTAAGTCAATGCCAAGAACCTGTAAGACACAAAATAAGCATGAGGTTAAAACGGGTGAACTGAATGCAAAACAGTTCTGCTTTATATGATGGTGGAGTCCTCGTTGGAGCGCATCAAAGTTGTCATAATGAACCAATCTAAGCACAAAGGAATTACTCGTTAATAATCGAAAGTGTAGGTAACACAAGGGACAAGGTTACATTCGATTTCAGTTTAACTTCTCTTGAGTTACGATGACAAAAAAGCCGCGTCAAGCAGCGAATTCCAGCTATGTGTTTAAGGCTAGGTGATCCAGTGACCCTGAACTGGATAGTGGATAGCTTCACCTGGGTATGATCAACATCAACTTGGTCATCCTGCTTATCTTTATCCACTGCGATCAAATCCTTCTTGTACTGTACCACTTGCACAACTACTCCCTGGCATGTCTTCCCGCCCTGGCACTTTCTTGGACCACTGAAGAGGTTCACCAGTGACGGGCCAGGATTAAAACTGGGGGCACCTGGTCTGTTGTTTGCCTTCATTACACTCTTCAAGTCTGTTAATTTAACCTTAACTGACCCCAGATTTTCATTGAATATTTCCTTCTCGTCGTTAAGGAAAAGATTATTTGCGAAATTATTCGCAAGAGAATCAAACGCTGCTTCCACGTTCTGTAAGTAAAAGAAATGAAAGCTCAAAACGCATATCTTTCAATAAGCAAAACGGGGTAGTGCATCGATGCAAGAAATTAGGATTGTGTAGAAAACGATCGCCAAATTCGAGGAGAGTACTACATGTATCTAACAAAAACCCCTCGCATGAAACGTTGTTCTCACATTCAATGAGAACAGATGGGGATCTTAAGAAATCCCATAGATCTCCGTATTAGGAAAACCTCATATCAGATGAACACTGTATAGTATTCAAGGAGGTTCGAGCGCCACTAAGTACTAAACTTGTCTTAAATCCCGTACTTGCAGCCGAACCTAACTTCCATCATGAGAAAGTTTCCGTCAGTTGAACTGTGTGGCTTGTGGAAGGAGTGTGAAAAGTGAAATTACTGCACGGACGGTGAACATGTGCACTGGGCGTACAAGTTGATTTATCCATCCCACTTCGTGCTCTGGTTAATTTTTTCCTTTCGATCAATGGCCATTTACACCACTTTTACAACTAAACAGGCCCTGACTAGCTTCTTGTAGATGTGCCTTCAATAGGGTTCGATTGTTCCGAATTTGCCCGACAATTATCCCTTTTTCCCCTGAATGTTTGAGAGTATCAGAAAGCAATGTTGGACCTGCGTCCTGATCTACCTCTTGTAAGCTGGTGTCGTTTTCTACAAAGTCGCCAGCAAGGTCGCTGATAAAATCGAGAAATTTGTCTGCCTTTTCAATGGGAATGGGTTTTTCGCCATACCCATCCAAAATCTTCACTGCTGCATAAGCCACGCCGGAGCTAAATACATAAAAAGGAAAGGAGAGATTAGATTAGCATTTTTATTTTCCACCTTTAAGGGTTGATGGCGGTCAAGGTAATTGCTAATAGTAGTAACTGGGAGAGCAAAGTTTTAGAGAACCTGAACTTTGGACGAAGGGCATAAGCATTCCTAACCGATAAACTGAAAATCATAACACATTGATAATAAAAAGAAATGTTTAGAGACCTTTTCGTGGTCACTATTAAATATGTTTGCAATTAGGTTGACATGACAAGTTACCGTGATAACTAAACCAAGCTCGGTATGTGTCGCTCTTGTTGACAAATAGTTATGAACTATTTCTATCTTATATCAAAGTTCACACGGCAACCAGGTGGACAATCAGACTTGGTTTGATGCTTGGTTTACAGATTTAATGAATGTGACCGAAGAAGTTACAGTTCATAGACCCAACGTTTCAACACTCCTCTAGTGCCTTCATCAGGGGTGATCTAATTAGTGATAGTAAAAAAAGGACCTCTTGTTGCAACGTTTAGATCACCCCTGATGAAGGCACTAGACAGGAGTGTCGAAACGTTGGGTATATGAATTGTAACTTCTTCGGTTATATTCATTAAATCTGTCCGAAGCTCTAACGGATAATGTAGAGATAACCTCCAATCTTGCGCTTATACAAAGTCTAAAGCTTCAAGCAAATAAAGCACTTAAAACAGCGAAAATTCGAATGTAACAACAAGAATCCCCAAAATGCCTTAATTTAAACTACACATTACTACATTAACGAACATTTTCAACTTTAGGAATCGTCAGAATGCTTCAGTGTTTACCTGTTACCGGCAGCTTTTGGGTCTGTTTGGACTAAAGCGGTCAACATAGGAGCTGCATTATCTTGGTCAACTTCAGTAGCATCTAGGATTTGCAGAAGAGCTGCTTGTGCTTTTTGAGAGATATTGCGCTTCAGATCATCTGGAAAAAAAGAAGAGAAACACAACTCAAGTTAATGTAGTAGTTCAGATAAATGGTTAGTACATCATCGCTTGGATGGTACACTATCACTTATGACCACGATCATTCGCTCACCTGAGGTGTTACTGGAGGCGTCGAAAACAGTGCCTGTTATACTGATCAATGCTCCCATAGCTTTATCTGTGTCTCCACTCAGTAACTTATCGTCAATGGCATTTTCGAACAAGTTATCCAAAGCAGCGGGGTCTAGATCTGCCGGATCCGGCGGGCTAGAAGTGATATTGAACGTTTTAATAGCATACGATCCGAACTTATCTTCAATCACACAGCATAAGGTGAGGACATTATTCGGACCAGATCCTGGCGGAACGATGTCTTCCTGTTCTGGTGTGGAAGATGGAGGCCCATATGTCTCGCAGATGTCTGCACTAATTAGTTCACCAAATGAATATCGAAGTGGGCCAGCGTCTGAATCAGTTGTCCATTGCTTTGCTATAAGTTTGATAACCAGAACTTAGTTAATAGTACGAAAGTCGCGAGGTCTGATCGTCTGGGTGTGGGTTTTCCTGAAAAAATATGTTTCGTAGGCAGTAACTGATGTTACGACCACCCGAGTGGACGTCATCACCAGTTCAGCGTTGTTTTTGGTTCAACTTATAGATGTTTTGTTCATGGGAACCTGTTAGTCAGGTTTTCCTGGACGGTATTGGCACAAAGTTTTAAGTAATATTCTCCAAGTGTAACGAGGAAGTTGTGATGCATTGGTAAAGTAAGGTGCCAGCAGTTATTGAGCCCTCTTGAGAGTGCTCGGTCTGTCCTAAGCTTTTGATAAGTCAGCATCCCAAGGTCAGTCAAATATGCTGACTTCTTTTTGACTGCTCCGATATGAAAATTCGGGAAGAAACAATAATTAAAAGGGATAATACTGAATAATTGCGCTTTTTGTTTCTCACCTGTCATAGTTACGAGATCCAGTGCTTGCACAGAAGTAGGAGAAACTTCGAACGTACCGGAACTGGGCCCAGTTCTCACCTCCACCACCACGAATGCTGCACCCTCGTTACTTCCTTTTCTCACTGTCAACTTACATCGATATTTACTGCCCGGTTTCAGAACATACTGGGGGATAACCATCATTGCAAATGATATACCTTCACTGTAGTATTCTTCATCGAGTGTGTATTTGGTCAAGTCAACAGTGGAAAAACCTTAAAGACAAACAGGTGAGAGTTTCTTACTTTGCTTCTGAATGCAGAGGAATCCTTAGTCTGGATGTTTTATGGCAAAACAATTTATCGTTTATTCTGAACGCACCTTGTGCCGGAGGGCAACTCCATTCTACTTTATCAGGCTCGGCGCTTGAGTTATAGTATCCATCCAATTTTACTCTTTCACTTGCTTTGACCTTCATCTGCGCTAAATCCACCCACACAGCGGGCGGGTTTCCTTCCACCACGGTCAGCGTTATAGAGGCAGAGGCTGATCGTGATCCTTTACTCACAGTCACGCTGGTAAATAAGAGTAAAAATTTTAGTAAAGGACCATCAATTATGAAGAAAAAAGGGCAGCTAATCACAGTTTACGACTGGGATTATTACTGCTACCCCTGGATGAGACGCTCTGGGATTTCTTCTTGTTTCACTGACAGGTCAATGGTACCAAGTTACATTCTTGGGTGGCTTGAAGCGATGTGATAAAAAAGAGTAATTTAATATTATCAACTGAGTTGATAATGTAAATTGGTCACCGCAAGAATTTAAAAGCAAACGTCTCGAGCGTTAACTCCTCGTTAGCCCTTCCAATCGTTCTGACGAAGGGCTAACGCTCGAAACGTCGGCTTTTAAATTCTTTACAAAGGCCAACTTACGTTATCGACTCAGTTGATAATACTGAATTACCCAGTTATACTCTCCCACCGACGCAGCCACACAGTTTCTTTCGAAACTTACCCCGTTGATGATAAAGTGGTTTGCAGAAAAATACACTACGTCACCACCACATCGGTGGCGGGAACGAGAACGTAACGAAACAAAGCATCAACATTTTCCCTTTTACTTAGGGCACCAAATCACCTTTGCGAAAATGTTACAGGCGCTTCCAGTGACCCTTTTTGAAGAGTCTATGGCTATTTACTACGGGAAGTTTACCAAGGGAAATGTCGGTTGAATGCAGTGTCTCGTGGTGAAAAGGTCATTAGCTAGGGCAAAAGTGCTTCTTACGACTGAGCATTTTAGCTGTGTCCAGGGAACTTACAACCCTACCAATTTTGTTTTCCCGCTCTATGTTCTTAGTTGATTTGACCCAGCACCACACAAAGCACACAGAAGCTGTTTAGTCAGGTCATAATCATCTCCAAAGACCATTTGCTCGAAATTAGTGCATAGGTTATTGAGATATGGAGAAAGAAGTGATCTTTGGTTTACCACTGGCAAGAGGGGATGCGGTAGGAACCACAGAAGGCCATCTTTGGTACTTCTTAGAAATTAATCGTGACCATGACACAGCCATGTGGCTCTTCGAGCAATAAATAGTAGCCTGAGTCCAGATCCTGCCATTTAGCGTTTGTTAGACTCCCGTATCGGAATTACTAAGCTCTTAGCTACATGAGACAGACTCATTAACAGTTTTATTGATGAAGATGATTGTTACCCATACCTGATCACGTAAGATTTTCCTGCTGCAAAGTGTTTGCTCTGTACTGCACTTATACATGGAGAATCAGCGCGTAATAAAATGGAACTGTCCAGAGTTGAGCGGCAGGGTGCATTACCATCTTTGCAGCTCCAGTCACATTCAAAAGAGTTTCCGTCGGAATCGTCAAGATCATCAGGATCCACTGTCAACGTCTCAGCGTCGAGCTCTACCGACCCACTGTCGCGACCTATTTGTCGATCACCTAAAAAAAGGTAGGGTTAAAGTTTAAAAATGCGTCGCCGGAGTAGTTTACCCTGTTTGTTTGATTTATTTTACGTCATCTTCAGAACTCCACCTTGTTGCCAACCGAATTTGTCATCGAATACTTCAAATTAAAAATCCTTGGAATTTAGAGCAGTTTTCTTTCTCTCTTGGCTGATCCCTAAGTTTTTTTCCATGTGAGCGTATTCATTAACAGGAAGAAAAGCACACAAATATTTACCCGTTTCCAAATATTCGCGCTTAAAACGATTCTTAGAAAGAAAGTACAAATAGACATCAAGAAATGACAATAGGAGCCGGAAAAGATCCATGAAACAGTCCTCACCTCCAGATATATATGGATCGAGTGGAGTGGCCAAAGCCCTAATGACCACGCTGATGGAGCTCTTAATATTTGCATCATAGCTCATACTTCCAGTTACGTTGAATGTGCAATTGACATCCGCTGTCAGTATCCCCCGACTTAATTTGAGAGCGGGCTTGTTTTTCGTGTTCTGAAACGAAGCACTTTCTCGCACCTTTTGTTCTGCGCTTAGGTTGGTACATGTTACTATCCATGAAAAGGTCATTCTAGTGTTGTTGACACAAGGTGCTACCTGTAGATTAAGAATTGTAGTATCGGAGGTTAACAAAAGAAAGTGCTAATGTACGATGTCCCTCACACGACAACTTAGATTGAGTGATGGAAATCTAAGTGATTATTTCACTGCTCCTAGTGGAGGAATGAGGCATTCCCTCATCAAATAATGTCCTAGGGGTTTTAGTTGAAAAAAGAGAGAGGCTCTTGTTCCTGAAAGGAATACCACAGAAGCTTAGTAGAATCTATTGAAGAAGTTTTTGTAGAAAAAAAAGTGAATGATGTTATTAGCTCTTACATGGACCTGATAATGAAACTCATTTGCAATTGTGTAAATAGGAGAAGGCAAAAGAAGGAGCAGGAAGGGAGTGCATAGGATGGGAGGGAAATGAGGAGGAAAAGGAAGAAAAATTGAAGAATTAGAAGGGAAAAGGGAGAATGGAGAACATAAAGAATGAAAAAGTACGTGCAGAATACGGAAATAGGAGAGAGGGAAAGAAGAAAAAGGAAGATGTGGAGGAAGGGTAAAGAAGGAAAGAAAAGGATGAGGAAAGAGATGAAGAATTGACCGCTTTCAATGTGAACACCATGGATTTACTTACAATTGCGTTTGTTTTGATAGAAAATTCCTCCGATACATAAACTTCCCCGTCTATTAGATCGATGCTTGAACTCAGCGTTAAGGCTGGGACGGGATCAGAATTTTTAGTTACTGTATGGGTCGTTTCTTGAAAATCTGCCAGATTAAGGAAGTTTGCCACTCTAAGCTTAAACACGTATGTTTTCCCTGAGTCAAGCAATCCCCCATAGATCTTCACGCTATCATCATCTGAACTCAGCGCATTGAGGACAGATGTAATGTCTGCTACGTCAGCAGGCCATGTGACGGACCAATTAAAGTTGAGTGGCCGGCCACCACCTCCGTAGGACTGGGATCCAGAGAGAGAGAGATTTCCGCAGGAGGAAAGAACTTCAGGACCTTACAAAAAGAGAGACAGTAACTCATTAACTAACGAGAAAAAGAAAAACTGAACAGAACTCATACTCTCTGTATAAAAATTATCCTTGTACGAGGCTGATCCTGTTTGAAATGTAATATTAATGTTAACCAGCTAAAGTTAAATATCATTCAAAACCATTCAGCGAAGTGGAGGTAACCAGGTTAAATTTTTTTAGTATATGCTAACAAAGGGAGATAATATAAAAAAAAGATGATTTTAACTAATTACTTACTGCAACGAATACAATATTTTCTGGTGCAAGGAACGCACACGTGTCTCTTCGGCTACACGAAAAGTAACTAGTACTTGCTATTCACCTCCGAACTAGCCAATCAGCGCGCGAGAAAATGGCTGTGTGGTATATACTAAATTAAAGTGATCTGTGTGCGGAAACTACAAGAACAAGTAGTTAAGTTTGAAGGTGAATCCTGGGCGTAAATCAACATGGAAATTCTACAGCAGTTGAGCCTTAACAACAAAAAAATATATAATTTGCCTAACAGCCTATAGTTATTGAGGTCACATGCTTAAATTCACAAACACACTTGAAACACCCTGTTGTTTAAAGTAATTACAAAAATTACGTCGAAACCAACATTAATTCTTTGTAATAAACCTCTTTATCATCATTCAATGTGAGGTCTCCTTAAACAACACAACTGAATTTACCTGTGATTAAGGGTGTGGGCCGTAGGGGATCATCAGGCCCCTGGACTGGAACTGAACCACTGTAAAACTCACTATATGTTTCTCCGTAGGCTTGGAAAACGTTATCCTTAAAAAACAATCTGTCGCCAGTGGTAACATTTGCGTCGGCTCCAAGGAGAATAGTTACCTCTCGCCAGCTGCTTAAGTAGCATTCTGCGTCAATTCCAAAAGTGACAACTACTGCGGCGGTAAAGAAGTTTTCGCAAGTTTCATCGTCATTGGCAATGTCAATATCGATGTCGAAAAGAACTAGTATCATAGTGGCTGTGTCACTGAACTTCACAGTTGTGACGTTGGGTGCCCGTGCATAGGCGGTCAGGATAGCGCTACCAACGGTGTTGAGTCCACCATCCATGGAAAGAGACACGTCGAACCGGGTAGAGGTATCAGCTGCTGGTGCCTACGAATTAAAGTTAAGGTATAGAGTTTGATGGAGCGAAATGTGTCACCTGTTATTTTTTTTTTTTTTTAATTCTGGTGTTCAGAAATCAGAGAAGTACTTATTTGATTTCAGGCGTTGCAAGCTATTCAGCATAATGCGGTGACAAATATCTCTTTCGCTTAGCTATTTCTTAAGGTTAATGTTTTCATTATGTAATGACAACCATGGCTCCTTTAACCGAATGTGTCGGTGTACGATGATTCTTTTAATGGCGCCGTTTCACTTATGAGCTTAGCAAAGCATAACAATAATTACTTTGACTGACTGCACTGATCATGAGGCTTGCTAAATGATATAAAAGATCGCTGTCAGCAGGAAAATTTGCAAGTCGATCAGAGGTGACCACCCTTGGTCAGAGTCTTTGCTGAAGGAAAGAATCTCTTTGTTAATGAAACCAAGTGATTTCAAATTAACTGATTTTCACCCTTAGGCGAAACAATTAGTATTCTGACCCTCCCCTCCGGTATAAACACTTACTTTGCATTTGAGATGAGTTTCGTTTAAAAAGATGATGTCTTTGCTTTGGCTGGAATTGAAATAACACACGGTCTCTTTCCAGTCAAAGAAACCGTTGCCAACAAGTATCACGTTTTCCGGTAAGTCGTCCCTAAGAATTTCATATGGCGTGACATTCCTCAGAGCGAGGTTTGAGCTATTGTAATAATATATGGGAACTGACTCGTTGAGTTTAATCTGCTCCCCACCATCGTGGACGAGTATCACTGAAAGGTTGTATTTTCCCGCGGTGTAATTGGGCCATGGTTGAAAAACGCAGTGAGCATGGGTGAGATTTCTTTGGGTGGCTTGAAGAGAATTGTAAGAATATAAGAATCAGTTAATTACAAAGATTCCTCAGGGTGGAAAGTGAATCATTATGCTTGCGTTAGGACATCTCTACTTAAAGGGTTTCATAATAGTCGTTGGGGATGCCTCAGTTTACAAATATAAAAAAAGACCTTTTTCACCTTTTTCTATCCAAGACCAAGAAAGGAATTTCTCTTCACAGTGGTAACACATTTACATGAGCTCAACTACCTAACTAAAATTAATTTCTTTATATTCTTTCATCCACGAGATTAACTTCCTAGTCCATTCAAATGACATCATTATATAAAACGCTAAATTTAGGCCAGGAGCGTGAATTTAGAGCAGTTTTCTTTCTCTCTTGGCTAAGCTTTTTTCCATGTGAGCGTATTCATTAACAGGAAGAAAAGCACACAAAATATTTAAAAATGGCGCGATTGTGTGATCGATGATATTATGTATTAGGTAGTAACTTTCAGTTTATACACTAACTAAGATTTTTTTTATACCTGTAGTATTAACAACCTCTACTCCACTTTCTGGGTTGTACAATGCACACACAATCGCGTTTCCTGCATTAAATCCAGCACCAATTACCCAGACGTTAGGTTGGCCGCTCGCAATGGTTTGTGGAATAGTTGTCGTGAGAGCCGTACACGTTGTTCCGTCCCCTCCACATTCACTGCATGCGTCAAACACCAATCCACTGTTTGGTACACCGTCGCATCCTATACATGTCGAGTTGGTCCCACGACACACTCCTGATAGTTTAAAATTGTAGGCAGTAAAGAAAGAGCAGAGAAGACCATAAAATTTGTTGCAGTGATACATGAAACAAGCTAATTTACTGGTTGTGTTCTTTGTTGAGAAGTCTCCGAACAAGAACGAGGCTTAAGTTGACCTCGTTTTGACACAAATTTTGCAGTTTTTTGCGTGTAAATCACTTTCGTTTCATTTCTATTTCGTTTTGAAGTGAACGCTAACCCTACTTGCCCTCTAAGTCTTAAACATAGTCTATCATTATCAAGAAGTATAATCTCATGACTTGTAATTTGGGATTAAGGTAGAAATTACATAGGCAGCCTATAGTTTGGCATAACAAATTGAATATTAGTGGCATTTTTGATATGCTTAATTAATGCAGCACGTACCATTGCAGTCTACGACCCCTGAGCAAGCTGTTGGTGGAACAGATGATGTTGATACATAAGAGGTCTTTGAGATGCTGTGAGTATCTGAAAATTGAGCAAAAAAAGCATAGTTTGGATCTAATCAAAGGACACGAAAACTATGTAATCTACAAAATGTTAAGCTCATCTTAACCAACGAAGAGTTTCAAATTAGCAAGAATTCCAGACTAGAATTATTAATAATTTTTACTCACGGGACATGCACTCAATCTCCACCCAACAAGACACATCCGGACAATGGAAAGGCTCAGACACTGAAGAACTCGGTGCAGGCCATGGAGTAGAAGAGTAGTGCATTGGCATGACGTTGGCGCTCGGCGTGTACGCCATACCGGAACTAGATGGGGAGGGGCTCACGTGAGGCGATGCATCCATGGACCCTGAAGACATGCTGTAATCATCGGAGGAGGGCATCGACGGCATGTTACCCATAGCACTCACGGTCACGCTATACATCGCGGAAGACGAGTGTAATGCCATGTTGTACTTCATGGAAGAAGTGGCATATCCTTTGATGAAAAAAAATTAATTGTTAATACTTTCGCAAGCGGGATGTTACACGCTTTTACGATGAAGAGAAGTGGCATTGCTCATGACAGTATTCAAATATACAACTTCCCATTTGTCAAATATTTTTTCGCGTTCTTCTTCTATGTTGCATTGATAATTTTGTTGTATATCGTTTGATTCTCCAATTTGTTTTTCTCATCTGTTTACGATTTTCTTTGAATTTCAAGTTCCTTGTTTTGTGTCAATGCCTCTGTTCTTCAGAGTTTTGAAAACCAAGTACAGTGAAATGTCAGTTTCCAGACAGTTCTAAAACACTCTCGCCAAAGCAAAAGGTCCCTCTTGAAACTACTAGCGATTATTTTCCATAAATTAGTTACTGAAGGAAATCTTTTTGGTCGAGTTATTGGACGAAAAACTGATTTTTCCTCTATGGATGTCTTCCAACTGTATTTCTGCACAACTCACCAACAGATTTATTGCAGTAGCACACACGGTAACAGTGTGGTGGCAGCATAGGCGACGAGGAAACTGGGACAGAGTTGCTCATGACGTGGGCCATTATGGCTGTAACATTTATCCCCTCAGTAGTGTGATATTCACTGAACGACCCACTGACGGACCAACTGACTGACTCAGTGACCGTAGAATGGTCTCCTACAAATATTGAGTAATTCACTTCAAAAAAAGGGCAAGTTTATCAGTTCAGATAGAGTTCTTGGGCCCATTTGTTCGAAGGCTGATTAGCGCTACCCTGGGGTTGAATTTAATCCATGTTTCTTTATTTCTTTGTTCAAAAGCCTTTAAGGGAAAGATTTTCCTTATTCTTTTTAGAACATTCAACGATCAAATTGCAAAAAAAAAAATTGAACTGAATTTTCTCTTAAAGCTTTCAGACCTGAAATCAAATTTCACGCTAATCCTGGGTTATCTTCACCCAGCTTTGAACAGCCCCGGCCAGATTGTTACTCTTATGTGAAGTCTGGAACCGTCGGCTATACGCCTCATGGCCGTAACTTGTAATTTTTGACTAGGACGAGGGGGCGGGGGGACAATGAAGCGAACACCAGAATTCATTCCTGTAGTCCCTGGGATTTGCCACCCTCCCCAGGTCACGTTCAGCAGTTCCAATTAAGGAGGCGTGGAGCTTGCCAATGACACGAAAACTAAAAGGAACTACGAAGGGACGATTATCCTTGAGCTTGCTTCCCTTTCGGTTTTTAATTTCGTGCAAACGAGGTCATTGCTCGTGCAAAGGTCGAGAGATAATATAAGTAATCAAAGAAAAAGACGAGAAAATAATTTTCTCGAATAAGTTTTTCCACCGCCAGCTACGGCCTTGTGCCTTATAACTCTGTGGAAAGGATAATTGTCGGAAAAAACCGTTGAAAATTTGTCAAAAGTGTGGGAAAATATACGATACATTCGATGTGTTCGTTTCTCGAAAGTCCCGCGATAACTTTGTGGAATGATAGTGAGAGTCTTATCTCAAACACCAGCCCATACTGCTCTTTTTTGTGTGAGATCTTTGTTTTTTGTAAATTTAAAATCTGTCAAAACCTCGATCTCGAATGAGAAATAGCCAACAAAAATCAGCTTTTCGTGCCCTTTGAGGCGGTGGGTCTTTCAATAAGCGGCCACTTGAACACTCAGGTTTATTTACGTTCTGTTTCGTCATTTTATATGGGTTTAGTCTGAGTACCAATTGGGAGTCTCTTCTTGGAGATGATGTCAAATTTGCTTATGAGCCGGGTTGCTGTGCTAACCACCTGCAGAACGGATTACCTTGGATGTTTTCTATTTCCATGTGAGATTCAATTGAAGCCTCCTACTAACTCATTCAAACGCGTTAAAAATTCATATGCTCTGAAACAAATTTTTATTCGAAATAATTTTTATTTTACCGTATACATTACAGTTCGTTCTTAATAATTCGCTTTATAATTTGGCTCGTTTTCGTTAGAAAATGAAGCCAGAGCCAGCATAGCGCTTTTCCAGGTGAGGCATCAAAGTTACGTGATTAGTTCGCTTTGGTAAGGTTCTTATTAAAATGCTACTCGTATGCATATTCAAAATTTGCACCATCTAATAAGCCTTGCCGCTGTGTCTTTGTTCAGTTCCGAAACATCAACAAAGGCGTAAGAAGTCTAAGAATGGTCATCATCTCAGCCAAATAAAAGCGGAAAATAGAGAAGTTACCACAGTGCAGTAAAAATGGAAATAATTTTTCGACAGGAACCGATTACTCGCCCGGGCAAACACCGCATACTTGATGGTACGCGATTCAAGGGCGATGCATCTTTGAAATTAATCCGGTACTCGAGAGAACTAGGTTTCTCAGCACACTGTTCGTCAGTAACAGTTTTCCTTAAAATTGGAATTATGTCAACACAAAGTGTAATCACAGCTGGTATTTCTTGTCTTTCATTATTGCTTGGGAGTTAATATAAGCACAAGCTCTCAGTTAATATAAGCACAAGCTCTCATCATCCAAGTTTCAATTTCAATATGGCAAAGTATCAAATTCATCTTATTTTTTTGTTTATTGCGCGAAGAAGCCGTTATTTACAGTTTAGTAACGGATTTGAATTTCTCCTCGTCGATTTTAATTGGTACTACCCATGAGCTTTTATTGAGTGTGTTGAAACTAAGTGCAAAGAAATCTTTTCTTTAGAAATTTTTGCAATAAATTAAGGTAAACGCTCACAATTTCAAGGTGGTAGTATTGAGTTGGGTGACAGTTCAGAACCGTTTTCTTAGTAAACCCTTCAGTGATTCATTCTCAGGCTGCGTTCTAAATCCACATGTCTAAAACGAGACGTAAAGGTCGTAAAATGACTTTGATCAATGCCGATATCTCCTATATTTCTAGTAATTATTTTATGACACTCCTACATATAAGAAGCTAGCGGATTTAGTTTAAACTGGAGCGCTTTTCATTGCAACATTACGTTTGCCTCTCGCTAAAGTTTCCTGCGCATTATTTATTGATATGCGATCCATATTCATTAAAAATTCTGCTTCAGGTTTTCTTGATAAACTTTGACGTTGCTAGGGTAGTTAAGATGTTTTGCCAGAATTTAATTGAGACTATGCAAACAGAAGAGAGAATCAGCCAAACTTTGACTTTTAAAATTGATTTGAAGCCATTTTAAGCAATTTTGAATAATTTTACAAGTATGTCATATCGGACTTTTGAATAATTCTGGAATTTTATTCACAAAGGATGACACAAAAACTAAGATTGTCGCTTGCGTAATAAAATTTGTGCCCTGAACATAACATGAAATGATCCGTGATGAAATTCTGGTCACGAACCACGCATCTGCCTCACTGATTTTAAACATCATTGTATGAAAGGAAACCATCTCGCCAATTTCTTTTAACACCTTTTTTATTCCCTTAAGTATGAGAGGGTTTTGTAAAAGGCGAAGGCATCATAACTATAGAAAATGATTCAAATAAGTGAACGATTGTAAGAAATTGATCAAGTCTATCTTTAAAAGGTTTTTTTTGTGCATAATTGTGCATTTTTTTAGCTAATTAACTCAAGCGTTACATAAAATGTTGCATGCAGCCCTTTTTGGAATGTTGTGTAATTATATTAATAACAAAAGGTACTGACAAACAGTACTGACAGTACTGACAAAAGGTACTGACAGTGCCTTCCTGCGACGATATGACAGATTTCAAAGAATGAATAAATTTTAGGGAAGGTTCTAGTTTAACAAACACAAACGAATTGGTCTAATCCGTTGAAATTAAAAATGAAAAAGTTCGAACAAACTTCTTTTCAGAACGCTAAACATATATCCCTAAAATAACTTGTTAATGAATATGCCAGGAAAGCAGCTGCTTTAATTTTCAAAAATAAAATCTCGATAAATCATAAAAAAAGCATCAATCCTTTGGCGAAGGCTTTTCAGAGTACAAGTTTCCGCATTGAAGGTGCTAGAAAGGAATGAATCGCAAGTGACAAATGAAGACTCACTTTGGGACTACAGTTTAAATGAAATGCGGATTTTCCTCCAATGTGGTGGATTTTAAGCTTTTAATACCTACCCGAAGATGTATTTCCATTTGCCGTCGATGAAAAAGCGATAAAAATCCATATCTTGACGATTAGCGACAGAGGTAGACCTACAAATAGAGATAAGCAGAACGTTTTCCCTTTAGCAATCGTTTTCATGCCTTGCGTAACGAATCGATGAAACATTAAATTGCATACTAAAATAATTTTTTAGATACTACTAATAAAAGTTCAGTGTGTTTGCTTTACCATGACAAGATATCTTATAAAGGCAGGGAAGCAAAAAAACGTGAACGGTTTACACGAACCTTTCTTGGTATCCAAAATCGTTCCTTTACTCCAACAATTCCGAAAATGGCCCATGTCTTCACCTGTTTTAGCTGTTTCTTCCACTTATCAACTCTGAATTAGCGAGCAGAATCTAAGCAAGTGCGGACTGAAAGTTTCAAGTACTTCCTTAGCAAAGTCTTCGTTTTCTTAACTACCTAATAAAAATAGATCTCCTTTTTGTTTCCTTTGGCGAAGAGATAATGACACCCGATTGCCCAACCACCCCATGCTGCTTTGTTTACGTAGATTGTGGTTGCAACTATGGTAACTAGTGAAAGAAATATAATTGACGGGGATGAAACAAGACGTAGAAACAATTAAGTCATAATAATAAGTCTGTAAGATGCGAATGCGCAAAAACAATTAAGAGTGAAATAGTTCGGTTGAAAAAGCAATTTCTCAATTGTAAAGTAACTTGTTCCAAGCGTTTAAGCCCACTGTTGCCATGAAAACATAGCCTTGCAAGACGTCAACATAAAATTTGTCGACGTTGGCCAGTTTTCTTGTAAAGAAGAGAAATATGGACAGCTGGAAGAGAGAGCTTAACTAGTAAAAAAATATCAACCAATCACTCATATCTAAAATTGCTCGTACCGGCGCTTGAGCTACATGTAAGTAATCTTAAGCGAGCCCGCGACTTTTCTTGGGTCATACAAAATTCCCCTTGTAGAAAAGTGAAATGCAAAATGCGACAATTAATTCATTTCCAAACGATAATTCATCAATGGTCTTACCCGGTCTAATTAAGCGGCTTTATTCATGGTAGAGACATTTTACCCTCTAATGATAGTTTAAGCCTTGCTCTCAGCTTTGAAAGGGTAAATCATTCGCTATGCTCGGCGATTGTTCCCTTCATGCTGCCGCCCTTAAACTGTGGAATGATCTTCTGTGTTCCATCCGTGTTGCATTTCACATGTTTATTCACCTTGGACATTCGATTTTTTTTAACTTGTAGGTTTAATATTTAGGTATAGTTTAATTTTCAACACAATAATGCGCAATTGAAAATATTGCATTGATAATTGTGCCAAATGAATCAATAAATTATTATCATAAATTTTTATCATAATTATCATCATTGACAACAAGGTAACGAATAGTCTCAGTCATAACTCGAACTCTTAGACAGAGCTTGGTTCACCGTCTTTCAACCAAACGTGTTTATATTCTTTAATGAAGACCTCTCTCTTTTAACCAATCATAGAGCTCGTTATGTGGGCTCTTTGTCGTGGGTTCATTGAAAGTCCAAATGAAGATGATTAACACAATAGAAAGTGTTGTAAGAGAAACTTTCATTCGGTAGCTAGCTTTAGCCCCTTAACCCATTAGAGTGACTGGCTTCGAATTTCTCCTTACAGTTGCATCCTTGAATCAGGCACAAAGGGGGTGGATAATATTAATATTACTATCAGGGCATAGGGAGGGATCAACACAGCTTGTGAAATCGTGTAATCAAACTCCTTTGCGCGGGGGTGCTGCTAACTCTATTTTAGGATGTTAATGACTAACGTTGGCATTGAAGTGTGTCAAAGTGCTTCCTTTTTATATCACGTAAAATCTACTGCATTGAAGATGTAAAAAAAAAATAGTTTATGTACTTGTTGTTCTTTCTATAGAGATATGAAGCACTTTGAAAGTTTGGAGAGTTTAAAGGGAGTTAGAGTTCCTGTCAGCTATGGGTCGAGAAACTCACTTTCGTGTTGTCCAAACTTTCTGTGTGGTTCAGATGTCGCTAAACGCATGCTGGCATTTCAACAATTAGCTTGTCAGTACATGTCAGAAATGATGAGTTATGTAACTATCGCTGACATGGCTCTTACATAAAATTGTTTGTCTGAAAAAGTGATCGTGTTGTTGAGTCCTAAAAACCAAAATAAATCTTATCGCATTGAAGTGAATATCGAATGGTTAAGTTTAAAAGTACAGGAAGACATTTACGGAATTATCCTAATTTTCCTGTGCGGACGTAAGTGAAGTAAGAATGTCCAAAAGGATTAAACTGTATTACACCAATTAGTATTCCTATGCGATTTGAAGGTTTTAAATTATTAATGTCTTCTCCAAATTAGAGACTTTGGTTTGAAATTCATCTGATCATGAAAAAGATTCCTTGATGTAAAAGGAAAGGTTTGTTAAACCGCAAATTACTCGAAACTTATTCACAGATTTTACGCAAACATGCGTGACTAGGGCAAAGGGCATTTTTGCCTTGAACATATCGGTTTTCATTGTTTTGTTTTCTTACTTTTTTTTTATATCAAACAGCTTCATCTCCTCGGGTAGAAGAAGACCTAGTTTTTTTTCTTTTGATATGGCTTAAAATGTACTCTAAATCGTAACATTCAATGCCTTTTCATTTAACATTTTTAGAAAAAAGTACAAAACATTTGTTGAAAGTACTGCAATTACAAAAGTGTTCGCTTAGCAATGAAAAGTGATTAATAATTTATCGCCAGTAACAAAGCTTTGAATCTACCGGGAGACAAACTCTCAAAGACATGGTTGAGCTCTAGACATGTTAAAAACAATTTCCAAAACTACATTTCATTGTCATCATGCGACTCAATCACATGGTGACGATGCCTCGCAGGGATCGTTGCCGATTCTCGAGGAGCTGAAGGCTGTAAACAGAGAAAGCAAGTGTAGCTAACCTCTCAAACAAGTTTTTTTACAATACAAATAACCGTAAAATATCGCGGGATATTTGTACTCCATTCGAGCTTTATTTGCACTCTACCTAGTGCAGTTGGATAATAAATGGTTCGATGTCAAAATACGCAACGAGAATAAAACACACTAGGTCAAAGGTTTCAGTGATTAGTGGACTGCACACTAATGAAGTCATTTCTGAACATTCAAATGGCTCATGTTAAAAATGGAAACTCAGAAGTTATAATGTGTTTATGTTGAAGCGGTTGTTATAGTGACGATTCTTCAGATTTCACGCGGTGAATTTGACTATTTTAGACTTCAGTAAAAAAATACCATTGTTTTTAACAGATCGTGATGTAATTTTAATGTCCCTGACAGTTTTCCGCTTCTCCAAGCCTAGGGCGATTAAAAACAGTTATGTCCTTTGTTTGTAAAGTCTTGTTTGTTTTATGTGACAAACCAATCACAGTTTCTTTCAGCTAAACTTTTACAGCGTTTTGATTTATCAATTCTGCTTATAATTTTGATACTTGAGTTCGTGAAGAATAAATTTTTTTTCCTATTTCTAACGAATAGTAACCACTGAAATACGTGGGCGGCAAGTTAAAATGGGTTTAAAAACTGGAGGCCTTCCCAGTTTTCTATGGTCACCAGGGATAAAATACAAATAAACAAAATCGAAAACGTGTCATCTCCATTTATAGCTGTTGTGTCTTCCAATTTTCTCGCAAAATCGTCGTGATGGGCTGTTTTTCTCTGCTAATGAACCTACCATAGTAACAACAAAGGATTCCAGCTGACATGGTAAGAGTCCCCGGACAGTATGCGCCATTATCGACGTTGTTTGCAAGAAGAAGTGCGTATATTTTTGTCCAGAAACTTCGGCTTTTTTGTCTGCTTCAGTTTTAAGAATCATTACGCTAAAAGATAGAAAATTATTTCTAAACCACTTAGAGTAAAATCTCTAGTCTGGATTGCAACAGAATTTGTGTTGGAGAGAGTCACTAAAGGTCAACGAAGACGAAACGCTAATAATTGATGGATCTTCCCAAAAGGTCCAGGGGTAGGTTTCAATTTATTTTATGTTATTTCATGATTGAAAAGACCAACTTTCACGGACGTTACTTCATGCTTGTGACGGCGCTATATAACTGTTTCTTTTTCAACTTAATATTTCAGTTTTTTATCCACCAGCTGATAAATTTTGGGGATTTGGATCCACACTCCTCAAAATCTGGATATTTGCTACCTTTCTGCCATTTGCGAGCGGCAGCACCACTCAAAGTAAATTTTAAGTAAATATATGTCAGTTAACACATATCTTATCTCGTACCATCTGAGTAACATGACTCTCGGTATTTCTTATCCTTCTTATTTTTTTTTTCATTAATTTTTTATTACTTTTCTTAGTTTCTTAACACGATTCGTGATCAAAATCTCACACGACTCCTTTCATAATTTAGTGATAAATCAGCTTTAGAATAACTATTTGAATGCTAACCGCGTCGTCTGCGAGAACTTTGGTGTTCGCCATTCGAACTTTATTAGAATATACTAACACAACTCCTCATTAAAACCTCCCATGTCATTAAGATTTGAAGAATAAGATAAATTACGAAAATATTATTATAGTCTGCCGGAAGGACTGTCTGAATATATTATGTTGACAAGCATGTCAAATACGCGTCAAGTCCTAAAATAATCTCGGCATTTTCAACTTTCTCCACTCCAATGGACAACTTTTTACTATTTGCAAACGCTATTGTGTTTTGAACTGTTTGCACAGCAGGTAAACAGAACTTGGACGCCGGTTACACTTGTCTTTCTTTTAATTTTAATGATAGCCCAGGTAGTGACACCCCTCTGAGTCAACGAAAATCAACTTAAATTTTGATTCTCAATCAGGCACGACTGTCCTAGCATGGGCAAAGACATTATGTACACATATACAAAACTACTACACGAAAAAAAAACACTGCCACAAAGGAGTTTTTGAGAGTTTCTCCCCACAATACCCAAGCAATTTCAAGCAGACAGGTGATGAGAATAACGAGAAATATCAATTAGGGGATTATCAGTTGTTCTAGTAACAAATTCTCAGAACTAAAATCACAAGAATTGTACAACAGTCAGTAAGAAGAATTGCTTATGAGATCTTGGGAGTGAAAGGGTTAATGTATGCTGTTGATGTGGAAGGTTCGTATAGGATGATGCCCAATCATTATTAAAATATAATACTGTCAAAATACAGGTGGTACATCAAACCTCAAAACAACCATAATTGCTTTTTCATTTTTTTCAATATAAGACCTCTCACAAAATCTATAGATATTTTTTTGAGAAGGCTCTAGACAGATGTTCAATAGCAAGATGGCATTTTAAGTCAGAAACTAAGTGGTTGTTCCTGTAGCATTCAAGCAGACAGACATTCAGACAGGCAAACAAATAGCAAACGGAAAGATAAATAGGCAGGTAGGCAGACAAGCGAACAGGCAGATAGGCAGACAAACGCATAGACATATTATAGAAAGAGAACAGAAAAAGTGTTTGACTGTCTAATTGACTATGTTATCATGTGTCTCTTTCAGATGTGTCATCATCCACGAATAGCAGTCATGTGACATCATCCATAGGTAGCAGCCATGTGACTGTTTCCACGACTTGGTCTTATCCGTCGAACTGCTCTAGTGTCTGCGTATGTGTTGGTTCCGAAGGTGAGCGAGTTAGGCGACCTACTTCGAGGGGTATTATTATCTCAATTGTTACACTGCAGTTTTTTAACCAGTTGGCGTAAACGGCGGGTTAATTTCAAGTATTTATTCAAATCTCTAGGTTTCAAGGGAGGCATAATGGTGTGGGAACAGTCAGTTCCTTGTATTGCATAGAACGAAAACAAAAACAAGAAGGATAAATTTGACGGACGACAATTTATTCATGCACTTAAGCCGGATGAAATCGATTTGATCTGAAATTTTCCTTTGACCGGATAAACGTTTGGGCCTCTCTCTTTTCTTGAGTTTTGTTAACAGATGAAATGTCCTATATCAAAAGGAAATCTTCTTGAACCTTTTGATTCTCTAGCTTCAGACCACGTGGCAAATACTGTGACGTGACAACAAAGAGGAAATTATGGAAAAAATGAAATTATCTCTGTTTAAGTTAAATCATTCTGATTGCATTAGAATCTACTGCCGACTGAAAGTCAATTTCTCAGTTTATCAAGTCAATCGCACACAAGAAAACCTGTATGCTATGCGATTTGAACAATATTGTACAGATAATTTGGTTTTATTAACTGAGTTGATAATGTAAATTGGACTCCGTAAAGAGTTCCTAAGCTGACTTTGCGAGCGTTAGCCCTTCGTTAGAGCGATTCGTACGGAGTTGAACATAGTGGCCAAACGAACGTTACATATCTATTACAACTATTGTCTCGGAACAATACTACTGCGAATTACTATGAATAATTGACCATTAGTGAGCATGATGAAAGTTCAGTAATGTTAAATTTCGTAGGCAAAAGTATGGGACGTTTCTGATCACAGCTGTGAGTAACACATAGGTTTCATGATGAGGAAATTCAAACTTTCTTCAGCATGATCCAACATCATGCACAATCGCGAAACATGATAGCCAAATCAGTCTAACACTTTCTTGGATGATGTTGCACCGACATGTTCGATCCTCTTAGACGGGTCTTGCAGGGTTATAAGCTTTTTATAACGTTTTCTGTCATATTTACCGGATCACGTATTCTTTAAAAGGTAATGGGATATTCTCCGTGGCAGGATTAACCACCTCCATCCTTGCAAGTTCTCCCTCGTCTAGAGTTTACATGTCGTATTCCACAATCAGCAGCCACTCCTCTTTTCTGCATAATACCCCATCCTCCATGGCAGGTTCCGCCTCCTCCATCCTCGCGTGTCGTCCCTCGTCTAGTGTCACCATGTCGTATTCAACGTCTAGAGTCAGCATGTCGTATTCCACAATCAGCGGCCACTCCTCTTTTCTGCATAATACCCCATCCTCCATGGCAGGTTCCGCCTCCTCCATCCTCGCGTGTCGTCCCTCGTGTAGTGTCACCATGTCGTATTCAACAAGTTTCATTCCAAAGGACAGCAGCTTCTCTTCTTCTCCATTCGCACTGGATTCTACAGCTTCTCTTCCCATGTCCATGGCCTCTATTCCTGCTGAAACCTGTTGGATCAAAGTTCAATGCAACACTAGTGAGTAAATGAAATTTGTCCGTGGAAGTTCTTTTTGGATATATAAACAAGCTGAATAAGATAGGAAATTGGTAAAGTAGAAACAATTCATCGACAAGAAATTCGCTCCTTTGTGTGTAAAAACCTGAGATTCATTTCAGAGAGTGTCACTAACATAGACTTCAATTTATTTCCAGGTGCTTTTTCTGTATCGGCAATCTATAATGGGGCAAACCCATATAATTCAAAAGAAGATCTACCCACAGGTGTCGTCACTGCATTATTTTAATATATTACCTAACATTTTGATCATGGATTACTATGCATTTAGTCAACAGATCTGAAGCCAAACAAACCTCAGCAAATTAAATAACAATGCATCTTTCCAAAGATTAGCTAAAAAGCTCAAAATTCAAACCCAAAAATATACTTTAGGTACTAACTGACGCTCTGACACACTCTGAATGACGAAAGAACTTACTGATGGGGTAGGTGGTCGACTAACTGACAAATGGCTAACTGTCTAGCTGCGCGCAGATTAACCGATGGACTTACCAATCAACTGACTAATTCAGTGACTGGCTGATAAGTCAAAGCTGCTGCGGGAACGAGGCAATCGAACACTCAGGGAGTAACCAACCGGCTTTTTAAAAGTAAAGGAGGTGAGTTTTAAACAATAGCATCTGACCATAACTTCCTTTTCAGGAACTCAAAAAACCCAAACTGGGACCTCTTATGACGTTTCAACGACTCTGTCGGGTACTGTTACATCCTTCAACGCGTATACTTCTTCAACAACGTCCACGGCTACTTCAACAAGTTCGGAAAATACACAGATTTCTTCAGTCCCACCTACTTCCTTTGCGTCATCAACTAATGCTGATGATTCTACCACAGCCACTTCGAGCTCTAGTGCCGAGGAAACCTCGACGGAAACTATTTCAACACATTCTACTGCCATTTTGACAACTTCACAAATAGCCTTGACTTCTTCGATTTCAACTATTTACTCTACACCTTCTACTATTTCTCATGATACTGAAGCATCATCGACGGACACTTCTACAAACTCGGCTTCTCCTTCACTTGTAACAGTTTCTTCCATATCGTCTTCTCTTACTCCTTCAGTATTGTCAACTTTCTCGACACCATCGATTTCATCTTCGCCCGCAACGTCCTCGATTACTTCAGCGACAACCATCAAGGTATCCTCAGTGGCGAATCCTTCCTTTACAAGCCCATCAGGTACAGCGAGTTTATTCCTCTTTTCTCTTGATGCCAATACTGAATTTAAATATTTTAACCGACTGGATTTAAAGGCCCATTTGGATGTCTGAAATAACATGTGACTAATTCCAATTTAAACTCAATATCAATTGGCTTAGCGTTTGACGACAAGTATTTCATTTCATTTCATTTAAAAAAAGATGGTAAATTTAGAGCTTGATGGTAAAATTAGAAAGGATGGCACTTATTTATCACAATCAGGAGAAACAATAATACCTAGGTACTTGGACTATATTTTGACCATCATCGTGCATTGAAAGGAAAACTACGCTTCGTTTTTAGAATGGTCCAAAGAAGTCGTTAGAGCTTAATCTAGAAAGTGTAACGAATATCTATTTACTTTTCAGCTTCTTCTTTAATATCCACGACCTCTCCAGACTCAACTTCAGTAATTTCGCCGAGTGCCACTGTGACTGTGTTAGCATCATCGAGTGTTCAGATTGTTTATGCGCCCGCACCGCAAGTTACCAGCGTTAAGTTCAGTGAGACAGCCGCAAAAATTCTGATTCAGTTTAATGTGGAGGTGCAGTTTGTCAGTGCAGAGGAAACGTGCGACGAATTCTTTATTCCTGCGACATTGACAACGTTGGGCAGTTATCCTCAGTGCCGCCTAAGCCATACGCAGGAGTTACAAATAATCCCTGGAGTTGGTGCAAACATATCAGTTGGAGACTTACTAGAGTTTAAGGCTGGCGTGTTCAAGGCCCGTAATGAAGAGTACGGCAAGTTTCTCATTGGTTCGTTTGCTGTTAATTTACCAGATGTTCCTTTGAAACCAGTGCCAGTGATCAAAGGTGAGCCAATGGAAGCTCAGGGACACCAGCATCTAGTAAAGGGCGTTTCCATGTCTCCACATAGTGAAAACTAACGTTAATATGTATACCATTATTTTGTGTCCCTTAAAATTCAGCTTAAAAATGCAGTGTTCTGCTTTCAAAAGTGACAAAAATGTAAGTTTAGGTCAATTAAGTACATTGAGCGGAGGTGATTTTCTAGTTCTCTCGGTAAAGGCCCCTTTATTCCCAGGTGTGATTAGCATGTAAACTTGTCATCAAATCAAAATTAGTTGACAAGAAGAAAGGAAAGTAACGAAAAAGGGATCTTTAGGGACACTACCTTAATGTAATTTAATTTTTGTTGGAATTGCCAATAAGGAAAGGTTTAGTCGGTATATGGAGGAGGCAAAAGGGGAGGATTGGTGCCTAATAAGTCAGCTTGCTATGTCACAGTCAACTTAAATAGGAAGTATACGTAAAGAGGTTGAGAATCTACTGAGAGAACCATTCGAAAACTAAAAGTTCTTTTCTTTTTTTATTTGTCTACTCTTTCACTTCTTAGGTCCCAACGTTCTTTCTTCCTGTGGAAATCTCTCCCTCTCTGGAACTCAGTCCTTTGGTAGCGGCGGCCGACCACTCATTATCAAATGGTCTCTGATATCGCCTAACTCAGGAAGTGACTTCATAGCTATAACAAATATCCTCAGTAACCTAAGTTCACAAGATGACCGCGTTAAAATCCCAGGATCTCTCTTTGAGGCTAACAAAACATACTTATTCAAGCTCGAAGTGGCCAACTTCCTAAATACGTCACGCTTTGAAGAAACTTCTCATTCAGTTATTAAAGTGTCTGATCCAGTCCCAGAGCTGACTCTAAGTTCCAGCATCGACCTAAGTGAAGGGGAAGTCTTTGTTTCGGAAGATTTCCATATCAGGACAACCGTGACTGTAAGTTTGCGGCTCCCTCTGCGGTTTCTCCTAGGCTGAGTTTTTTTTAGCCACAGAGACTACTGCTGTATAATTTTATAAAATAGTAATATCTTTGTAATTCCTTCCTGCACAGTATGCTGGTGGTATTTCGGAAAATTAATGAAATTCTCCATAATCTCCCGTTCTGCAAGAAATATAACCAAAAGCTTCTTCTATTTCTAGTAGACATTTGCTTTACACAAGCATCTCTTAGCCAAGAGGTGGACCACGTCCAAGGACATTAGAGCACCCGAGGTTTATTCTGTCTCTACTGAAATAAGCTAGCAAAATGAGAGTTGAAAGCAATGAAAAATAATCTGAGGGAAAGTCTTCTGTTAGATAAAATGCCTACTGTACAACACTTGAATATGGAGAATATTTCATCCATTCTAATTCTCACTTCCTTACTCACCATGCAGGTTGCTCCTTGCGCGAACGATACCAGAGTAGACTTTTCTTGGGCTGTTACATGCAGTGATGCTAGCGCTAAAAAGAGGGTCGAGTTCAGTGCTGCGTTCAATGCCACCAGATACCAAAGCACTCTTAAGATAACTAAGGGCCTGTTAACCGGTGAAGTCAACTGCACATTTACTGTGACTGTAAGGATGAAGTACAATCCTAGTGTTAAGACCTTCATGAGCCAAGTCATCAAAGCCTTGCCCAGTCCTCTGGAAGCCGCTATACTTGGAGGTAAAAACAATTTTGTGACATCTAGAAAGTGAGTAGAAGAACAAGAATTCGAGTTCTCTCGGTGGTTGATAACCTAACAGTTATTTCTAGAGAGCCAAAACTTTTAACCTCAGGTGAGGCTGATCTACTTAGTTTTAGGGTATTTAGTGCCACATCATAGCAGATCTCAGTGGAAAATTGATTACGAACCTGAGGGATCATCTCTCGATTGAGGGCATTAAATCTAAGCCAAACGAAGTAAATTAACAGTGCAAGACGAGGCAAGATCATGTAACTTCAAACGATTTCCAATCTATTTTGTGTTTTCCAAAATAGCACATTTTTGGATAAATTAATGATTTTCCTCTGCAAGTTTTGGTAATCACTTAAAAATTATCAAATCTAGCGGACAAATTTTAAAATAAGTTGAAAATTTACATTTTCCTCTGCAATATTTAGCGTGTCCGTAAGAAACTATGTGTTAATGGACAATCATGAAAAGATGCAGAGGTAATCCGTCTAATCTGCTGACAGTCAGTCACTGAATGTTGCAGAAATTCTGCAACCTCTCATGCACTGTGCGTTGCAGAAATTCTGCAACCACTAGTCCACTGGATGTTGCAGAAATTCTGCTACCCCTCACACACTGGATGTTGCAGAAATTCTGCGACCACTTATACCCTGGGTGTTGCAGAAATTCTACGACCACTCATACTCTAAGTGTCGCAGAAATTCTGCACCAACTCATACACTGGGTGTCGCAGAAATTCTGTGACAACTCATACGCTGGGTGTTGCAGAAATTCTGCAACCACTCATTCACTGGGTGTCATAGAAATTCTGCAACCACTCATTCACCAGGTGTTGCAGAAATTCTGCGACCACTCATACACTGGGTGTTACAGAAATTCTGCAACAACTCATTTACTGAGTGTCGCAGAAATTCTGCAACCACTCATTCACAAGGTATTGCAGAATGTCACAGAATGTCACTGAATGTCACAGAAACACTGTGACCAGAGAAACCTCGCGACAATCTTTAGTTTTTTTCCAATTTTCTCCTACGAATTGAAAAGTAATGGAGAATCAATTTATCAAAGATTTTTTTTTTTCATCTTAAGAACCGTCTAAGCGTTTTTTCAACTCTATCGCTTTTCAATTCCTAGGTGATCGATTAATTGGTCGTAACAGTGGTTCGATTAAACTGGACGCCAAAACATTGACCATCGATCCTGATAGAACGAAACATGAGTTATCTTGCAGCTGGAGTTGTGCAGTACAAAGCGGCGGCTTATGTAACTCCACCCTGAATAATGAATTGATATTTTCTGCTGTAAATGGATGTATAATCGCGGTGCAGAGTAACCATTTCTTCGCTGGGAAGACATATATAATCAGGTTTGTCCCAGAATAAATACCAGTTGCTTACATCTCAAAATTAATAGAATGGAAGTAATAGTCGAAAAATAGCAGATCTGAATGACAAAATTATCGCGCAAGCTTTTGCATGCTTTTAGAGTTTCTTTTATTAGCCTTTACTTAACGTTAGCCCATATCTTTCTATACCGAATTTTTGCGAATTGACACAGATTTATGAGTATTTTTTCAATTATAGAAAGAAATTCACCAAGTATTCTTATTCAGGAATAAGTTCAGTGCTTATTTCTGATACATGATGACGATGGGTAGGGCGCTGGATCAGTATCAGCAGTGTTTGAATCTCTTTTGTGGCTTATTCAGCGAACAATTGTAAAGTTAAAAAAAGCTTTCCAAATTTATTCACTGAACGTTTAAGAACGGTGTTAAGTATTTCAACCTTTCTAGAAAATTTAGGAAATACTGGATGTGATCCTCCATAGACTTTCCACGTAAAAAGAGGTCTCGGTAGTCATGTGACGATCCTTTATCTGAAGCATTGCGTTCCTTCTAATGTCTTCAAACAGCTCTTCTTTTAACGACTGTAATGATATGCTCAGTTTTCGCGCGTTTTTTTTTAAAATAATTTATGTTCAGTGTGGATGTGACAAAAGGTTTCCGTTCCGCTGCGGCCTCCATAAAACTGACTGTGGTGGAAGGCAATCCACCAGCTGTTTGGGTGAATGTAGCACACATAAAGATGAACTCAAATGATAGACTGAAACTGCAGGGATACTACAAAACAAACACGGAGCCTGCTAAGGTGGAATGGAGCAGTTCACAAGAACAAGGTGTGTCGAATGGAGATGATGAAGATAACTTAACCTGGTATCGGTATTTTTGAACAGCTTGGGTATTTTATTATTAGGAAATACCTTACTTGGTAGAGAATTGCCATCGGAATCCTTGGTCAAGCAGAGAACTTTGAAATTCTTGCATTTTTTCCACAAGCAAATCACAAATGACCAAGTAAGAGTTCGTGGCGGACCTCCCTGATCCAAACAATTCGTAAATACAAATACAGTTCTTGCCTTACCAAAATAATCATGTCGCTTCGTACTTCCGGAAGGTGTAGCTCAGTAAAGTCATAAGCGACTTTTTTTCTCTTTTCTCCAGGATTTTCTTTCGTAGAGCTGAGTGGTTACAATCCGGCCACGTCGTTTAACCCTGGAAACGACTCATTTGTTCTCTTGACGTTGCCTGTAAATCTTCTAAAGCCCGATGCTAAATATCGATTCAAGCTAACAGTCAATGACGGGAGTGAAGAGGGCGCAGCGTCTTTAACCGTAGAAGTAAGAAAAGGACCCACTGCCCGTCCATCTGCCGGATTATCTGTGTCGCCAAGCTCCGTCCAAGCACTGGATGTTGTTACTTTGTCAGGTGAGTCAACGGAATACTAATCGTACTAATCGCCATAGATCAATGCAACTATTTTAAGAGTTGCCAATGCCACGAGAATGCCTCTCTATGAATTATGCGAATTTATAACAGGATACGATCTAATTGTTGTGTCCATACGATTACACTATACAAATTCCATTATCGGTATCTTCCGTTTCATTTTATTTCGCCTCTATCTTACGCAGCTCCTGGATGGGAAACCGACTTGGATGCTTTTCCTCTACGATACTCGTTTGGCTTGCTGGTCGAAAAAGATGTTTGTGAGACCTTTGGGATTCCCTCTAGCGATTCTGAACGAGAGCAGATGGTGCCTCAGGGATCCGGTCCAGATTTCCTTCTTCCCCTGTGTGTGGTGGTCTTGGATAAGTTTGACTCGTTTAAAATAGCAACGTTTAACATCACCTCAAGTCCACCGAGCAGCGATGTTTTGACCCCGAATGCTCTGGAAAGGTTGCTTCAAAATGCTGTTGATGATCCATTGCAGAGTGGTGATGTGGATGCAGCCCTTGGCGCTATTATGAGTATCGTGGGCACTGTGCAGCAGTCTAATAACACCGAAGGTAAATCATATTGGAGGAGTGCTGTGAAATTTACATGTAAAATAAAGATATGATCCATGCAGGAGAGCTGCAATCAAAGAAACTGACTGGAAATAGTTAGATTTCTTCAACCTGTAGCTTCACCTTTCAGTTGTTAAAAGTACCCGACTAGTATGTGAGACAAAAGGACTCGAAAACTGTTGAAGCCATAGTTTTGCAGGCTTCATTCATTGCAAATCACCTGCGTGGATCCCTACTTTACTTCTAAATTTAATGGTGGAAAATATACTTGTCAAGAGACATTAACTATATGTAATCAGACATACAGTAATACCAAACAATGATAAAAACAGATGCGACGGACGAAAAAAGATACTTAGACGCCACAAAACAACGAAGCCACGTCAATAAAAAATAATTCATTGACTCTAAACTAACGTGTTTAGATCAGCTCATGCGAACACATGAAATGTCTTCCATTGCATTCTTCAGCATGGAATGATTCATCATGCCCATGTGATCACTTGTTAATTGACATTGTTGCCTTTAAAACTCCAAATTTCAGATGAGGTTAGGAACAACATTTCTCGAAGAACAGAAGAAATTGTCTTCGATATCCTTGAGTCTACTGTGATCGACCAGGATATAGCTTTTCCCCTTTTGACTGTTCTCGTCAAAACGAATGTAACAGCATCGGATAACAGGTAGACTAAAAGACATGATATTTTGAAACCAAGGATATATCAGATGTATTATTTTATTCATTTTTCTTGAAGGAGTATTTCCAACCTACTAAAATCTTGATGACTGGAGTTAGAATACAATCTGGCTTTCAGAAGAGCATTCATGCATTTTTCAAATTGAATTTGGTGTTAAACCAAATCCAAGATTCAATTCCAGAATTTTGGAAAATTTGGGATAAGGAAACGGTGAATTGGTAAATTCTTACCAATTTGTATCTTTGCAAGTTTTCTCCTCAAGCTGTCTTCTTAAATTAGGTCATCACAGCCACTGCTTTAATTCACCTATGAATTAATATTGTTGTTTTTGCTTTGAATAAATATATCTACAAGACACAGTAAATAGCTCGTTTAAAATATGGACATTTCTCTTCCTCATGCGTTTCTCCAGTTGTGCAAATGGTTAGACGAGGATGGAGATAACCGAAGCGTAAAATGCGAAATATTAACGTGAAATGTTTGACAGCTCTAGGACGGCCAACGCTGCAGTGATTATTCTGCAAGGGCTGGACGATAAACCACTTCCTGATGATTTAGCTGGGAATTTTTACTCATGGATTGCTGACCTTGCAGACGATTCTATTGACAACAACGACGGCTTAAAAGAGGTAAGAGGTGATATACATGTAATAAATAATGTATTGGCCTAAATAGTTTTGAATTTACAGCATATTATGCGCTAGCACGTGGATGCGATTTTATTTTCGAGTGTTGCCTTTTTCCGTCATAAATGAGAGAAAAGAACGAGTGACAGAGACTATGAACAAGCGAAGAAAAATTGATAGAAACTGGCAAACGTGAAATCGTTTGCTCACCATAAAGCAAACATTCGAATCATTGAGTAAAGACAATCGCAAAAAATATCTCGAAAGCACTAAATGCAGTGGTCACTTACTCGTATACTCGAGTCGTTAGAATACTAGTTCAACTCCTGACTCCTTTGCACTATTTTTTTTCCTGTTGGTTACGGTATGAAGCCAACAATAAAATGTAAAAACGCTAAAACGCTAGAATGTTATCATAAGCTCATAGTTTTTCATTCAGAAACAATAGTGTCCTTGAGGCAAAACCAAACTTTAGCTTGATCTCTTTGACTTTAAATAAACCTCTATTCTGATCAAAACAGCAAGAAAGAAAAGAGCTTATTTAATTTGTGTGCAAAACCACTTAAAAATATTTTTTTGAAACTATGAATTCTGGCAGACAGTGGGAGATGCATTGGAGAAATTTGCAAATAACATTGGGACGGACTTACAGTGCGGGGATCCCCCTAGGGAAGTATCCGATGATAGACTTGGATCAGTCAAGGTACAGGTGGCAGGATTAAAAGAAGAAATCGTATCAAGCAGTAAGCCTGGTGCCCCAAGATTTGACCCAGGCCCACAACTCACTAAAGAGTACAGTGGCCTGAGGAAGTGCGGAGAGGGAAAAATCTGCTGTGGTGTGTTTCTGAAGATGGTTCGGTACAAAAAAGATCTAATTGTAGCAGACAAAAGTAAACAAAGGGATGACAGTCAAGTTGTCAGCTCTCAGGTAAGTATCAACAGTAGTAAGGCTAAGTAGTGAACCATTTATGTTGAAGCCTATTCCAGTTTCGTCTCTTAGGTGAGATCATACTTCTAGAAATCTTTTCAATTCTCCAAAATGCGATGCTGGTCAAACAATAGTCATCCTCCATCGTTCCGCCAGCTTCCCTGAGTTGGAGGAGGCACAGTGAGAGTAGATTCCCTTACTTAAGGCTCAACTTAAACCTGACGTATCTAACGGCAGCTCAGCACGCCAACCAAGAGGCGAATGAGTCCCTCAGCAGCAGCGTCTTTCGTCAAATTGGTGGCTATGTTTTCCCCTTTATTTCAAATGATAATGCGAAAGTCACGCCACGAAATTGTTCTGGAATTTTATTTTTAGGAAACCCCTGACTTCGAGGACGCCAGGACTCGTTGCGCAGTGATTCCGCGGCTGTTCGCTTAGCGCTTGAAAGCAAAGTCTGCGCGATTTGGCATTTGAAACAAATATTTGTGCGCTTCTGTTTTTTCTATCCCTTGTAAAACGGTCTTCATGGAAAGTTAAATAGGAAGAAAAAAATACGGGAAGATGAGTGAAGTAAGATAGCAAGAGACATTCTCATAAACCAAATTTTTCAGTTGTCAAATACATCTCTAAAAGCCTCCGGAATTCGCAAGGTCGTCAAGAAGAAATCTGAGGTAGATTTTAACCAGATAAAAACCCACATCATACAGATAATAAATATGACAATGTTGAAGTTGAGATTGAAGCATTTTATCATTCATTTTTAACAAAAATGTTTATTATTTTTTGTGACTTCTAGATTATTGGTGTGGATCTACGTGATCCTATCACAAAGACACCGATTGTGATTCAAAGCCTTACACATCCTCTGAAGCTGGTCTTTATCATATTATCAGTACCGAAAGACAAAAAGCTTGGGTGTGTCTATTTCGATGAGGATAAAAAGGTCTGGGTAAAAACCGGTTTGAAGGCAATAGGACTTGTTTCAAGCGAGTTTACATGTGAATCCACGCACGCCACCTACTTTGCTCCGTCACACGATTCAGTCGTGACTAAAGGTAAGTTTGGCGAGGGCAAGGTCAAGTGTTAAGCCTACTAGCTACGCGAATGACGAAAGACTCGACAGGTCTTAATCCTTTGAGTCACTAGTATCTGTTTGCTCCTGACAATATTACCCCTGAATCAAACAATATCATCACAAGTATAAAGGAAATGCTCACCAAATGAAGAAGCTCTTCATTATTGAACAAATTCTCCATGTCAGCACCTTATAAAATGGGTAGAGAGCGGTATGGAGAATTTGCAGACTGATGTTAGGATGTAAATGGTTAATAAGCGCAAAGGGTTCTATTGCATGTCCTCGCAACGTTTTCCAAAAGAATAAAAGGCGTTAAAAACGGATAAGATTAACGCTCGGTACAAATGCGACAAACTTAAAAAACAAGGCAACACCCGAGATGCAAAAACCCTAATGTTTCTTCTCCAGGTTCCGCGACCATTTCACATACAACTAAGAAGTGTCACTGTATCTTTTGCAGAGCAATCCTCGACTGACCTTACTCGCGGAATCGTTGGTTTGGTAATGGGTTTCTTGATGGGAATTGTGGCTGTACTTCTTGTACTTTTATTCATCTGGTGGAAGAGAAAACAAAAAGTAACCACAGAGCTTCTACAACTCGACCACAGACTTTGATATTCTGGCGAAATCAATTTAACAAATTAACACTGTCATCAAAATGTTGAGGACTCACTTGATAACACCTCGTGAGTCCAAAACAAATTTTGACCACGGTGATGATGAATATCGTTGCCGATGAGGGTACAGACCACGCTACACTACTTTCGATTTTTTTTTAATCACAATATCGACGTCAAACTTTCCGAGTCATCCATGTTTCAGAGCTGATAATGGCATTGCGTGACATGTTGACGCGAGCAGCGTTGTCTGTACCTCATCGAAAACGGCAAATTGGCCAATAAGATTGCGACATTACTACCAATTGTGGTAAAATCATTAATTGCTACCTCCACTTCATAATTTTTCACTCATTTATTGTGCTAAAGAGCCTTGTCTCGAGATATAAGACACCTCGGGTGACTCTTTGCTCTAACACACTCCAGCATAGCTATTTTTAAGCGCCATTTTTGTCAGCGGATAAGCGTTTTAAAATGTGAGGATTAGAAGGTCTACAGGGTTAGGTGTTGACTCAAAGTGATCGTTGTTTAATTCTTGTTAACTGTGGAGTCGTTTGGGTGATGTAAGCCAGATGTAATAGATAGTTTACGAGTTCAAACGGGTGAGATAATCAGGTTCTAACGTTAATCAGTTTTGTTCTGGCTAAATTAGTAAATCTTTTCATGGAGTTCAAGTTTTTCCTTTAAGTTAAATATAACCATGGGTCGGTTAGGTTTTTGATAAACAAATGGGAGCTCGCTTAGCGTGTTTAAATAGTGCAAATGATAAATCATTGTTTGAAATAATTGGTTCGTTGATTAGCAAATTATTACCATTCTATTTCTGCACACAATTCCTCAATTATGTACCATTAGTAAACACTATAAAACTTCACTCCCTGCAACAAGTGAGACTTTTTCGTGCACGTTTGAAATTTGAACATAACATTTGCTATACCTAGTAAGACATGGACGCCTTTGTATTTAGATGAGGAGAATTTGGTAGAGAAAGAAAAACGAAAACAAAAACATGTCACGGTTTCAAAAATGGATGGTCTCTCCTCTAACCGTCTACGCCTCTAACCCTTTACGCTTCCAACCCTCTACACGTCTAACCCTCTACGCCTCTAACCCTCTACGCCTCTAACCCTCTACGCCTCTAGCCCTCTACGCCTCTAGCCCTCTACGCCTCTAGCCCTCTACGCCTCTAGCTCTCTACGCCTCTAACCCTCTACGCCTCTAACCCTCTACGCCTCTAACCCTCTACGCCTCTAACCCTCTACGCCTTTAACCCTCAACGCCTCTAACCCTCTACGCCTCTAACCTTCTACGCCTCTAACCCTCCACGCCTCTAACCTTCTACGCCTCTAACCCTCTACGCCTCTGACCCTCTACGCCTCTACGCCTCTAACCTTCTACGCATATTAACCTCGGAACTCCACGAAGTAATTAACTTGAAACTTTTCCTAATAGTGTCCATATATTATCCAGCAACGTATCGAGTGGAAGTTGTTATCTTGATCTAGCACCAAGTTCTCGTGACTCATTTACAAGGAAATGTGTCTCAGCTAGAGGGGAGAATTAGCAATCAGATATCGGAAGGTTACGGGTTAAAAGCTTTAATTTCGAGAGACTAAAATTTCGAGACTAAAAATCCCATATTGCAACCTGGCTCTAACCTATTCAAGCATTCGTCATTAATAAGTCAGGAACGAAATATATTGTTGAGACGTGTTGACTATATAGTGACGTATGATATCATCATACGAAGTGGTCCACTCACGCATGACCACAACATTGGATGATCAACGTCGTGAAAGTGACGAGTACGACCCACTACTCGTTTTCAGATAGGGAGGAACATTTTGAAACCAATTAGAGGGATATTGGTGAGCGCCAAATACAAAAGAGTTTAATTCGTTATTCCCTCTTTTATCTGGTACACTCATTCAAATTATAAGAGAATATAGCGTTGCTTCGAAGTATCTCCCTTAAGTCAATGAAATTGTTTTATTTTCATTCTGACTTTCTCTCCACCATGGCAACATTAGAGTTGCAGAACTTTAAAACTCGAAGTTTTAAAAAGATGTCTCTTTTTCGCTTCATTCGGGATGGAGGAATGCGCACCATACATCATCGGTGCCTTCTCTCCTGTAATCGAATGCAGAATTTATCAAAAATGACGAAGAGGAGTTTAGGTTGGAGAATATCAACCATGAGTGAGAATGATGAACCATTAAAGTCTATTGGCGTGCTAATTTTTCCCAAGGAGCAGAAGACCATGGTGCAGTCCGTTGATCATCATGAATCGAAATAGGTAATTTATATACTGCATGGTTTCTGACTCATTTAGAGGTTTATAACCGAGTAGTAACATAACATGGCGGCAACCATCCTCTATGATGTTCACAAGGTCTGGATCCACTTGAAGCCTCCATTCATCGATTTGTGCCTTGGAGTTCCGATTTGTTGACATGGCGTATCCGTTCTCCTCGTTGTTCTCTGAGGTATGACTCTCGACCCTTTCAAGAGTGATCATATGCATAGTTATTCCAGTAAGATCAAAAACCCTTGTCAAAGTTTCAATAGGATTTCTGGTAAGGTCCACGTATCGAAGCATAAAGTAATTGTCGTTCATTCGCCAAGTGAACTTTAAAAACGTTCTCAAACTAGCCTCGATTTGTCGACATATCTTAGTATGGTAGAGCTTCAAAGACGGGCGAGGGCCGTTACCTTTGGAGTGATCTTTGAAATACCCCCAAAATCTTATGCCTGCTTTTACATGAAAAAATGTAATTGAACGTGGGTCCCTTACCAAGTATATAATCGTGCAGGTGGTCGAGCTGCAAAGAGAAAACAGTGACTCGACCTTGTTTTTGGGTATTCTTGGAGATTTTTCACAACTGTTATGTTGCAGTTAGACTTGCAAACATTTTGTATGTTTCTGGGGGTCAATTTGCCACGTGCTTTTGCCGGTTTATTAGATGAAGTATCTCTTATGCACAGTGGTGACGCAGAAAGTGCGTTGCTCTTGTACCTAAAACGTGTTGGACACTTTGCATAGGTGAACTTACAGCGTAAAACTCCTTTAAGGAAATTCATAGTTTCCATGTCGTCGATTTCTTAGCGCGGAAACCTCATGAACCCATGGAGAGGCTCAAATAAATAGAATACATCGGACAAGCCTGAGCGAGGCTGAGATAAAATAATAACAGTTCTTCTTGGAAATGTGAAGTCACCGACCCGTTCTTTTGTTTGCCCTTTATCATTTCCAGTTCATTTTCTACTTATACTGTTTACCATAGGAATGACACGCTTGGGTAATGCGTGAGGATTTCTTTTCCCTGCCGTTGAAATTATTCCATTAGCTTTGGATTGTTTATCAAAATTAACTTCGTTGATTTAGTGTTCGGTAGCAGCAGCAGATATCTGCGAGGTCTCGCGCTTTATTGTCATTGGTTTCTTCTCCGGCGCATCAGCATTGTGTAGAATTGCTTTACGTGACTCGTCAGGAGTGTGTAATGGAAATGGCTGCTCATCGCCGTACTTTTTTTCACCTGAATAATTTGCTCCTAAAGACATTCTTTAAAATCGTATTTGTTTCTTTAACCCACCGATGATTTCAACTTGTCTTGACTCTCACATTGATAATGATGGATCAGTTGTTAAGTCAATGTCTTTCTGTCCTGGGCAATAAGCCCTCCATGATCAACGTCCTTTACTTCCACGAACATCAAATACAAAGTGCAGGTATAAACGACGATAAGGATTCCAAAGACGGGAACAACAAAAAATCTCTAGAGTAAAACGGTCGCTTTAAAGAAACCTTTGGAAGAAAAATCGTTTTGCAACTCAGTTGTTCTTGCTTTTCTTATGTGATGATCTCTTTATGCTGCAATTGATTCGGTGCTAACAAGTCATGGAGTTCTGAAGGATCCTATATATGCAAATTTTACAGATGCCCGGAGTCAACTCGTTATTAAGAGCATCCATGCGAGAAGAACGGCGTCTTAGCCGGATGATTACAGGAAAATGCGTATAAATCATTAGAAACCTAAAATATATAGCCTTTGATTGAAAAGGGGGGGGGGAGGGGGGTGGGTAAACGAATACCAAAATTTTAAATTCATGACGAAATAGGTTCGAAGAAAACAATTTGCAAACTTGGCTTTAGGGTAGGCGTCGGTAGGCGTCGGTAGGTGTTAACCCCTTCACTCTCACGATCTGATTGTTAACTCTCCACACAGGCTGCTGATTGAACGAGTGTACCAGAGGAAGGAGAGAATAACGAATTCAACTCTTTTGTACTTAAGTCACCAATATCCCTCTGATTTTCAGAATTGCCCCAATTTAACATGTCTCAACAATATATCTCGTTCCTGACTTGTTCATGACGAGTGCATAAATAGGTTAGATTCGGGCTGCAAAAGGCACTCTCTCGGAATTAAAGGTTTAAACCCGGTAACCTCCGAGATCAGATTGTTAATTCTCCCCTCTCGCTGCTAAAGATTTCCTTGTAACTTAGTCACCGGTACTTGGTGCCAGATCAAGATAACAACCTCCACCTGATACGTTTGATTATTTCCATAACCTGTTCGCTAGATAATTCATGGATATTATTGGGAGAAGTTACGTGTTTATCACAACGGACTCGCGCATTTCTTTTGTCTCTGAAAAATTTAGTCGCACTTATCAACACTAAATTGCACGTGAAATCATGTTGTTACTTACACTTATTTAATTTCGATTCCTTTAGTGATAGTTACGAAAGGATAACATTGATGTTTACATACAACCGATTTCGATAAATAATATAATTAGTTTGAGTAATGAATCTGTTGTTGTTTAAAATCATGATGGCCGAGTAAGTAAATGTTAATTAGTACCGTGCATAAAAAAAGTCAAATGGTCAAATAAATGCTTACGATAAATAAATTGATATACGAGACTCTTTTAGTTAAAGTTTCGTTTTTCACCGAAAGTTACGGATGTTTCACGACCTACGATCCCACAGCAAGATCACGGATCACGCAAGGTCTTCACTTCAAGGATCACAGATCAGCCCTGTACCACCTGAAATCGGTAAACCGTCACGTTGGTCATTAGTTAATCATATTAATATGATCATAAAGCGACACTGTAAGGTTATACTGCGTTTCCTCCGACCTGTTTAGAAGTTTATAACCTAGCAACTGAATTAAAGGACGGCAACTATCTTCGATAACGTTAACAATGCAGGGATCCACCTCAAGCCTCCAGTTATCGATGTTAGCCTTTGAGTCCCGCCTTGTAGAGAAGTTATAGCCTTGCCCATTCTTTGAGGAAGTGTTTTGATTTGAAGTATGATTTTTGATCCATCTGAGTGTATCATTATGCATTGTTATTCCAGATATTTTGTACATCCTTTGCAAAGTTTCAACCGGATTTCTAGCAAGGTCTTCGTAACGGAGCATGTGGTATCTATTGTTTGTTTTTTTGGTCAGCTTTAGAAAAGTTCTTACATTCGCTTCAATTTGACGACAGATCTGAGCACTATACATCTTTACACTTGGGCGAGGGGCGCCGTCTTTTGCAAGACCTCTGAAATAAGACCATGTTTTTATTCCCACTTTCATATGAGAAAAGACAACTGGACGAGGATCCCTAACCAGGTAAATAATCGAGCATGTGGTCCAATTACACAGAGGAAACAGTGACTCGACCTTGTTTCTGGGTATTCTAGAAGTGAGAATCTTGATGACTGTAACTTTATAGTCTAGCGTGCAAACGTTTTCCATGTTTATCGTGGTTAAGAAGGAGCACTTATTTTTCTTCGCCGTATTAAGGGACGTTTTTTCTCGGCACAATGGCGGCGAGGAAAGTGCGTTACTCGAGAACCTTCGGAAATTTTGGATTTCTCTAACATACCTAAGAGAAAGAAATTTACAGCCTAAAATTCCTGCAAGGAATTGCATCGGTCTAGGGTCGTGCTCGTGTTGCTTTGGGTCCAGCACAACTCCATGAAGAGGTTCAAATAAATAGAAAACATCCGGATTTTGGTTGAAAGCATCACCGAGGAATGATGAGCCTGTACGTGGTTCAGCTACAATAATAACAGTTTTCCTTTGTACTCGAGAAGCATCGGGTGTACGTCGACTGGTTACTTTTTCTGGTGGCTCGTTAAGAGCTGGGGCTCTTAGTCTGTTTCTTTCGTGGACAGGAGGAAAACCTGTGCTTCTTGAATGCATATTGCCAGTTGTCGGCGCGATTGTTGGGTGTCTGAGTAAATCATTATTGGCTAGCTTTGACGTTGCCGAATCTTTTACCCTCACGGCCGCAATTTCCTCGGTATTGGAAGTTTCCGACTGTTTGTTTTCTATTATTCGGGATTTGACTGGGCTCTGTTGCACAGATGAATAACCCAAGGCAGGGGAATCCATATGCGAGGTTAATCTTGGCTTTTCAATGTTTCGTTTTTCATGATCAGCCACATCTGGTACTGGTGCTTTTAGGCTGTTTCCGTCATGAACTAGAGGAGAACTTGTGGCTCTTGTATGCAATTTGACAGATCTCTGCGCGATAGCTTGGTGTCTGAGTACAGCTTTTTTGGTTGGCGTTGACGTTGCCGAATCACCTATCCTCAGAGCCACAATTTCCTTCGTATGGGATGTTTCCGCCCGCTCTTTTTTCTCAGCTTCAATATTAACAGCTTTCCTTGGCTCTGGAGAAGCATTAGGTGTACGATGGTAGGCTAATTTTTCTAATGAATCTCCAGGAACTGGGGTTCTTAGTCTGTTTCCTTCGTGGACAGGAGGAAAACTTGTGGCTCTTGAATGCAATTTGACGGTTCTCGTCGCGGTTGGGTGTCTGAGTAAATCTTTATTAGCTGGTGTTGACGTTTCCAAATCTCTAATCTTCACATTCACAATTTCCTCTGTGTTTAAAGTTTCCGCTTTTTGATTGTCATTTATTCGGGATTTGTCAGTGTCCTGCCGCTCAGATGAATTGTGCATGACAGGAGAATTAATCTGCGCGGTAAATCCTCTTTTCTCCGTAGGTCGTATTACAGTCACACCTGTGTTATGCAACTTATCTTTAACATTTCTGTGCCTGTACGCGTTGGGTTCTAAGTGTGGATCCCTAACAACATTTGACTGATATTTTGCATATGTAGTTTGTTTTTCCACGTCAATATCAGGGGTAGCGGTGAATATCGCCTCTGATTGTTTAGTAAAAGTGTTGAATTCCTTAGTGTTGTCTTTCACTACATTATCGGTGGTGAATATTTGTAATTGCTCATCGTTTTCCACATCTTCGGCTGGTTTGAGTTCTTTAACAGTCCTTCGTGCCCTTTGGCGGCTACTCCATATATCCCAAACAGCGGGAAGCTTTGATTTCTTAGTGCGCTCAAGGCCACGGGCTACTGAGATTTTACCTTCCTCCGAACTTCGTCGCAAGGACGAACTTTCATCGCTGATTCTGTTGAGTAAATAATCCTCAGGTCTAGAAGACATCGGCAATGGATTGAATGGAATATTTTTCCCAGCTTTCAGTCCGGTTCGTTTCTTTTTCCTAAAGTATGTCTTTTTCTCTGGAACGGTCTTTGCCAAGTTAAAATCACGTTGTAATCCTTCTCGAGTAACACTTTCTCTCTTATCTTCATCGACGTGTGCTAAGAACAGGAACGAAGTCAGCAAAGAAGCTATGACAAGTATACCAAAAAAGCGAATTAAGAAGATATTTCTCCTCAAAATTGTTATCATGACGAGTCTTCGAAGGCAGCTCAATATAGTCATTCCTAGTGTGTTCGTGAGTTTGTTTATCGCGGTGGAATTTGACCTCGATTTGGGATTGTGTTCCACGTCAGCAAATGCTTCTGCTTCATGTGACAAATGCTTCTTTAAAATGTTAGACACTCGCATTGGCTTCTCTCACGGTATGCCAAATACTCCATTCACTGTGAACAGAGAGCGGACATTTCAGATATTTCTTCGACGAAATGCATCGTCATGGCACGGGTATCCCAAGCTCATGTTTCGTGAAAAGGGAGAGACGTATGTATTTGTTCATGAAGGCGTCACGAGTTGTGTTACGCGGTGTTATGTTGCGGGAGGAACCGTTAAGAATTTAAATCCTACATAAGAAATAGTGTAAGGAACAAAATATGTCGATTTACTACGTTAAATATTCCGAAATACGAACGGTTCGTTGTGGACTCTATTTGTCTCTGCCGTTTAGGGCTTGCTTTGCCATCACTCCGTTTAATCAGGAATAAAAGCGGAAAGGATCACCGGAAACCCAACTGACACACACGGAATGAGTAATTTTTATCAATATTTTGACTAAACGTTCGTATTACGGAATATTTACCGAGGTCAATTGTTCGTATTTCGTTTCCCAAACAATTCCTTAAACGGGTTCACAACGGTTCTTCGCGTAGCCTAACACCGTGTAACACAACGCGTGACGCTTTCATGAATAAATACATACGTGTCTGGGATTTCTCGAGACGTGAACTTGGAACGCCTGTGATAGAGGTGGCTTTCCTAGAAAGTCAATATTCAATACTGCTTCAGTCGGCCTGAGCTGTCGTGAAGAGATAGAAAAGTAGGCTGGCGTGACATGACTTATTCTAAGGGTAAAGACCTGAACATCGCACACATCACACCACCCAGCATCACATCACAAGGGGTGTCTGGTATATTACTGCCCACTCAAGAGAAAATACCGGAACAGCCGGTAAAAATGGATTTATATAAGCTGCTGTTTACAACTGCGGCAGACAATTTTGTCAATTTACAAAGACGTGACGTCCGCTAATAAAAGGTGGGGAAAGCACAGCCTTAAGTCCTCTTTACATGAGTCCAGTAGACCGAGCTGGCATATTTACGGTACGAAATGGGTTCAAGTGGGAAATTTCAGGCGCTAATTTCCTGAGGACTAGTTTTTGGCGCGAAATGTGAGAAACAAAACAAACGTGGCCGAACATGGACAAATCGTCTGTATAAAGCTTTGCCATCTCCACTTGCAGTTCCTAGTATTGGATTTGTTTTTCCACTTTAAAATCAAGGCTTCTTTATTCTATTTTAGATTTGAATTCATTTAAACATTCAATCAAGTTGCTGATCATATCTCTCCGCTGACAGACTGTTTTAGATTTCGAAGAAGAAGAAATCTGCTCGCTTGCCGCCATTGCTGTCCACGTTGTCTGAGGCCGTGCTCCGCCGGCGGCCAAATCCGTTACACGCGTAGTTGGAGAAAATTCATCCCAGTAACCGAGCCAAAGAGTTCATATTGGGAAAATTTCGGGAACCGAGCCAGACCACCTGCCCATATTAACACGTCAAGATTTTTTCAAAGGATTAGAGATGTGCCGAGATCTTGGAAACCGGGCCAGTCTAGTCAACCGCGCTCATATGACGAGGCCCTCAAGCTTGATTTTCACTGTCGTAGGTGAACGTGCATTATACACAAAAAAAAAAAAAGCGCACGTTGAAATGAACGTTCACCTGCGTTATCGCACTGTCAAAACCGATAAATTTTCACATCTTAGTTATCAAATTCCTAATCGATCCGATACAGTCAGTGACAAATGGAGCATAGGGAGGTTTCGCGGCTATTCAAGATCAGGCGCTTAATTGCCGCTCAGATCGAGAAGAAACCAGAAGCCAAGTGGGAAAAACCGAAAACTACATTGGATACCAAATCTGAGAAGCCATTGGTTGTTGTTTTTTTTTTTTAACGAAAACCTAAAACTAAGTGCTAAAAAAACGGAAAATCTGCAAGCCGCAATGAACACCAAAACCGAAAAGCCGAAGTTTTTTGGCACAAAACCCGATTAACCGATCTAAAAAATAGCCAAAACTGCAAAACCGAAAATTCCAATGCCACCCTCTTGTATGTTGTCGGCGGATCTAGTTTAAATCGAAACTCGCGCTTTCAATTCCAAAGTTGTATTTTGCCCGTGGATCGAGTTCAAAATCAAAATTCAATTTTCAATTCAAAGACTTGACTTTGAGCGAGGAATTTAATGTTCAATCGAAGACTTGAATGTTGGTGTTGTCGGGATAAAATTGACTGTTGAAAATAAAACTTGAATGTTGACAATAAAATGTGAATATCAAAAATTAAACATGAATGCTAAAAAATAGAACTCAAATGTTGAAAATAAAACTTGAATCTCGGCGGGGATTTTACACCATACTTACGCGACATTCCTAACGACGTAGATTGTTAAAGAATCCACCATCTGCGAACTGAAATTATGAGAATTATCGCTTACAGCTTTCAATTGTGCTATGAAAATCACTCGTAGAATGAAAAAGAATAAAGAGAAAAGGAAGTAAAGGAAGAAACAAGTCGGGCGTCTTTCAGGTGTATTGACCTAAAACAGTGCTATTGTGTAGATCGTACTCCTAACTTATCATGCTTAGCAATGATTTCGATCACAATTTCAATGTTTTTTATTCTATCGTTGATTTACTTAACAGCCGCTTAAATACGGGACTGAGACAGGACTGAGTCAGATATTTTTAACAAAAGTATCGGAAAGAGCATTATGCAAGGAGGACAATAGCCTCGTATGCACAATAAATTAAAGGGCATGTAAACCCAAAAAACGTTCATTTTCTTTTCACATAGATGTTTAGTTAATATATCAAGTACACCAAAGGTACCATTCGTTTATTCTCAAAAGTCCATTTTCACTTTGTAAAAGCTCTTCCAAATTCGAAACATTCGCCATCTTGAATGGCGCCATCTTTCCTGTGACGTCACGGGTGGATCCTCCAAAGTCTCGTTTTATAATCGCGTGAGGCACGAAGGAGTCTTTTCTACAGCCGTTGTTTGCTGGTCTCGTCATGATTTTTTTACGTACAATTTGCTTCAATATAATCAATTTTTTCGTAATGGTGAAGCGTTGTGCCGTCCAGTTTTGTACTGATTCAAACAAAACTGGGCATACAATGCAAATATTTCCAAATGACGCAAATTTGAAGCGACAATTTGTGAAATTTGTTCAAGTGAAAATAGCCGATTTCGTCGAGCCGTTCGAACGTTCTGTTGTTTGTAGCAGTCATTTTTATTCCTGGTGCTGTACCAACGATTCAGGCCTCACCAGAAGCAAATTATTCGGAAGACGAAAAACGACCCATACAGTCGGCAGACGACGAGGATTCGGAAGTGGCTGACCAAACTGAGAAAGAAGTTGAGCTCTTCAAAAGTTAGAGGTCAACAGAGAAAGTACAAAATCGATTTACATGAGAACGTTTCGTTAATTAAACAACAATAGCTTTATTGGTTCTCTAAAAACATCTTTTTTCTCATTTAATGAAAGATTATGGGGAAGCCAGTTGTTTGGGAGCCAGCGCTGAGCCCGTAAAAGACACTGACATGTCTGAACCTTTGCCTGTCGAAACACGTATCAAAGAAAGAGAATTCGTTGATATCAGTGCGTTATGACGTGATCTGGAATTTTGTCGGTTCTATACAAAGAATTCTATACAGGATCCCATAATCAACCCTTATGTTCTATAAGAAAATCCATGCCAGCCCCACTTAGTGCTTCCTTTGAGAAACCCTGCAGAGAAACAGCAGAAGAATTTGTGTCACGGTTTTCACAGCAGTGAAAATACATTCAAAGGTCAGTAGGATAATATTCATCATTTTGAGTACAACTTAAAAGATCCTGATTTCAGCTTGCAAAACTATCTTTTCAATAATGCAAATCGAAGCAAACACAAACAGGGTTGGATAATTATGAAGGCCACACAAGGAAATGCACATGATACAACTTGTTTTATCGATGGAAATGCTTCTGAGATGAAGGATATTGTTTACCGCACAAGATAGCACAGCGACCCTAAAGTGTTTGCTGAGATTTCCCCAACACCAACGAACAAGCTATCTGTAGGCAATATAGCGAAATTTCCTGCCAGGAAAGAAGCGAAAAACAACTAGCTCTAGTATTGTATTATTAAATCAATGGCAGAAACAACTCAAGTAAATCGATCTCAAAATGTAACAAAACAGATGAAACAGAAAATATTTAGCTTAGTCGTTTCTGGTGTGATTATCTGTGCTTTACTGCTGCCTGTAAGCGTACTTAGCCGTCTCCAGCACCCAGAAATCGAGGCAAATTGACTGAAAACCTGGATGCTCAGTGATACAACTTATCTGGGTTTCAGGCCATTTTGCCACAATTGCCCGATTTCCGTACAACAAACACTTTCATGAGTTTTCGGCATTGGTTGACAAGTTCCACACTCGCACCTTTGATAATTTTATATAAAACACTCTCAGAAGCTCAAGTTTAAAAAAATTCTGTTGCATTCCTTTAGATTGTACCCTCGCTGTATTGCATTTTCATGTCAAATACAAATAAATCACAAAGTAAATTAAATACCAGTCTGAGTTTCCGAGACGGTCGCATCGCTGTTGAAATGTTCTGTACTGTCTTCGTGCGGATCGCTTCGGTGAACCCTACGCGGCGGACGTGGCCCAGACTCTCCTAAAGATTCTGGATTATCCCCAGCGCTGTCATGTACTAAGCTTAAGGCATTGGAGTCGCTACCTTCTGAAAAAACATCTTCCGAACTACCGCTACTTACACGAACTCCCACACCAGTTCTACTGGGAAATATGTGTTGCGCAATATTTTGGTTCCACCGCTTACGTCACGACTTCTCGCTATTGTTTTTACCGGAAATGGAATTTCAGTTGATAATGCCGATTTTCTCCTAAAATAAGTCGAATTGGACAAAACTAATTTCAAATTCGTTTTCTACGCCACTTTTTACATAGTATAAGAAAAACATGTATTTTTGGGTTTACATGCCCTTTAAACTTCCGCTAAATTAGTAGGTAGCGCGTTCATGTAAGTTCGTGCGCATGGCGTAATACCCGCTAGATTTAGTCAGCAGTAATTTGAGTCGATGAAAAAGACCTCTGATGACATGCTAGGGAGAGGTGAAGGAATTACCGGATTGAAATAGTAATTATTTCAAGCAATGTAAGTCGATTCTGATAAGCGGTATTGAAAACAACGCTAAATGAAATCGATCAGTTCGCTGAAAGCTCAGGTTTGATATACCGAAACCCATTTGTTGTTGTTGTTGTTGTTTATGTGTCAGAGAATTCCAGAACATTTAAAATATTTTTCAGATCAATCAGTATGCAACTTCACCTTGCTTCGGTATCTAATAAGTGGAGAATTTTACAATCAATAAGCGAGGAAAAAGGTTACATTTCGAAATCGTGATCTCGTTAGGACGTGAAATTAAACTTTACCTTCTCGCATTCGCGACTTGGGGACAAGGTAAGGTCAAAACGTGTCGTGCAGGCTCAGAAGCTTCTGGACACAAATTTCACCTTTGCGGTTGCTGTCGAAAGGCCGGCGACTTCTGTTGTTGTAGAAGTCTGGATGGTATTATGCACTACCCTCGCTGGGGAGACATTTGGTTTGGACCCACACTTCCTCCGCGGCTGTACCCTTCTAGAGATCACGATATGTTCATGCCTTGAATTTGGTTGCCTTGTGTTAGTTGTGTACAATATTCTTAAGCAATTTTTTAAGCAATTAATAAGCTTTTATACACATATACTTTTTACCCGGACGGTCAATGTTAGCCTCCTTCAGCAACCCTCTGAATAGAAATTGACAGCTGAGCGTGACGTTCAAGCCTTCAAGCTAGTAGCGTAACAACGATCTCTTTGTCCAAGCAAAATGTAGACACGTCTTCAGCTTTTCAAAATTGGTTACGGTGTTTCGAGAAGAACATTGCTCGCGTGACATTTGCGTTACGTTTAAAAGTTTATTTAGTTTAATATTTCACTTTTTCTTTTCACTTATTGATCACCTTGATTGACACTGAAATATGAGTAAGTTGATGGTTTTTAGTTAGTTTTTACACGTGTCGTGTCGGAGGCATGAATCAGGATAGCTTTCCCGTTTTTGATGATTATACAGTTTAGTTTAACTCTGGAATCCCGTCACGAAGTAAGTCAGTTGTTTTAAGTCGTTTTTGGTTTCCTTAGGCTTTGTTACATTCAATTATTCGCGTTGATTTCTGTTAGTGTAATTTCTGTAAGGCCGCATGTAATTAGCGGTTAAATCTGTTCGTGTTTTGAAGATTATATGATGTGCTTAGGTCTCTTATTTTTGGTTAGGTTCTGTTGTTTAGAAATCTTATTTATTTATTGTTTCAGATCGAATAAAATTCTATTTATACGATTCGGGATTCTTTAGAGCCACGCAAGTAATTTGGTTTTCATCCGACGGACCATACGGTTCATTACTAATCGTCATTAACTTGCCCGATTCTACCTGATCATTGACTTAGAGTTATTTCTTGCGCATGCGGCGACATTGAACTTACTTCACTTGGATTAATGGGGTAATGTAGCTATTGAGTTCATTACAGTAGAATCCGAGATAACAAAAAACCAAACGCTTCCTACTATTTTTGAAACTCAGCGTTAAACTACAGCTCAAAGATAGATTATGTGTGTCAACAGTGAGACGAGACAAAAGAAAAGAGTAAACAACAAACAAACAAACAAAAAAACGGAAGAAATCTTACGAAATAAAAATGAATTTGCCGTCATCTTACCGCCGTTACCAGTTTGGGCGGTTTATCTTGTTTTCTGTTGGTTTGGCTGTTTTTCAAGAAGATAGCCCCGAAAAGACTTCGTGGCTAAGCTCCTGAGTTCCTCATAGCATTTGTTATTCAATAATTGTTGCAATAAGTTTTAGCTCTACCTTAGAGATAACCAGTACTATTAAAAATAACGGTTACATATTAGAACTCACGATTCTTTCTCCGTCAGATCACTGACAACTTTAGTAATTGTATCGGATGAGTAAGTGATAATGCAATTATATTATTTTTCACGGGTGGGCAAACAGCGAATTAATTAAGCTTAAGGCCATTTAGTAAGCCCGGAAGATAGACTCCAGAGTTTTATTTCGTAAAGTAATTTGATTGAATCCCCCGACAAAGATGAATACGACCAAAGGCGGCCCAAGTGTGATTTCTGAGTTTCAGGCAATTAATAGAATATTTACTACGCTAAATATGAATATTTAACTAGGGTAGTAAAAGTCAAAATTTCCTCCGTATGAAATCTATCCCTTTTACCGGCAGTCTCTTTCGTTATCGTTGTTTGGTCTCGTCACGCAACACGGCCTCTCCCCAGAGAGTGTGTTGCGTGACGAATCCAAACGCTAACTGCTAAGAGGCTGATGGATAAATGGATAGATGTCACACCGAAGAAATTTTGGGGAGTTACTACATCACGGGCGACGAGCGGGGCAGGAAGAAATGACTGAAATACAAGTGGTCAGCGGGAAAAAAATTTAATAATTCATATAGAGACATATCAGTTGTAGTTTCAGAAAGCAATAGTGTTATAAAGCCGAAATGTGAATAGTATACTACGCTCAATAAAATGTGAAACAATTTTTCAAAAGTGTTGATGGCACATATATCTTTTACTGCTATATTAAACAATGCAGGTATCGGGAAAGGCATCGGTTGCATTCGGAAAGGCACTAAGAAAAATTATATTTACGTTTTGTAACACGCAAAAAACAATCGTGTTGTAAAGCCAAAATGTTACCAGGTCGTACTTCGGTAATTCAAAAGTTAAGCAATTTTCCAAACGCTTTGACTGGAACAATATTTTTACTGCTATATTAACCAACAGAGGCATCGGGAAAGGCATCGGTGACACCGGGAAAGGCATCAAGAAGAATTATATTTACTATAAGTAACTTGTTGTATGACGAAAAACAGTATCTTGACTTGTTTAAGGCATTAATCACAGTCGGTTTGCTTTTCACTTGAATTTTGCAATCTCGACTTTCGATTCCGGAAAAATGAAAAGCTAAGCAACTCTAAAAAAATTTCGTTCCAGATTTTTATATTTTTAGAGTCATTAATAAGTTTGTATCCACAGCCTTTAGATAAGAAATTTTAAATTTCCATCTGCTGTAGTTCTTTTAGTGTATTTTATATATATTCAATCGCCTCGTTTCACGTGAAAAAGGCATGTAGGAAAACACTGAGCTTCGAGAAACAGCCAAGTTAAGGCTAATGTATTTACCATGCTTATATATTTATAATCAGGGCCACTCGTTTAGGAGACCTTTTTTCAAAAGACCCAGGCGATAAAATAATTATGTTTTCCGTTCGAAGTGTTTTTTTTCTTTTTTATTTAGCAAATGAACTCGGGATGAAAACTTTCGAAGCGAACGACAGGTGAAATGTTGTGTTGGTGTCTCTGCGCCCCCACGTCTCTGCGAAAGGTACATCCATACAACCTACATGGAAAAACTGACCATAGCTATCGCACCACATTTTTAAAAAAAATCTTTAAAACTAAACTGGTTAGCAGCACTCTGCGAACGGTAGTTGTAAAATTTCTTTATTCTCCGACGCGTTTCGTTTAACTGTCGTAGACTTCTTCGGGGAGTTTTACAGTTTAACACTAAATGACTGTATTTATAAGCCATAGTTAGTGGCTATACGGGAGCCAATGACCATATAGGCTTGGCCGGACCTACGAATAGGAACTGGTGAAGTTGCGGAAAATTTGAAATTTTTTTGGGGCAAGGTGGGAGAATTAATTTGGGGTCCACGGTTTTGGTTTTCTTTTTTCGTCACGCAGCAAGTTACAAAACGTAAATATAATTCTTCTTGGTGTCTTTCCAGATGCCACCGATGCCTTTTCCGATACTTCCATTGTTTATTACAGCAGTAAAAGATATATGTGACATCAACACTTTTGAAAAATTGCTTAACATTTTATTTAGCGAAGTATACTGTTGACATTTCGGCTTTAGAAGACTATTGTTTTCCGCAACTATAACTGATATGTCTCTATATGAATTATTAAATTTGTTTACCCGCTGACCACTCGTATTTCGGTCTTTTCTTCATCCCCCACTCGTCGCCCGTGATGTAGTAACTCCCGAAATTTTGGCTTGTACTAATCCAGTTAATACACGTTTTCTAATTCAGCATATTAGAGATTTCTGTTAATAACTTTTGAACCCTGAAATCATACACAGTGCGCCTGGGCCGCTTGAGATGCGATAGAATCAAAATGTACACCGCTGTTCAAAAGGAGTGAATTTCAATGGTCCAACATCAGCAAGAATAAGAAATGGTCGCATGGTCGAACTATGTGATCGCTGCCACCATGCTGTTCTGCTGAAGAAAGGCACCAAAAATCAGTAAGTTATTTTCTGCAAAGTTTCTTCGTGGTCTTTTGAGTAAAATTTATGAAAGTCCCGCTCCAAATGTAGACTTCATTAGAGATCAAAGACGATTTAATTGCAACTATAACGACAGTATCAAAAAAAAAAATATTGCTATATTGATATTGGTCCAAGGTGTTGTAATATTTCCATATGGTGCCTTAGTCTTGCCTTGCTCTGCCTTCGTTCGGTACCTTCGTGTCCGCCATTACGAATAACAACGGCGGTGCTGCACATTACAAGACACAATAAATTACACTCTGAATTTTAATCATTCGCAACGAACTCACGTGAACGACGAAAGAAGTCTTTTTCCGAGTCACTGCATCCCAAGAAAATGTCATTCGATTTATATGTGTGTTATTTCTTTCTCAGTACGTTTCGATGATATTGTTGAATAGCGCAAGAGGAGATCGCGTACCAAGTTCAGTAAGTTACAATATTCTGATTTAAACTAGTTGCCATTTTGAACGTGAACGATCCAAATGTATACAAAAACACTGCTCACTTTCAGGCAGAGACGCTTAGGCATAGAAATACTGTGACGAGCCGCTTCGTGTGTGCCTGTCACTGCCCCGTCTTTACCGCAATCATACAAAAAAAACTGCATGCTTAGTATTAGAGCATTCATAGGTCGAGTAATTCCTCTGATTCAACTGTCCTTTATTCAATAATCAAGATAGCATTTATACTATACAATACTTGTAATTAGTTATTTTACTTTTACTTAGAAAATTAGATTTACGACACGATTGAGTAATAGGAAGTGTCCTTACAGTGGTAACGCTATGTAACGAAGCACACTACACATCATGATAATAATTCGAAGTTGAATCGTTTCAGGGAAATATATTCGTTCGAAAGGACTCACAAGATTCTTACAAAATTTCTCCTTTCTCACGGAGTAAGTTCTCACTTCGATCGACCTTACTCCCAGGCTCATTGTTCCTGAGTCTTGTTGTTTGTTTGGTTCTGACCTAACCTTAGGACCCATCATTCGAGATGATTGTAAACTCTTGAGATGAGAGTTATTTTTGTAAAGGTCATCAAACTGTGACAGATCGGAAATTCAATAGCAAACAATTTCACGCGGGTTTAGTAAAAAATTCTGATAATTTCTCGAGCCTCTGAGCTTCTTTTGGTATATAGATAGTCTTGTTGCTGTGAAAATTTTTTTCGAGTCGTCAGGCTATGTAAATTATTGGAATATTGACAAAACGCATGTGAAACAATTTCCATATTTCACGAATTTACTTTTGTTCACCTCACGGGTGACAAATATGTTTCTCACGACTGAATTTTTTATTTGTTTATTTTATCGAAAACTCCTTGGGGTGGAAAAGGGATATCTTTTGGTTAAACTACGCAATTATCTTAGTTTGTGGACAAGAGGTCCTTTCAAATTCTTCTTGCTGTCTTAAAAATTATTGGCTATAATTCGTCATGAATGAACGGATGACAGCGCCCGTGTAATTGTTCATTTATCTTTGCCTGAATGTAGCGAAGCGTAATGAAACAAAAGATAAATGGTTTCTTGAATTCCCAAGCACGAGTGCATTTGTCGGCAGTGTGTTTTAAGTGCCGGCGTGAGATTATGGGAAAGAAGTGTGATATGTAAACTAGCAAGTATATATTCGCTGAACAGTAAACAAGTTTCATTGTAGATTTTTACAAGCGGACAGTTAAATTCTTAGCTCGTTCTTCCTATCTCGTCCATATGGCGCGGGGCCGTCGTGGTCGCCCTGCTTCAGTTCGTTCTCATGTTTCGAGAGTCAACCCGGACATTGAAGTCCCTGTTGTCCGGCCGTCCAGGTCAAGAGAACTTCGAAGTTCAGGCCGTCGTAGTTCTCGCTCACATGTTGCAGCTTCAAGCGGTTCTGGTCGTAGTGCTTCGCCTTCGCGAAGGAGTGTCCGCGAGCGTTCGCACCGTAGAAGTCGCTCGGCTTCTCGCAGCCCTGAGCCCCCAACGTGGGCAAAGGAAATCTTAAAGGCCTTGGAGACGAGAACGCAAGAGGTCAAGGTTGTCAGAGAACAGCTCGACTCATTAAAACGCAAGTCTGTGGAGGAGGAGCCCGAGTTCAAATATAAGAGTAACAAGAAACAGTTCAGGTTCAACTCTGACGTCAAGGATAAGTTCAACCAGATTTTAGAGAGGGCTGGGGCGGATGACGCCATCACTAAGATTGCCAACGAAGGTATGTCACTTCTTGATAACAGAAATAAGCTTATTTCTATTGCTGACCGGGATGGCTGGGACGTGGTAGAATATTTTGAGGCGGACCCCCTCACTAAAAATGACGAAGAGGAAAAGAAACTTCGTGTCGCGCGCAAGGAAGCAGAGAGGTCTCGGGAGAAACGAAATCGAGAGTATTTGCTTTGAGAATTGTGTTTCCTTAGCTTTGCTGTAGAACGTTTTGTTCATCCTAATTATTTGTTTTTGTTCTATCTGAGCCTCTTTGGCCTAGGTGTGGGCCTTTGCTCTTTGCAAGTCGGTGGACTTGGAACTGTACTAGTACGCACGAGTTGTGCAGCTGAAGCAAGCCGAGAGGGCACTGCCGACACAGTAGTGTGTTCGTTTTTAGAGTCAAGTGGACTCCTCTATCCTTTGTGTGGATTTGCTTACCAGTTGACGCCGAGTGGGCCAAGCCTCCTTGTGCTGGAGTGTGTGCTGGTGCTGTGTTTACTTGCCATGTGGGCAGTTTCTCGTTGCAGACGATGTGTTTCTTGCGCGTTTAGTGTTCTGTAGCGATTGGATGTTGTTCCTGTCTTTAAAATGCCATGTTTGGACATTGTTGATTTTCACTTTAGGCTTGTCGCCTTACCAACGGAGCAACGCGGAGATTCAGAGGCTTGTAGAACTGTTAAAGACTGTCATACTTAATGACTGTGCCGTTTCAACCGTGTCTTCGTATGCAGGGGCAGCCAATCGATGGATTGACTGGTGCAAGTGTTACTCGTTTCCTCCTTTACAGTCTAACCCAACCGCCTTGCCGCAGGTGGATATGCTTAACAATTTTTGGACAGTACCCTCATGGTATCCAAGCGATTAGCTGTCTATTATACTGTAAATGTGTTTTGCTTAATGGACATTGCCTTATATTGTATCCTTATATGCTTTTGCCACTGATTGTGAATTGTCTGCTTATCCCGCACCGCATTTCTGGTTGTCAGTTTTTTGGGTGCGGGGAATTCAAGAATTGTTCATTTATCTTTGCCTGAATGTAGCGAAGCGTAATGAAACAAAAGATAAATGGTTTCTTGAATTCCCAAGCACGAGTGCATTTGTCGGCAGTGTGTTTTAAGTGCCGGCGTGAGATTATGGGAAAGAAGTGTGATATGTAAACTAGCAAGTATATATTCGCTGAACAGTAAACAAGTTTCATTGTGGATTTTTACAAGCGGACAGTTAAATTTTGTTCTTCTTTATTGTTTGGGTGGAATCCTGTAGTCCATCTCCTCGTAACGATTTTTGGTTGTGCTTTCCTGATGATTGACAGTCATTATAAGTGGTTTTGTTTATTCAATTTACTTTGGCCGCATCGAACGTGTAGAGTTTGTTTAATTTTTTGGTGTCTAAACAGTGTAAACAGTTGTTTTTGTCTTGTGATTAGTTGGTTAGTTCAATAAATGGGCTAAGAATTGTCTGCTTATCCCGCACCGCATTTCTGGTTGTCAGTTTTTTGGGTGCGGGGAATTCAAGAAATTATGCTCTGATCGTGCACGAGGCTAGTTTAGGCTCTTTTCGTTGACATATCTGATTATTTTTTTGCAGTATAAAACATCGCTTATTGTGCATTTGTGTGACCAAAGAAAACTGGCCAAGATGAAATTTTAGCGAAAATGCACGACTTTTTGAGGTGGTAAAGCACGTGGTTTCGATAACATCACAGCTCGTTGTAAGTAGCTTGCACTGGAGATGAAGATTCATCTTGTCCCCAGGCAATATTACGACATTTCAGTGGGGGAAACAAGTTGAAGTCGTGTTTTCGGCTCACGGTTAAGAACTGGACTGAATGAGCGTGTGAAGGGAACTCCATTGGTCACAGGGTCTGGTAAAAGTGGATTTCTTTGTTAGGCAATTTTTGCTGCTGCTTTCCTTCCCGGAGTCATATTCTTCAACACTCAGTTCTCGTCACTAGACGCTTAACGTAAATACTGTCGAACTTTTTGGAGAAAATATGATAATTTGAGGAGTGATAACAGAGTACGTTGACCATTAAAGTCACTTAATATATGAATTTTTTTATCTTTAAACCCGTTAGTTCATCGATCTGTGTGACAAGAAGAGGGCAGTATATTATCTCAGGATTATGCCGCGGAGCTCCGAGGTCAGCAACCCCAGAGAAGGGGCAAGTGTTGCGTCAGTCGTGTTCTTTTGGTGGATGAATGACTTGATGAGCCTGGGTAGGAAGCGACCGCTAACTGATGAGGATTCCCCTCCACTCCTTGAGGATTACAAAGCGGAGTTGCTCGTGAAAAAGGCTGAAAAATACTGGTTCGGTGAATTAAAGCGCAGTCAATCCACAAACAAGAAACCACAGTTATGGAAAACATTGTCAGGATTAATTCCGTGGGAATCTGCTCTTAAGATGATATTTTTAAGAATTCTATGGGCTTTAAGTTTTTCCTTTTTACCCGTATGCCTTTGGCTATTGTTAAAGACGTTAAATGATGGACCAAATCTGGACATTAAGGTGGCGTTCTTCTATGTTGCCCTGTTGACGATATCAAGCATGACAAAAGCGACTTCGACACAGCATTACGATTACCTGACCGAACTTTGGGGACTAAGGCTGAAGGTGGCATTGATAGGTCTTGTTTATAAAAAGGTAAGTTTCTATGGTAAGCCTTCCTTAGGTTTTCTTTCCCTTTTTTTCCACGTTACTCTGTCTTCAGTTTGTTATTAACCTTGAAATATAGTTTTGCAGAATAGCATAATCACCACGGAGGGTAGAAAAAGACAGCTAAGATTAACAAAGACTGTTAATGGCTGGCCTTGAAATATGTTGCTGATCATTTCTTTTGTTTGTTTGTTTGTTTGTGTGCTTTTCAAGTATAGTATAAACGTGTTTTTTGGTTCAAAATTGTTGTCAAAAACTATCAGGGTTTACTTACAGTTATATTTTCTCTTCTGTTGAAAATTAGATGCTTTCGCTAAATCGTTACAGCCTGGAGACTACGCGTTCTGGAAACACAATAAACCTGGTCTCGAATGACGTTCAAAAAATAGAGAGGTCGTTAAACCAGCTGGGCATGGTATTCTCCGCGCCGATGGAACTCTCAATCAGCTTGGGTATCCTATGGTATTTTATTGGCTGGGAGGCTTTGATTGGAGCAACAGTGTTTTTCGTCTTAGTGGCGTTCCAAATTTTGTTGGCAAGAAAAGCTGCCGATCTTAGAAAGAAAGCAGCTACTTTCACAGATGAACGGCTCATGGTGATGAATGAAATCATCGCTGGAATACGAGCAGTTAAGATGTTCGCTTGGGAATGGAATTTCATTGATGTAGTTCGTGACCTCCGCAAGTAATTAATTTTTCTAATTTTGTATTTGGCTGTAGAGACCAACGTGACTGAATAATGAAATTCACCACCTAGGTATGGAAGAAAACATATCAAGGGGAAGTTGTTTTACTAGTTATGTCATTAATAATTTTTAGACGAATGGATAATCTGTGCGAGAAAATGATTTGCAAGCATTATTGCCTGTTTTAAAAAAATAAGAAAATAATCGCGTAAGGTGGGGGAGTTTTATTAATGTTTCAATAAAAAGAAAAGGCGAGGAAGGATCTCTTTCTCCTGTCAAGGACATTTTTTATTTTCGTTACGGCCACGTATTGGTGTACAGTGTGTGCTGTAACGTTCACTTTCACGTTCGATAATTTGTACATACCTGTTATTTATTTATGTTTTGGTATATCTATTTATGTTTGAAGGAAGGAGATGGCAGTTATCCGAAAGAAGGGCCTCATCGTTTGCTTCCTGATTGTTCTATTCTTTACAACGCTTCCAATTGCAGCTTTGATTTCAGTAACAGCGCTGGTTTTAACAGGAACCATTTTGTCATCTTTTACAATATTCACGCTACTCCTTGGATTAGTGACGATTAAGTTTGCGTTCTGTAACAGCTTGAGTCTCTCTGTGTACATTGTCGCAGATGCTAAAGTAGCTCTTAATAGAATACAGACATTTCTCGAAGAAAAGCAGCCAGGGCTCGAAATAGGTAGAAGATTCCATGGTGAAACTCAGCCTCGTAAAAGACTGTTAGATATCGACGATAACCATTCCAAAGTTGAAGAAAAGATGGAGAAAGGCCTTCCAGTGACAAACTGCAATGGACAAGAGGACTTTTCCATAGAAATTTCCTCAGAATTTGAAGGTAGCTCTATGACAAAGGGGCCAGACAATCCAAGAGATGACCTGCGTTCAGGATATCCCTTTCTCTCGATATCCAACGTGTGTTGTTCTTGGGACCACAACTGTTCCAACGAGGCCTTAACTTTGTGCGATATAACACTCAATGTACGTGCTGGTGAATTGTTGGCAATTACTGGTCCCGTGGGGAGTGGAAAGTCCTCGGTGTTATCTGCAATTTTGGGGGAACTACCCATTCGTGGAGGCACCATAACATATCACGGGAAAGTTGCCTTTGTCCCTCAATTACCGTGGGTATTTTCTGGGTCTGTGAGAGAGAACATTTTGTTTGGATTGCCATTTGACGAGGAGAAGTTTCTGAATGTTGTAGACATTTGCGGTTTGTCCAAAGACTTATCTGACTTCGCCAGAGGAGATCTCACAAAAGTTGGGCAACGTGGAGTGTCCCTTAGCGGAGGTCAGAAAGCTCGAGTAAGTTTAGCTCGTGCAGTGTATTCAAATGCTGATATTTATTTGCTTGATGATCCTCTCAGTGCACTAGACACCAAAGTAGGAAGAACACTCTTCGAGAGCTGTATAGTCGATAATCTATCGGGCTGTATTCGAATCCTGGTCACTCATCAGCTACAATATCTGAGAGACGTTGATTGTATTGTTGTGATGAAAAACGGTTCAATTAATCATCAGGGCACGTACATTGACCTTAAAGAAAAGGGGTTACTTTCAGAAATTCTCGATTTATCAGATCAATTTGAAGAGAGAGCAAAGCAGATATTGAAGATAAGTGTGGACGGGGGAGACATAAATAATGGAAATCAATCAGGTACGTTGGTTTCCGACTCAGAGCGTTGTGAAATGCAACTGCACGAGGGTGACCTGATTTCCACAAGCGGCGTTGCAAAAGTGAAAGTCGGATGTGGCCAGAGTTCTCAGGCTCAGTTTTCGGCAAACATGTGTAAAGTTCAACGCTTACACGGCAACCAAGCTTTTGACCTGAAGGAAGAGGAGGAAGGAAAGAGAACTGGCACTGTGACCTGGCGACTTTATTGGAAGTATTTTAAGGAAGGACTCTCAGTGCCTTTGATAATGCATGTGGCAGTTGCGCTTATCTTATCGCAAGGTAATTCATCTTGCTTAATAACACTGATTGTTACCAGAACAAGTACTTCACAAAGGTGTCTAAGATTGTATAAAACAGGGAAATATCTAGCATATGCTGTTCAATTTTTACGGAATTTTCTACGCTTTTCTGGTATACTTGTTCTGGTTTGTCTTAATTCTTGGCTAAGCTATGAATGAATAACTCATTGATAACACCTTCCACCTCTATTTAAAGAGTTAGTCAGTTCCGATATTGATTGATGTTGTTTCTGTACTATTAGTGCAAAAGGCAGATGAACTTTCAAGGTATTGATATTGTTCCATTTTTTACAGTTTGCCTCCTGGCTCCAAACTGGTGGTTAGCTAGAATTTCAGAGATGTCGCCTACCCAGCAAAAAGGAACAGACACTCAAGCAATTCACGCCAGTTTAGTGGGAATTTCCATGGTAGTCATGACAACATCGTGTGTTTCCTTTTATTTTCTCCTTCTGAAAGCAGCAGAAAATCTTCACAACAAAATGGCCATGACGATCGTCAAAGCTCCTGTGTTGTTTTATGACACAAACCCAGGGGGTCGCATCCTGAATCGCTTTTCAAAGGATGTTGGCACCATCGATGATGTATTACCGATACGGTTTCTAGAATCGGTTACAATGTGTCTTTTCTCGCTCCTGTCCTTTTTAGTTCCTGCTGTGACAAATTACTGGCTCTTCTTAGCTCTTCTTCCTATCTTAAGCATATTTATGTACTATGCACGTTATTATTTAGCTTCCTCCAGAGAGCTGAAGAGAATCGAAGCCATCAAATGTAGCCCAGTGTATTCACATTTTACGGAAACTATCCACGGACTGGAGATAATCCATATCTCAAATAAGAACAAAGCCTTTTTAGAGAGGCTTGAAAGGTTAGTCGAACGAGCTATTTGTTTTGTTTTGTTTTGTTTTATTTTTTGTGGCGAGCTATATTCGAATTAAGTTTATTTAAGGTGGGCTTGTAAACATCACCTTAATCAGTGTAGTTCTCTGACCAGTTAGTCTGTGTTTCACTTTCGCATTTTGTGGGAAGTAATTTATCACGTCACGAGCTTATGAAAGCAATTGTTAAGTCCCGCTTAGGCGAAGTTTGATTATGCTGAACATCTTGAATACCAGCCGAATAAACTGGTCAAGACCATTAGATTCTGAGCATCTCCATCGCACGCAAAGACTTGGTTTCTAGAAAAACAGGGATTTCGAGGACCTTTAATGGGTCGTCAATGAGTGTCTTGACCCACCTAGTTGAGTAAAATCTGAGCCAATCCTAGTCTTGCCTTTCAGGTATCAGGATGAGAATACACAAGCTTTTTTTATGGTGGTGTCGTGTAATCGGTGGTTGGGAATTCGCCTTGATTTGTTGTCGAGTGCATTCGCAACGACTGTTGCAGTGGCTACCATTTTGATTGCAGAGAATCCAGGCGAGTTTGTGAAAACCTTTTTGATTGTTGTTTCGGGAACGAGCTCTACGATTCGTAAAATTCTTCTGGGAATTCTCTTAACACCGTTTAGAAACTTTATGGGGAGAGCGTAGTTCCTGTCCCTGTTTATCCTGTTTGCAACTGTAGTTCCCATAAATCTGTCTTAGATTTTCCCAGTTAGTTTTTCCCATTCAGTGGAGACCAAGTTAATCATGCATCCAGCTGTGTCTCTTTACACTGTTTAGCCTTTGCTGGACTCGCGTTGATGTACGCACTGGAAACGCTGGACCGGACGCAATATGGTGTGCGAATGGCTACAGAAGTCGAAAACTTGATGACTTCCGTTGAACGTGCAATGGTGTATTCTGAATTAGACTCTGAGCCTGGTTATAGCACTGATATCTATCCTTCAGAGTCCTGGCCCGGCGAAGGAAGCTTTGCCATCGAAAATCTATCTTTGGCGTACTTTGAAGGTGGACCTCAAATCTTAAGAGACATCAACGTTCGGATCTCTAATAAGGAAAAGGTCGGAGTTGTGGGTCGCACAGGCGCTGGAAAGTCTTCCCTGGTTTCAGCTTTGTTCCGCATGCCAGATCCCCTTGGAAAGGTGAGTGAACTGCTAGAGGCCATGAACGTGGGCGTCCTTGAAACAACGCATGCGTGGATGTTTAACGGTTAAAAAAGGGAACAAAAAAAATGCTGTCGTGCTTTCATTTCACTTCTGAAAAAGACAAACGAACAAAGAAATAAACAGACCAAGAACACGACTTGAGAACAGTCAAACGTCTCTGATACAGTGACAGCTTTACAGTTCAGTCATTCTTGATGTGACCGGATGCGACTTAACAGCGTTATTTTTTAAACTTGTTTGGGTCATCTCACTAAACGTGGTTCTTCTAACATCAATTCTGCGAAGTCTGTTTTAGAAATCTAAGCCAATATATATTTACTTTGTCAGTTCCTCCTTACAACTATGCTGGTGCACTTACAAAGTGCTACATGCCTTTCCACGCAAAAAGCGAAAAATAAACAAACGACCGAATAAACAAACACCGCGGTTATGGGAAAAGGGGGGTATATGAATTTTTAACTAGTTTTGCTTAAGATTGTGTCCTAGAAGCAATATATTCTTCTCGGCAGGTACTGATCGATGGAGTTGACATAGCATCAGTTAACCTACAGCAGGCCCGTAGGTGTATGGCTGTTATTACACAAGATCCTGTACTATTTGGAGGCTCATTAAGAAGGAACATGGACCCATTTTCAAAACATACCGATCAAGAATTATGGGCAGCTCTAGAAGCTGTGCAACTAAGGACCCTTGTAGAAGGTCTCCCAAAGCAGCTTGAATTCAAAATTAAAGAATCTGGGACAAATCTTAGCGTTGGTGAAAGGCAACTTATCTGTTTGGCTCGTGCTCTGGTCCAGAAGAGCAAAATCATCGTCATGGATGAAGCCACTGCTTATGTGGATTTCAGGACTGACCGCCTGATCCAGCAAGTTATTCGCCACAAGTTTAAAGACTCCACTGTACTAACCATTGCTCATCGTCTGAACACCATTATGGATTATGACAAGGTGCTGGTTCTTGACGACGGGCAAGTAGTGGAGTTTGACAAACCCGAGGTGTTAATGAGAAGTGGTGGAATTTTCGCTGAAATGGTGAAAAGCCAAACCCACATGGAGAATCGTCGAACATAACATCGATCGAGACTTTGCTAAGTCAATGTGTCGTGTTCATGGGTAAGACGCGTAACTTTCACAGCGCCTCTCTCCATCCAGGAGTACAATCGATACCGCCGACTTGTCAGGGAAGCCTGATGATAGACTGGAGGGTATTCTTGCGATAGAATGGCATCCCTATCCCTGCTGGGGGGGGAAGTTGTACTAATCCTAGTCGCTTCATGCTATGGCTCGACTACGTGTTGGGTTTAACCTTGAACTGCGTCATTTCTTGTCCTAGCTTTACTTCAGTCATCGATAGCGCTGGCAGACACTCTTAAAGCAGTGGACATTGTCAATGGCGATCCCTTCAGGCTTGGTTGAAATTTGAACTTCTGGATTTTACAGGGAACCCTTTAGTCATTACGTAGACATTGGATGGTAGTATAGTACAAATAAGGACTAGCAATGGAAATGAACCTCAAAAACAGTTGGATTCAAACGTAAATATATTTATTAGCTATAGATTTCTCTGCTTGTAGTTATACCCTGAATGGTTAATATTCCATTAGTCAAGTCACGCGACAGACATTTGGACATGCGTAAATTGGATGGAATCGGATGAAGAACAACAACGCGGGGCTAATCATTGAGATACTCTCTCACATGAAATGCACGACAAAAACTTGACTTACTCTGACTTTAAATCCAAAAATAAATTATGAACGTCAAAAAAAAAATACAAGAAGCACAGTTTTCCTGACCTCAGGATAGTTTTAGGACGACTGACTGACTTGAGCCAAAAACCTACCTAAATATAGCTCGGATGCGACACGATTTGCTATGCAGTACTTTGAAATACAGCAAAATTCTCCGTGCCTACAATGTACTTTCACAGCTGACTAAAAAGACTATATTTACAACTGTTACATTCATATTTAAAGGGATAAAAATTTTGTTCGTGAGTGACTCTGGTACGATAGGTTGTGTATCTGTTCCGCTAAATGCAACGTCGCTGAACGCTCTGAAAACGTAATTTCAAAATGGACGAACAGAAGGAATAGGCGTTGGTTGAATGGCTCTTCGAGGTTTGCTTTCCGACTCCTAGTGGGACAGTCGCAAGTAATTCCCTTCATATAACTGGGACTTTTCTTCCCCCGGTGTGGTTCATTGTTCCTAGAGATCGGCTCGTAACACCGTTTCTGATATGGAAGAAGAAGGTCTCTCCACTGGCTCTGGTGTATAGGTGAACGTAAGTCCTGTAGGATAGATAACTCCGTCAGAGCGAACGAGGCTGACGGCGACTTCAGTGGGTTGCCGGACAAACCGCCATCCACCACGAATGGCCGAGATGTCTGGAACAACACATAACAGACTCTCGCCACATCTGTTAAAATAGAAGGAACAGGAAAAGCATGAGAGCAGTGGGTTAAAAGGTTCTAATTTTACGCTAGCGCGAAAAAACCCGAGAAAGGCATACTCTAAAGGAAAATTTTGGATTGAAGTTCTCCTTAGACCCTTCAAAATTTCTTTGAAAATAGTTTACTTTGAGTATCGTTCACAACGACTGCATTATGTTACACCTTGAGTTGAATTCATGAGGAAATACTATATACCATGTTTGATAAATTAAGAATTACAGTGACTATGGGATTGGTATCGCTGGGATGCTTGGTTGGTCTTAACTGACAAATATCCTCACCAATTTATCTTGATTAGCACAGTTCGTCCGCCGAATTACGAGCACAAGCAAGTTGCTTATCTCAACATACGACTGACACACGACTGGCTCTTACATCACGAGACAAACGATTAAACGTTAATTTATGTCTAAAACCATGATCAACAACAGCATTTTCTATAACAATGCATGTGATGTCACGAAACATCTACATCTGTACTGTAAGAAACTTAAAATGTGTGGTTACGCTGGCTACTGGTGTAATCTTATTACCAAGTCTGACATTCACAGAACTATACTCTATAGACTTTATCACTCCTACCTGTACATGGTTTCTGCTTCAACATCTCCAAACCAAACTTTTAAGTTTGCTGTGAAATGCTCTCCAGTTAGCTCCAACATGGCCACATCTCCTCCGCCATTCAGCTAAAAAAGATAATAAGAGAGTAAACTCCAAGAAACTGGTAGTACATTCAACAATCGACCTAAATTTCAAGCCACCGTAAAGAGTAAAAAAGCTGACGTTTCGAGCGTTAGCCCTTCGTCAGCTCTGACGAAGGGCTAACGCTCGAAACGTCAGCTTTTTTACTCTTTACGGTGGCTAATTTACGTTTTCAACCCAGTTGTTAACACTAAATTACCTTCTATACTCTCCCACCGACGCAGCACCACAGTTTCTTTAGAAACTTACCCCTTCCTAAATTTCAAGCATGTGATACATTCGTTATCAGACAGACTCATCACACGCCCACCCATAATAGTATTTCATTTTCATTTGCAGCGCTGGCAATTCACTGCCATCCACTTTATGACCTTGTTGAGGTGTGTCAATACTTGTGCAGCAAGAAGTTCATCTATTTTTCTTAATATCATTTTTGATCCACTTTATTGTTCTACATTTCTGGCCATCGTCGTTCATTTTAAGTCTATAATTGTCTCCTGTTTGTTCTACCATATCTAATACATTTTTTCAGCCTCCTTAAAGTTGAAGATAGTGAAACGGGAAGGTCTACAGTTCCATTCCTTATTGGAATCAAATTATATTGCCGACCCATTGGAGATTAATTTCTTCATACCCAACATGATACCTCACGAAACGAGTTGAACTTCAAGTAACCGAGGGAAAATCTCAGAGGATCTATAACACGATAATCTTAGGCGTTTTTGGCGTCAGAGATATTTTAATTCAAATGACATTCCTTTAAGTTGTCGTTTAGCAGGGTAGAAAAGCACAAAAGTGAGAGGAAAAAACAAAACAAAGTAAAAAAAGGGAAAGAGAATGATAAAGATCGTCAGAGGAAGAACTTGAGGATGTTAGGACGAATTTCTTTACTGGAAACAAGGCAGAATGTCGGCTTTTAGAAAAGCGGATATGTAAGATAGGTTAGATTACCTGTAAATTGTTGACAATCGGTACAGGCGTGATTGGAGACCTCACAGGACCATTTCCTTCGTAAAAACTGTACTCGGATTTATCTAACAAAGAAGGACACGAGAGCAATGCTATCAACTAAAATGCAATGTCTGAAAATTTCATGAGACGTTGTGGGGGGGGGGGGGGGGGGGGCGGCGGCAATGGAACAGATATAAGTCTGTCACATTTAGTTTTAGGCAGACCCATTGGAAAAAAGGTATGTTTTTTGTGAGAGAAACCACAAAATACAAGTTTTTTTTTATGTAGGGTAAACATTAACAAGTAAAGGATTGATCGAAAAGGAACGAGTGAGGTCAAGGTATATTTGTCACAGCCCACGTTTACATTCACTGTGTGCCTTCTTACTTCTCCCTCTTCTTTTTAAAAAAGAAAAGAAAATTCACGATAGGTTTGTACTGTATAAAGCGAAACGTTTTGAATTCCATGGAACTCCCATTGATCACCCATTTGCTAACCTGTGCTGATTATTGTCCAAGAAGCACCATCATTGATCATCTCCTTATTTTGCTCTTTGGGACAAGGCGTGGCCTGTGGAAAAAAAAAACAAGCTTGTTCAATTAGAATCCCGGGCACAAATAGCGATTATAATATCAAATGAATTTCAAAAGTGATTAGGGGATACATAGCCTATGCTCTGTGATTAGTTTGGAAAAACCCACGCAAATCATTTGCATTGCTCTACTTGAAAAATCCCCACCCCCTTCCCCCTTTATCAGTCATAAAAATCAAAATAAAAATGGAAACGGTTTTTGTTGTTTTGCAAACCAATTTCCAAAGTCGTAATTTTTTAAACTTTTTTTTTAACGTCAATCTTCGATTGCATTCACAAAAAGAATTAAGGAATATAAGCCATCTTCACGCTACATCCAGAGTATATCTTTTCGTCGTCCATAAACGCCGTACCATACCAAGAGGAGGTAGTGGAAACTTCTCATCGACTCACCTGAAACTGTATAATTCTTTCTTGGGATAAACAAAGGTACATTCTCTCGGTTTCTTTCATATAAAAGGCGACCTAGGGATTAATGAAGACGGCGTAGTTTTATGTAAACAAGCATGATGAAGCGCATCGTTAGGTTCATGAGGAAGGTTCCGAAGATTTGGTATGGAATAACTGGAGCCATTAATATCATGCTTGATACTGTATCGATATTGTAAAGGGAAATTCTGTCTTGGTCAATTATGGGAGTGAAAGGGTTAATTTGGGCATACACACAAGGGTACACAAATTTCAAGCCTTTAACAAGGCTTCATTGCTTACCTTATGAAGTTGTGATACTGGATCATCAGCGTCTAATAAAGCAGTCTGTTTGTCGACTTTTCGTATTACCTTTAGAAAGTAAAATTGCCCGAGTCAATTCTAGTACCACTGCAAAACAACAATAATGTGGGGCACAAGTACACAAACAAAGCAGTGTGATCATGTACGGTTAGACAAGCCATCATACCAGTCTAGGAAGAGCCATCTTTGTTACGGAGCAAACCAGCTTGACTGTTGAGCCATAATGCACATACCCTTCTCTGACAGAAAATTCTTCACTCTCGGATTCATCATCATGTACTGGAGACATCGAAATAAAAGTTATAAATAAGTAAAATAAAATTTATCATCCAACTGCACTACGTAGAGTGCAAACAACACGTGAATCCAGTAAAAATATCCTGCCATATTATAAGGTTGTAGTAAAAATATCCTGCGATATTATGCGGCTGTTTGGACAGTTGGTTATTTTGCACCGTAATCCGACACAGATGAGTCCGTCCGTAATCCGTCCCCGAGACCGAGAGGTACTATCAGAGTGATGCACATTGGCCTAAAAACAAATTCTTTGTACCGGACAACCTTCATGCTACAGATAATATGAGAGGGTCTCTTAGCCTCAGGAATAAAATCAGCGCACAGGTGTACATCTTACTAGAAATACACCTGTAAGCTAGTTTGTTAAGGGTGAGGTGTCCATACTCACATAAATGGATGGTGAACGCTCCCCACTGTTGGCTACTTGCATGAAATGTGCCATTTTCGACGTGAAGATATCGTGTGCTGACAGTTTGTGATCTTAGGCGATTAAACAGAGCGACTGTAGAGCCTGATTGGATACATACTGAAAATAAAAATTCTGCTTTAGAATTCTCTACGGCGAGATTCTACAAATTCACATCAACTCAGTTGATAAACCTAATTATCCATCATCTTACAATGTTAAATTACTATGAATGAATTGACTTGTCACGGGAAGAAAAATTAAATAAAAATATTGTTACTTACAATCAGCGTTCTTTAATGACTGCTTTTTCTTAGAAGGCTTTGAGATAACCTGCAATGCAGAGAATTATCTTGTTATGGGGATAAGGATTTCTCACATAAACAGTGTTAAACAAGTTGTACCTCCAATTTCCTTTGTAATGACTAATACCACTATACACTTTTTGGTTGGTCAACTTAACATTTATTTTAGAATTTGACCTATGACAGAGATCACAAATAACAGTAAACTTTAATCCATTTTACCTGTTTCTTCATTTTGTGCAAGCAACTGTACCCATGTAGCATACAAGTACTTACACTCGTGTGCAGACATAGTGTATAATGCCCTTAAACAAGGATAAGCCATTATGGGTTGAGTTTAAATGTGTTAACACAAGGGAGTTATGTGCAATCAAAAAGGTGTTTAACCCTTACAATCTCATGCCTAACCAAGCCAGAATTTCTCCTTACAAAATTTTTACAATATCAAGCAGACAAGCGATGAGAATAAACAAAAATATAAATAAGGAGATTATTAGTTGATCCAATACTAAATTCTTAGAACTAATATCATAAGAATTGTATGACAGGCAGTTAGGAGAATTGCTAAAGAGATGTGAGGGAGACATGGTGGCCAAATGGTCTAAGCTTGAGGGCTGACATGGGTGAGATACTTAACACTTTCAACTCCCAAAAGTGATTAACATGCCACTTCTCCTTAAATTATCTGTACATTTTTCAGCAAACATGTTATGAGACTGTTCAAACTTATCAGGTAGAATTTGTTGCCTTGATCTTACACCAAATTCTCATCACTTATTTTACAAGGAAACGTGTAGCAGCTAGAGGGAAGAATTAACAATTAGATCTTGGGAGTTAAAGGTTAAATCTCACAATGCCCCACTCTCCCAAGGCCCAGTTGTTCAAAGAGTGGATGACACTAACTAATGGATACACCCTATCCAATAGATAAAAGTTGACAAAATGTACTTTGCTATCCATCAGATAGAGAGTTGTCAAGAGGATAGCGTGTAGCACACTTCAAACAGCCAAATCCAGGAGTATAAATGGGTGCTAGCACAATGTCAAGGAAGCCTGTTACAATGTGCAATGTGGGAAGGTAACCAGCATTAGTATCGGATCCCATCTATGGAAGTGACCATAGTTCTCCTTGTTGCCTCATGCTAATGAAATTGGGATGAGTCCCAGCTGAGTGTGGCCTTGGCCTTTTTTTCATTATTAGGAATGCATGGATATCAGGGGAGAAACCAGGATTTCTCAAACGGGAGTCACACTGTGTTAAACACAGGGTATTCACCAGTTTTTGCCACCATCTGGTTGTTTTCTGAAGGAAAAAAAGGTTGAAAGGGGGAGGGGGGGAGGAGTCATGGGCACCCCAGGATCCTCCTCCACCCCACCTGCCTTGTTTATTACATTAGGTATTATCTCTACACAACAAAACTCACCTTTATTCTTTTTGAATTGAATGTACCAACATGGTCACCATTGGGATATAGTAACTGTGTTAAATAACAAGAAATAAATACATAAACAATAAAAAAGATTAATTAACATGACTGGAGGAGGTGATTGTGTAAAAAAAATTTTTTTGTCAGCTCAACCTGTAAAGCCATGGTAAAGAGTGTCCTGCTGCACATGCCAAGGTAGTTAATTTCATATACACCCTTTTGCCAAGAGTATATTTTAACTTAACTCTGCCTGAACTGAACGTTAGTCAGACAATTCTGATGGACTCAGAATAAAGTCTTTGGGTCTTTGATCAAATGCACTTTTGCCTTCCACAACTAACCACAGTTGATTAATAGAAAATTCACACAGTTTGGACACTACAATCTCTTTTGAATACACTTGAACTGTTGGAATTCACAATCACCTTTAAACCAAAATTAAATTTACATTTATGTACCTTCAGTGACAATTCAAAGTGCTTTCTTTTATCTGAATCTGATATGTACAAAGTTTTAGCAGCTCCATAGCCCTAAAAATATCACAAAAAGAAATACAGTGTGTCAATATAATCATTCTTTTTCTGAAAACCTAGATTAACCCTGAAGTTTTAAATATCCATACTAAATGCATTCTGTTATACACAATCTCTGCATATGTGCATAAGCATCCTTCAGTTTATACATGCATATCAAACAAATCACTGTATAGGGTTTCCTAATAGTCTCAAAGATATTACCAAAAATAGGATATAACTGTAGATATCTAATCTAAAGTATGAGTCATTCTTAACAACAGGTTTTAGAAATGGGATTTAATTGTACAGTGTAACTTAATTTAGAGCATCTGATTGTTTTTTAATATTTGGCTACTAACATTTGTATTTCAGGTTACCATTAAATGATTCTAGGATACTAAATATCAATCTTAGAGTTTGAGCTAGATGCCTAGTGACTGGTCTGATAATCAGCAAATGAGTAATTATTAATCACTTGGTGAATATCAGTCCAGTTATCCAGGTTGATAATCATCTTCTTGCACAGGATTGCTTTACCAGTGCCTATCAGACCACAAACAACAAGCCTTTCTAAAATCCTGGGATGCCACCTCAAGGAAATTTGGAGAGCTGCGAAATAAGAGAATGAGAGATGGAGGCTGGACATAAGGCCAGCTTGACTGACTGGCAACTGATAGAAATCCATGGCGTTCTCTGATGAAGGTCTTATGTACATAAACCCAGAGAGGGGACTAAGCTATGCTAATCAAACTACACTATGAAAAATTTAATGAAGTATATGTGTATCCATTTCACAGACCCCTAATAAATGGAAATCTTAAGGAGCTGTAAAACCAAGTGCGGAAAATAAAATTCTATTTGAGCAAAACCTTTTCCACTGAACAATCAGCACCACCTCAGTCTTTTTATTTTGGTGATTTTGATCTGATGCAATTGATATCCCTTGCCCTGCATGTTGCATGAACTTGTAAAGACCAACAGGAAACTTGACATGAAATTGAAGTCCAGCAATAGTGTATTTGTCTTCCAAGTACATCATGACTCCAAAGATTCACTATTCTTGTTGAACAAGGTCATACTTCACTTTAAGATTATTTTTTTTCCAACCCCAAAAAAGTAAGATTGGAGTTCTTGTTATGAATGAAATTATGTTTAAAAAAAACAAACAAACAAACAAACAGCCCACTCAGAGACTCACAGCAGATTGGTGAGAGTTGGCTTGTCTGCAAGGTTTTAAACATGAAACAAGACCTACCTTGTCTTCAATAATAAGCTGCTGCATTTCCTGTTCATTTTTGCTTCCAATCCCAATGAATGCAACTGGCTGATGCATTACTTCTTCTTCTGGAACTTGAGGCATAAGTGCCTTACGATACTGCCAACCTTCTCCCACAAGATAAACACAAGGTGGAGGACAGAAAAACCTGAATAAAACAGTCAGTACTATGCAATTATTGACTAAGAGATAGAGGGTCTTCCAACAATAATGCAGAACACAAACTGATTAAAAAGTCTTTACTTGAGCCAAGTGCCTCCATACCCCCTCAAACCAGCTTTTCCCAGTATCCATAAAATAAAGTGACGAGGAGTATTACTACTTCGTCCCCCTTGGATGGGATGCTAATCCATCACAAGGTTACCCCCAGCGTTTCATCAGGCTTCTCTGACAATTCATTAGCAGCCATTTATAACCCTTAGTGGAGAGAGGCCTGGTGAGAATTAAGTGTCTTGACCAAGAACATAACACATTGAAGCAGCCATGTATTGAACCCAGACCTCTCAACCTGCTGTCCAGCACAGTACTCCCTGCTTTTCAAATGTAAACTACTTTGCTATCATGCTAACTGGATAATGGTTTCTATCCCAACCAGGTCACTTTCAGCCTCAATCCAAATCAAAGGCTTAGCAATTAAGTACACAAGTGTTAATGATGTTCACTTAAAAAAGGATAGCAATGTCTCCACCTTTTTTCATTGCCATATGACTTTTGTGCCACCTTAGCATGGAAAATGATAACTGTTTGTTGACCATCCCTTTGCACTACATCAGTGAGATATTGGTTCATAGCAGCTTTTGAAAGTCTTGGTTGAATTGCTGCACTACAAATGAAAAACAATCCATTACAAGAACATACAGAAAAGAACCCCCAGAGATAGTAAAAAAATACTGTCTTGTTCAACACAAAAACTTAACTACATGTTACAATATAATTACACTCCCCTCTCCAAGAAAAAACCAACAAACAAATGAACCAACCCTAATCCTACACACCCCTCTCCTCCCCCAATTCCACCTTAATAAATCTTCTAAGCCATGAATGTATTCTACAATTATACTTCCACTTTGTGATCATGACTTAACCCTTTAACTCCTATAAGTGACCATGACAAAAATTTTTCCTTACAATATCAATACAATATCAAGTAGACAAGTTACGAGGATAAAGAAAAATATCAGTTAAGGGATTATTAGTAGATTCAAAACCAAATTCTCACCCCTAATGTCATAGGAATTGTATAGCGAACAGTAAGAAAAATGACCACAGAAATTTTTGGAATGAAGAGATTAAAGATGCTATAATTATGTACACTGGTCAAATTTACCATTTTATGAAAACCATTCTAAAGATTGAAGTGCCCAGTGTCTGAGCCAGTGGCTGGCTCCTAAAATGAATGCTGCTTACTTTAATAAACATAATAAGCATTCACGTTATTGACTTACGGGTCTTTGTGAAAATCCTCTTTTTCCTCATCTTCTTCAGGGGGAGGGGAAGGGGTGGTTGGAGGACTGGGGTGACTTGCTGCTAGCTCTAAGGCCAGACTGCGAGGTTCTGCAGCCACTCGAACTCCATCATGTCTGTGTTTGGGTGTTGATGAGTACCCATCAGCCACTCTTTGGTATGGACCTCTTCCTAAATGATAAAGCAAAATCTTCTAGTTTAGAAACAAAGAATAAATTTAGTTATATGAAAGTGTACTCATCATTTCTTTATACCCCTCCATGGAAAGTTAGCAAATTTCAACACTGGTTTTAAGGCTATCCATGAGTGTGGGGGTTTTCAGCCAGAAATTGTGGTAATTTTGAAGTTTCTCAATCCCATAATCTTTAGACAGTTGACAACAATGTTAATACAAGATATTGCTTGGCCTGATCCAATGATAAAAATTTGTTTTTGATTGCTGATAAAATCATTTTCAACAGAAATCCCACTATTACTAAAATACTAGTACAATAAAATGATCATACAGTGTACTACTTTACTGTTATACAAGTAAATACAATTATTCTGCATGCTGAGAGGGAATGATATTCTAAGAATTTTATACCCTTAAGTTAGTGTAAATATGCTAGTCACTGTATGGTGCCAATATTTCTAATTTGGAGAATTTTTTTTTAACAATCAAGAGCCTCTCAGACTGGTAATCATTTCCTTTATTCCCATGACCTTATTGTTTAAATCAGGGGTGATTAGCAATTAGATGCAGATCACTTATAGATCTGAGGAATTGAATGTTCCTTTATAGAATTTAAAATGCAGTTTTACAATGTAACTGTATAATTAAAACCCCCTTGACTGTAAGAGAGAAGTCTCTAACTATCTGTCAATGGGGAACTGACCATCACTTATAGTGGAGGAGGAAAATTATATTCCCCTGAACTGTTATCTCTGCAAAAATTTCCCTTAAGGCAGCCTCTTTCCATCGATGTCTGTTACAATATTCTTGCCTTTTTGTCAATGAAGAATCTCCCAAATCTCAGTGTAAATATCTGTGCATATCCATTAACAATGTTTAACAATAATGGGCATATTGACAGATTAAAATTTCTGTTTCAAGTTTCATATTTTTCTTCCAAAATAACAACTTCTCAGTTTCCACTTTGTAATCATTAACTGGCCTCCTTACACATTATTTTCCAGCTATCATTACTGAACGATAGTTTTTTTTAAAGGTATTTCTAGGCCTGTAAAGCGTAAAAATGTAATAAAAAGGAAAAGCCAGCCAGGAGGGGGTGATAACATGTTTTTCTTCCTTAACCATCCCCCCATTCACCTGAAGTGCAGCTTCCCTTCACATGCCCTGTTAAACTGGTGTTCATAAGTAATCGACTTTGCTCTGTGTTGTTGTATGAAGCAAGAAAGGATTTTTTCCAGAATGTTGATCCTCACTGATTAAACAACTCTGAAGCTTGTTTCAAATACTTTCATTCATGCCGAAATCATAGCCAAATATAACTGCACAATATCGCAAACGAAACGACTTTCTAGAGTTCCAAAGAAACTATCAATACGCCTCTACTGAGCGAGACTGGTAGGCTGAAATTTGGCCAAGATTTTGCGAGTTGAGGAGGCACCCGATATCTTAGATCGATATGGCTATTAATGCCTGATTTATAACTGAAAAGTTATGAATTAGATATGAAATATATGTCTGTTAATAATAAAAAAGTTTCATTATCTTTAAATCCTACATGAAGTGAAAACAAAAGAAATTAGTCATTTTACAGGCCGGTTACCTGCTTAAATCAAACAAACTAATTTCAACGCAACTCTTTCAGAAACAGCATCTTGTTTACAAAATAAAGAAAGTCGATTCCTCGTTGAAATTGGAGCTACAAAATACCTTCTTCGCCCAAAGGGAATCTAAAAATGTTTGAGTGGTTGACCTCATTTCCGAAATAGTGTACAAAGTCTCGTTTATGAAAGTACCACGACTAGATGTCGTTTTCTTAAAGACAAATGTCGACAACTACAGGAAATATACTCAAGCTTATAGAGACAAGAATATCCCACCACTCACCGGTCGAAACCCGATTGAGGAAAATTAAAGTTGAAAAGAAGAAAGCTTGGTTAACATTTGACAATCGACATAATATTTAAGAGAAATAAAAAAAATTGTTCAATCATTTGCCCCGATCTATGATATAAACCCCAACGAACATGATCACTTACTAGAAAACGTACTCTCCGACTGTGTTGGTAAACTTGCTGCGATTGTGGATGTAATTGGTGAATGATACACTGCCTGTTGTACGATTCCACTCGATGGGAAAACCTCAGAAGAATTGAAGTTTCCACTCTCTATACGAGGCCGTTTTACGTTCGTGTATCGATGTCCGATATCCCTAGGTATCAGTCCTGCATGTGTCGTGAAAAGTGAACCGTCACGAGTGGTTCCATCGGCTGTAAAAATCGATCTCTGTCCATGAGATTCTGACATTTTTTGCCAGAGCCGCCGACGTAAATTGTCTTTTACCGTAAAAGAAAATTATCTCTTTTTAAAGCCAGTTAAAACTGAGAAGTTATCCGGAAATCTTGCATCAAGAAAGCTGTAGGGGGCATAGTAGTGAAGCCCGATAGTTTGACGGACGAGTAGTGAACGATATCGTCCTGAAAGATTATCTCCAAGAATGAAATTAGGAATCTTTGCATGGGAATCCTTTTTCTTCCCAACTCTGCGCTGTCGAAATTGAAGTTCAACACTCCATTGATCTAACTTGGCAACGTGTCTTTTTTTTTTTTTAAGCTCAGGCTATCTGTTGACGACGTATTCACTCGGATCGACTGCCGCCAGCGACGAAATAAAATGGCTACCGAAATCGACAATGTCTCTTGCTTCAGAGTAGTTGGTTGAAACCTGTTCGTTTACACGCACACGAAGGAAAACCCCGATTCGCGGAAGAACTGCACTGGTGAACAATACATCCACAACAATGTGAAGTGGAAGTAAGCGATGATGACGGCCGATGAGCGTGGGAACTTTTGTGGCAATTCAAGGCTCGTGAGAAAATTAACCCATACCATATATGGATTGTATTTACAAATAGCGGCCCTCGAACAAAGAGTGCACGCGACCCGCTACCGAATCAACTCGTCCCATAGGGAATGTTCATATTCATCACTTTTCGCTAACATGTGGGCCTTTTGTGCAGACAAGAGCGAGCATTTCACCCGATTGGCGGAGCTACAAAAGGGGTTGGTTAATAGATGAAAATCTTTGCTTTGCTTCAGCTGTTGCAGAGGCGAAGTTTCTCACGGGAACACAAAGAAAATTCGTTTTTTTATTGAAAGAAGACTGTCCGAAGAGTTTAAAATTTGATGTGTATGTTTAGAAAACGTCGAATCCGACATCGAAGTTTGAACTATTGATACTAATGGGCACGCTGCCTAAGTTTGTGACTCCACGCATCCTGAGTTTTGTAATACATAAATCCTGATTTTTAATAAAAACAACAAACTCCGACTTAACACGTTATTAATTAGTTTTGTTCAGAAAGTGTTTTTCTTCTTCACCTGTCCAGCTTGCCTGGAAACCCTGAAGACCAAATAAATGTATTTTGAGGAGATTTTTTGCAACCGTTTTTTCAGCTTCGCAGCTTTATTTACAATTTCATTGTTGGGCACAACGTCCTTTTAAACGTGAACCACGGAACAAACCACAAACAAAGAACATATTTTTTAGTGGTCCAATAAATTGTGCGGTTGATCAATACTGAAATTTTACAGACCAGTGGGCTACAAAAGGCTAAATGCACAGTAAAACACACTGCAGGAACAAAAAACCTTAACGTTTGCTCTAATTTGAAACTGAAAAATATCTTTGGAAAATTCCCATCTTGACAAGTATGTAAAACTTTCAGAGAAATATAAATTTTTAACCGAAAAAACTTTAAGGATATACATATTCATTCAATGATTTTTTCTATCTGACGTAATGAGTAGAATATGTTTCTGCTTGTCGGTAATAATGACTCTGCTTAAACATAAGAGCGTTTGAATTCCATCTTTACGCTTCATCAAGCTAAGGAAGCTATTTTTCTTTTCTATCATCGTCACGCATTGGCTTCGGATTTTTAACGCTACAGAAGTTATCTAATTTTTTTAACTTCTAATTTTATTATTTATTTTTATGTTAATATGTATTTTTGAAATTAAACCGGGTCTTGTCCTTTTAACTCTCACCATACTGAAAATTATTATTTTGAATTACTAGTCTGTGAATTCAATTTGTTTATATCCATTCACAATGTTTTATTTGTTTATCATGTGAAACGATGATAAGTTTTTGAAAGTGAAGTTAATTGTTTTCTTCCTCGTCTCCTACTTTCTGCATGAATTTCATTTTCCTCCTTTTTTCAGAACTGATCGTAACTCTTAAGGAAGGGGGGGAAGTGTAATTGTGATACTGTACCCTTGTCGAGCTCTTTTTCAGATAAGCAGAGTACGCGAGTATCAAATGCTGTTAAAAAAACAGTTCTTACCATTGTGAACAGTTTTATATTGAGCGAATGCTATTGAATTAAAATTTACCAAGCGATCTTTTGAACCTCATTTGTAAATCAACAGGATTTTAAAACGTAATAATTGGATTTTCTAATTTTCCATTCCGTGATAAATTTTCTGCCGCTTCTAAAAATACCATAGACGCTAATTTCATTTTCGACATAGCCATCGAAAGTGATCGTCCCTAAGAAGCCCCTATATACCGATGTCGCATCTCTTTTTCTCGCGGATCAAGATTCTATCATTGCTTTCTATGAGTGGAATTCGCTTCACGCTAGCAACAGTTGTTTTTGTTTCCTAAACCAAAACCTCAATAAAATTTCATACATAGCATCTGAGACCTCAGTGAAAGAAAGAATTTAAGCTGCCGCCAAGTAACACTTGACCGCTGTCTCAGGAAAAAAAACATAGCTTCCGCTGCGGTTTCTAAATTCGTCAACTGAATTTCTACACCTCATTCATCGAATGAAAAGTCTATAAACCAATCTCGTCACAGTGGAGTTAAGATTGACCTTTGTAAATGAATTTTAATTCACTGCTAAATATAACTGCGTCCACTGATATTCCATGCAATATTACGATGAGAATTTAGCCTGATCATGGAGTTAGGAAAAAAGAAGATACTTTTTTTTGCGCCAAGTTGCGTCCAACGTCTAAGCAGTTTTATTTCCACTCTTTTTCCGGCAGAGAGTTTGTGGAGACGAACGAAAAGGATGAGAGGATTGGAAAAAGAAAAACAACGAGGGATGTGGGGGAGGAGGGACTTTGGAGAGGGATGGTAACCTCCCCATCAACCCCCGGCCCCCCTCCCCCCCGTGCAACTTTTTTGTTGTCTTGTTCAAACACTTTGTTACTATAGCGATACAGGGAGTATAACTTACGTGAGACATTCTTATTCTTGCGTTTCGTGGCTGAGGATTTTCTTTCTGCCATTCAGTCGGCAACTGTGTTAACTAGTCTTCTTGCTGTTGTTAAGTATTCCATTTCGATGAGGAAAAAAGCTATGGTGTTTCCATTCAAAATTTCACCCTGAGAAAAAAAAATGAATCAACATTAGAGAACCGTGCTTCAAGCTTGTGTTCAGCGAACCTTTAGTGCACAGTCACCCTTTATTCAGGGGTCACTTGTCAACTTTCCGAAAAGTTTGTGCATGTCACGAACTTTTGCACACTCACGCGGGAAAGTAGAACGGCAGCGCTTGGAAATATTGAAAAGCGGCGTGGTTTTTCTTTTTTAAACCTTAAAAAAGCTTAAATTTTTCTGCAGATTGTCAAGAGCCGGACTGAAAGAACATTAAAGGTATTTTTTGCTCCGAAAGCAGTAAACTCTTGGTAGGTTTACAAGTGACCCATCTAAGTTTAAGAAAAATTTGTAATGATGCACACTGTACTATGCTTTAACTTCTTTAAACATGTTCGAAATTTGTCAAGAGCTTCAGCTGCGTTTCGCTACTTCCAGGGTCTATCAGGAATCAATCTTAGCTTAATTGGTTGAGACCTGGAGTCGGCAAAGTCAATGAGTAACTAGCTTGGAATTGAAAGCTCATATGAGGTAGGCTTTCCCTATTTTCTTTCGGTACTTGCATTGTTTAGAGCCTTCAATTTTTATACATAATTTGCATTTTCCACTGTTAAACCTTCAAATCCTCCAAGTTTGGCCACCTTCAATCAATTTCTTCATTACAAACAGCAAGCTCCGCCATGAGACACGAATTCTACCTCTAGGCAAAAAAGATTTTTGGGAGATAAATGGCAAGCTGGATTGATTGCCTTCAACGGGTTTCTCAATGGGATTAAATGTTAGCCGTAAAACGATCAAAATATTTAAGAGTTTTGTCCTTAAAATAGTTCACCATAAAACTTTTTCCTTTCTGAAATGTGACTTTTGTGTCATTTTGATTTGACCTTCAGTCAAAGAATGGCCAAAATTTTAACCGTTAGCCGTTAAAGCCATCACCCCGAGGAGACCCTCTTCGAAGGAACCATTGTGAAGGGCCACTGGTGACAGAAAAACAAGTTTTAAACCAGTGGGGCCCGATGATAGATTTTCTCTTTCTTAAATAAACAGTCCACAAGCGGGGTTCTGCATTGCCTACATTCTTAGAGAATCTTAACGGTGGCCAATTTATATTATCAACTCAGTTGATAAAACCAAATTATCCCGGCTACACCTTTTATGAGTTTTTAAGAAAGAACAAAATAGAGCTCTACTCTCCGCCCTTGATGACGAGTCAAAAACTACGTAACAAATCTGGGAGGACTCTTTCACTGGACCTTTATGGCAAAAGGTTCTTTATTTCGATCAATCTTCATCTTTTTTCTACTTTTGGCGGTAAACTGAATAGTCATTCGTAATGCTTAACTGTCGGAGTTTGATGTTATTTTCAACATTAGTCATATCTGCAATCAAATGCCAAAAAACAAAGCGAATGTTTGCCAAAGCCCTTAAAGCTCCGTACAAAAGAGCCTAAATTGCTAAAAATAGATATTTGTCCGAATTTGTTTTCTTTTAAAGTGCCAATAATGCAACACTGATGAAAATAAGCCAAAGGATTCTCAGCCATTAATGAGCCTTCCTTGAACTACGATCTCTATCAATAATAAAACCAGTTCATTCCGTTACAAGGGCATGTAACAGATACGCTTCGTCGCAATCGATATTTTTAATCACACAAATTGTCCAAAGATACAAATACACTGGGTAGCAAAATCAAAAAGCTATTACCACAATCCACTTGATTCGTAATGCGCTTGAACCTTGCAGGAAAATGGGAGATGGAGGTGTATATATGCGCATTTAATAAGCTCTAATGGCTGATTCAGTTTGTTTTTCCTGTCGCATTTTCCCACGACTCTACTAACTGAACTAACAGAACCAATCAGATTGAAGGCAGATTTATGTAATCTCTTTCTGATCCCACGAACTTAGAGTAATCCAATGAGGTAGTATCTTACTTCGTCTGCTTACAACACAAGGTTTTTAGGTTCGTCACGTAGAAATTATGTCCTTCTCTTAATTTTCTGTAAACGTTATCAACATAGAATGGCACATGTTGCTCATGTTATACACATGTACAGGGTAAATGCCAGGATGGTAATGCTGATATCACGTTAAATCGCATAGATCAAGCCTTAAATTATGTAACAACCTTACTTGCGTTAAAGTGAATTAACTTCCCCATGAGCTCTTCCAAATTTTCAATGTAGTCCATTAATTTATGCCTTTCCTCTCTCTGTTTATGGCGCTAAAACTGCAGCGCTGACAATAACACTGGCTCACCTTGGGTCGACGAAGCCTTCTGAAACAGTTCTCACGCCACAAGCAGTTTATTTATGTTTGTTCTGTACTCCAAAAGCTTCATGAAGCAGCTCGTTATTGTACTCGAGACAAAAGAAATTATCTGCTCTATTGCACGTACGGTCTCTTTGGCTTTGTTTCCCTGCGCATTTGTCAGGCAGTGTTTGAGGGCTCTCTTTGCTTAGATAATACAAACAAACTGTGTCAGCGGAAGTCAAACAATTTTTTTCATTTTAGTACAATATCAAAAACTGATACGTGCTTCGTTTTTTTTTTTTTTTTTTTTTTTTTTTTCAATTTTTTTTTTCTAAAGAAAATTGCCGAGGTGTACCGTAGGGTTCAATTTGCAAGTTAGATAAGCACGCGACTCCAATATTTTTTCTCCGCGACACGAAGCGACGAATTCAAATGTGAGCACGTCATATATTTTGATTGTAAACTTCTGCAACAAAAACAAACAAAGCAAATGGACTTAATTCCTATAATCTTTGTTCATAAGTTAACTCCTTATCACTCTCACTCAAGAGACCGTAAGTAATTTCGTGTATAAACGTTTCCGCTTCAATGCGGTTCCCACGACTATTTACTGATATCAGACAATAAACCAGGGATTAAGTCTATTGGGTGGCCTCTTTACCTATATAAGACTCTTCTTTGCTTTCACCCTTTCCCTTCAAACGACAGATTTTGTTAATATTTGAGTTTTCTCTCACGAAGGGAAAAGGATAAGATTTCACCATTGGACGAATCGAAGCTAAACTTTTCTAGAAATTTTTACAATCGAGTGGTGAACGTGATCGTGAATTTCAATGTTTTTTTTTCCTACGTTATCTCATTGGTCTAAATTGACTCACGCCACCTTCTCAACCAATTAGATGCAATCTAAAACCAGGCACGACCAAGTCACCCAACACAGCGGTCAAACGTCTACGTATGTGCGAACGTTGTAATGGCTGCGTTCATGCAGTCATACGCGAATTACGAACAGTAACACAAGCCAGTAAGTCATGATGTTATGAAAGCATACAACTTTTTTGGTCAAGCTTAAAACATAGTGTTAAATCAACAAGATACCCGTACCTAAGTGAGCTTTGTGTTCGAAAAGTCGAGTTCGCCTTTACCTTATTTTTGTTTCCTGATACATATTTCTTTGAACGTTTCAATTTTTCGAGCAGCGTTTGTTCCTTGTGTTTTACTTTGAAATTCTGCGCGGAAATTGGCGCGCGGCCGTCCAGTATTGACACCCTCGCGCATGGGCATAGTTTAACCGCTGCGTTGGGCCACTCGCGTTTTCCCGCGCTTGGGTCAGTTTGCACGATTTGAATACAACGAACCCCAGTCACGCGGAGAAATTATCTTAAGTCCCACTGGTATAAAATGTTTTCATTTATCGCTTAAATAAGCAAGAGAACTCAAAAACAACCTTGGGGAGTAATATGAAGAGAAATGATAATGGGGGAAATTCGCAGGATGAGAGATGGAAAATGGTGAGAAGTGATAAGATGTAATGGCATTGGTCACAAGCATATCTCTTTCTATCTCTGATTGTAAATCGTTTTTTGTTTGTGACCTCAAAAAAAAAAAAGATCTCTAATGAAATGAAAACTTTTTTAAAAAAGACATTTCCATTTTTGTGGTTACAATCATTCAAAACGATGTAAAGATATTTCATCTCTGGTTTATAATCATGATTACTTTATCACAAAGCTCTAATGGAAATAATTCACATATCTCCAACAGCGGTTGAGAAAACTTTTTTTTTGGTTTCTTGGAAGGAGTAAAATTTTAAGATAGCATTGGTTCAAGATATCCTGGGAACAATTACAGTCAGTGCAGCAAAGACTCAAATTATCCAAGTTAATGGCTGGGAATCAAATAATTGCATGGGGTATGTAAAGATAAAGTCTGCACACAAGCCAAAAGGCCCACTCTGCTAAAACTCATCCTGACTTCCATGGCAGTGGATATAAGTATAGCTACTCCCCTTGGATGAGATGCCAGCTGTCCAGGTCACCTTCGAACAATTTATGCAGTTTCCTTGACAGTTCCCTAATACCCATTAATTCTCCTAGATTGAGGGAGGTACTTAAGGAGTTACAATGGCATGTCCATGGTCAAACTATTTGCAATTTGAAAGCCATTTTCAACCAAGTAACTCTTTGGAATCTCAAAACATGACAAGCATCTTGCTTTCTTGAATAATTTTAATAGTGGGGATTAAAATAAGTTTGTTTTGGGAGCATACTTCTCCATTAAAAGTTCTGAGTTCAAACTAGAAATCAAAAGTTAACTCTTTTACAATTCAACATGTGTTTATAATGATTTCCCCTTTAGAAACTTTGACACATTTCAGAAATTCTGAGACATTGACTTTAGGCATTACAGAGGTAAACTAACAGCGAGCAAACTCCTGACAAACTCTAAGTACATAAATGCACTTGATATTGTTGGCATGACGACCACATTCAATAAATCCTTGTGTATTATACACTCAGGATGCAGTAATTTCAAATTCAGTATAAAATGGGGGATAACCTTATACTGAGCCATTTTGTTAAACAATGGCCTACCTTTGTTTAAATAATCATCCCATAAAACAAAGCCCTGCAATACATGTATATTAAACATCTTTCAATGAGTCTTTCAAGGCTTTTTCCAAAAGAGAAACATACTTTGGATGCACATGAGTTCCATCAAGATGATACTCACTGTTGAATTCACAAGTTTGCTTTGCAAGTAAAACATCCAAGAGCTCTAGCCATTGCAGTCCACTGCAACTTTCAACAGCTTCTTTAAGTTTCTCATTAAACTGAAGCACCACATTTCGTGTCTCCTTCAGCACAGGAAGTATAGGATGAACAAAAGTTACAAAGCCATGACATTCATTCTGCTCTTTAAGAAAATCAATATAAATGCTGACAGTTGTCTCAATCGCTTCTTCTACAGAGTCATAATTACATTTGTCAACAGCCCTCAGCAGACCCTCTCTGCAATCAATTTCTCCAATGTTGAAAATAACAGTTGAATCATTTGGCACTTCTTTCAATGCATTCAAGAGAGCAAACTTGGGGTAAAAGGAGCTTTCTTTTCTAATGTGCCAAATTTTCACACCAGTGGCAAGCAATGGATGAATGACATGTGGTTTCTCCTGGTAATTGATGGTCCTCCAGGCAGGAGATATACAATGGCTATCAGAAGCAAAGTAAATGAAATCTGGGTTTTGAGGTAGTGGAGAGAATGGCACTTCCATCACAAGGCTGATGCAAGAAAAAAACGCAGCTTCATTACGTAGGAGTGTGAGATGTAACCCTCTATCCTTGTGTAGTTTGTCCAAAACAGGTATGAAAGCCTTTGTTGAATTAAGTGCACCTTTTACAAAGAGTATCTTTACAAGAGTAAACAACAATCCCAGCTGTTGAAACTCAGAATCAAGAGCTTTCCCGATATTTTCCTGGTTCTCAACGTCTGGAGGAATGCACAGTGTGGTGTTGTTGAGGTAAATTTCTTCTGTGATTAGCTGTAGAACTGGTATGAAATGTGAGCAAGAAACCCTTCCAATTTGTAGGTTGCCATTTCTAATCAAGAAAGAGCGGGCTTCTAAAAATGCTTCATTGTGCTTGCTGAGGATTTCATAAGTGTGAACAAGGTAAAGGCAGATGCCTGGATCATGCGGTGATAGCTCATATGCACGAAGCACAAGCTGCAAAGTTTCCTTTAAGGCACCCCACTCACGCAGAATGTCAGCTATGAACATAAGTGATTCTGATGTACACCAGACTTCACTTAGCTGATCTTCAAACACACCCATTCCCCCTGGAGAACTCATCAAATTAGCAAGTTCTTTTCTAACATCATGCTGGTATTGGCCACCAGATTGAACCAGTAGTGACAACAAGATAACTATCGCTTCCTGTAAGTCATCCTGACTGGTACCAGCAGTATGGATTGCAAATCCTTTCAAGCTCTCCATGTGAGAGGAATCTTCCTTTAGCACATTTGAAAATAGATCTATAGCCATTTTAATGTTCCCTGACTTGGCACAGACCTTGGCAATAGCTGCTTGAACATCATGAATTTCATGTTGAGAAGCTCCAAGAGATTCCAAGTGACTCATGTATTTCACATAAGCATTAGATGCCTCTTCCAGTTTTCCTACCGCAGCCAAACAATTTCCATGGATGAAGCACAATGACGGGTCAGTGGAGTTAACATGACTAGCTAGCTCAATGTACTCCAGAGCTATCTGTGGACGGCCAGCTTCAAGGTAAATTTCAGCCAAGCAAGACAGAGGAGAAGAATTTTCTTCATCCACTGAAACTGCTTCAGCACAGATTCGAGCTGCATTTCTCAAAGTACCCATCTTTTTCCGCAGATCATTCAAGCAGAAACTAGTCTTAGTTTTTTCACTGATTTTCGATTCATTCAACTCCACTTCAGACGAAGACTTTGTACATATAGGTTCGCCATTCTTGACAAACATCCCAGGTCCCTTTTGATGAACAGATGAAATACTAGAAGCAAGAGAAACTGGAAGGTGCATAACAATTCTTCGTCTCTCCTTTGGCACAGGAAGTTGTTTTAAAACGACAAATAAATCCATGCCGTCTTTTACGACCGACGTGACGTCTTGCTCTAGAGACAGTGTGGATTTCCTTGTGTTCACGAGTGTCAAGTTTTCGAGGTTTAGTTCGAAGAGAGATGCATGGTTAGCCTTGAGAGCCTCAAAAAATATATCCATCACTAGCTTCAGCTTTTCTTTTTTGCTTTTATTCCATCTAAAAACCATGCTAAACTCCGGAGGACCATCAAAGTGAACGTAGAACTTCATGGTTCGACTCCACCAAGTAGCACTGCAATCAACGAAGAGATATTTCCTGACACATTTCCTTCCGTGATCTTGTGCCCAGTCCTAAAGGAGGGAGAGGTTACTCAGCAACTTGAATAATGCTTAAATAAATAAAGGCGAGCATGATACGTCCAATTTTTTGGTTGATGTTGTTATTGTTGTTTATTTTATTTTTTTTGTTGACAAGAAATTGAATATCATAATTTAGACGTGACTTTAAGCAGAA